>NC_092758.1:95031741-95337741 GCF_047496795.1 Chiloscyllium punctatum
CCCCTCTGTTTCAGCCCCTCTGATTCAGCCCCTCTGTTTCTCGCCCTCTGTTTCAGCCCCTCTGTTTCTCGCCCTCTGTTTCAGCCCCTCTGTTTCTCGCCCTCTGTTTCAGCCCCTCTGATTCAGCCCCTATGTTTCTCGCCCTCTGTTTAAGCCCCTCTGTTTCAGCCCCTCTGTTTCTCGCCCTCTGTTTCAGCCCCTCTGTTTCAGCCCCTCTGTTTCTCGCCCTCTGTTTCTGCCCCTCTGTTTCTCGCCCTCTGTTTCAGCCCCGCTGTTTCTCGCCCTCTGTTTCAGCCCCGCTGATTCAGCCCCTCTGTTTCAGCCCCTCTGAATCAGCCCCTCTGATTCAGCCCCTCTGTTTCAGCCCCTCTGTTTCAGCCCCTCTTTTTCTCGCCCTCTGTTTCAGCCCCTCTGATTGTCGCCCTCTGTTTCAGCCCCTATGTTTCTCGCCCTCTTTTTCAGCCCCTCTGATTCAGACCCTCTGTTTCAGCCCCTCTGATTCAGCCCCTCTGATTCAGCCCCTCTGATTGTCGCCCTCTGTTTCAGCCCCTATGTTTCTCGCCCTCTTTTTCAGCCCCTCTGATTCAGACCCTCTGTTTCAGCCCCTCTGATTCAGCCCCTCTGTTTCAGCCCCTCTGTTTCTCGCCCTCTGTTTCAGCCCCTCTGTTTCAGCCCCTCTGTTTCTCGCCCTCTGTTTCTGCCCCTCTGTTTCTCGCCCTCTGTTTCAGCCCCGCTGTTTCTCGCCCTCTGTTTCAGCCCCGCTGATTCAGCCCCTCTGTTTCAGCCCCTCTGAATTAGCCCCTCTGATTCAGCCCCTCTGTTTCTCGCCCTCTGTTTCAGCCCCTCTGTTGCTCGCCCTCTGTTTCAGCCCCTCTGTTTCTCGCCCTCTATTTCAGCCCCTCTGTTTCAGCCCCTCTGATTCAGCCCCTCTGTTTCTCGCCCTCTGTTTCAGCCCCTCTGTTTCAGCCCCTCTGTTTCAGCCACTCTGTTTCAGCCCCTCTGATTCAGCCCCTCTGTTTCTCGCCGGCTGTTTCAGCCCCTCTGTTTCTCGCCCTCTGTTTCAGCCCCTCTGTTTCTCGCCCTCTGTTTCAGCCCCTCTGTTTCAGCCCCTCTGATTCAGCCACTCTGTTTCTCGCCCTCTGTTTCAGCCCCTCTCTTTCTCGCCCTCTGTTTCAGCCCCTCTGTTTCTCGCCCTCTGTTTCAGCCCCTCTGATTCAGCCCCTATGTTTCTTGCCCTCTGTTTAAGCCCCTCTGTTTCAGCCCCTCTGTTTCTCGCCCTCTGTTTCAGCCCCTCTGTTTCAGCCCCTCAGTTTCTCGCCCTCTGTTTCTGCCCCTCTGTTTCTCGCCCTCTGTTTCAGCCCCGCTGTTTCTCGCCCTCTGTTTCAGCCCCGCTGATTCAGCCCCTCTGTTTCAGCCCCTCTGAATCAGCCCCTCTGATTCAGCCCCTCTGTTTCAGCCCCTCTGTTTCAGCCCCTCTTTTTCTCGCCCTCTGTTTCAGCCCCTCTGATTGTCGCCCTCTGTTTCAGCCCCTATGTTACTCGCCCTCTTTTTCAGCCCCTCTGATTCAGACCCTCTGTTTCAGCCCCTCTGATTCAGCCCCTCTGATTCAGCCCCTCTGATTGTCGCCCTCTGTTTCAGCCCCGATGTTTCTCGCCCTCTTTTTCAGCCCCTCTGATTCAGACCCTCTGTTTCAGCCCCTCTGATTCAGCCCCTCTGTTTCAGCCCCTCTGTTTCTCGCCCTCTGTTTCAGCCCCTCTGTTTCAGCCCCTCTGTTTCTCGCCCTCTGTTTCTGCCCCTCTGTTTCTCGCCCTCTGTTTCAGCCCCGCTGTTTCTCGCCCTCTGTTTCAGCCCCGCTGATTCAGCCCCTCTGTTTCAGCCCCTCTGAATCAGCCCCTCTGATTCAGCCCCTCTGTTTCTCGCCCTCTGTTTCAGCCCCTCTGTTTCTCGCCCTCTGTTTCAGCCCCTCTGTTTCTCGCCCTCTATTTCAGCCCCTCTGTTTCAGCCCCTCTGATTCAGCCCCTCTGTTTCTCGCCCTCTGTTTCAGCCCCTCTGTTTCTCGCCCTCTGTTTCAGCCCCTCTGTTTCTCGCCCTCTGTTTCAGCCCCTCTGTTTCAGCCCGTCTGTTTCAGCCCCTCTGTTTCAGCCCCTCTGTTTCTCACTCTCTGTTTCTCGCCCTCTGTTTCAGCCCCTCTGTTTTTCGCCCTCTGTTTCAGCCCCATGTTTCTCCCCCTCTGTTTCAGGCTCTCTGTTTCAGCCCCTCTGTTTCTCGCCCTCTGTTTCTCGCCCGCTGTTTCAGCCCCTTTGTTTCTCGCCCTCTGTTTCAGACCCTCTGTTTCTCGCCCTCTGTTTCAGCCCCTCTGATTCAGCCCCTCTGTTTCTCGCCCTCTGTTTCAGACCCTCTGTTTCAGCCCCTCTGTTTCAGCTCCTCTGTTTCAGCCCCTCTGTTTCTCGCCCTCTGTTTCCGACCCTCTGTTTCTCGCCCTCTGTTTCAGCCCCTCTGTTTCTCTCCCTCTGTTTCAGCCCCTCTGTTTCATCCCCTCTGTTTCTCGCCCTCTGTTTCTGCCCCTCTGTTTCTCGCCCTCTGTTTCAGCCCCGCTGTTTCTCGCCCTCTGTTTCAGCCCCGCTGATTCAGCCCCTCTGTTTCAGCCCCTCTGAATCAGCCCCTCTGATTCAGCCCCTCTGTTTCAGCCCCTCTGTTTCAGCCCCTCAGTTTCTCGCCCTCAGTTTCAGCCCCTCTGATTCTCGCCCTCTGTTTCAGCCCCTCTGTTTCTCGCCCTCTGTTTCAGCCCCTCTGATTCAGCCCCTCTGTTTCAGCCCCTCTGATTCAGCCCCTCTGATTCAGCCCCTCTGATTCAGCCCCTCTGTTTCTCGCCCTCTGTTTCAGCCCCTCTGTTTCAGCCCCTCTGTTTCAGCCCCTCTGTTTCTCGCCCTCTGTTTCAGCCCCTCTGATTCAGCCCCTCTGTTTCAGCCCCTCTGATTCAGCCCCTCTGATTCAGCCCCTCTGATTCAGCCCCTCTGTTTCTCGCCCTCTGTTTCAGCCCCTCTGATTCAGCCCCTCTGTTTCCCGCCCCTCTGTTTCAGCTCCTCTGTTTCTCGCGCACTCTTTCAGACCCTCGGTTTCTCGCCCTCTGCTTCAGCCCCACTGTTTCAGCCCCTCTGTTTCAGCCCCGCTGTTTCTGCGCCTCTGTTTCTCGCCCTCTGTTTCAGCCCCTCTGTTTCTCGCCCTCTGTTTCAGCCCCTCTGATTCAGCCCCTCTGTTTCAGCCCCTACGTTTCTCCCCCTCTGTTCTAGCCCCTCTGTTTCAGCCCCTCTGTTTCAGCCACTCTGTTTCAGCCCCTCTGTTTCTCGCCCTCTGTTTCAGCCCCTCTGTTTCTCGCCCTCTGTTTCAGCCCCTCGGTTTCAGCCCGTCTGTTTCAGCCACTCTGTTTCTCGCCCTCTGTTTCAGCCCCCCTGTTTCTCACCCTCTGTTTCAGCCCCTCTGATTCAGCCCCTCTGTTAATCCCACTCTGTTTCAGCCCCTCTGTTTCAGCCCCTCTGTTTCAGCCCCTCTGTTTCTCGCCCTCTGTTTCAGCCCCTCTGTTTCTCGCCCTCTGTTTCAGGCCCTCTGTTTCTCGCCCTCTGTTTCATCCCCTCTGATTCAGCCACTCTGTTTCAGCCCCTCTGATTCAGCCCCTCAGTTTCAGCCCCTCTGTTTCAGCCCCTCTGTTTCAGCCCCTCTGTTTCTCGCCCACTATTTCTCACCCTCTGTTTCTCGCCCTCTGTTTCAGCCCCTCTGTTTTTGGCCCACTGTTTCAGCCCCTCTGTTTCTTACCCTCTGTTTCAGGCTCTCTGTTTCAGCCCGTCTGTTTCAGCCCCTCTGTTTCAGCTCCTCTGTTTCTCGCCCTCTCTTTCAGCCCCTCTGATTCTCGCCCTCTGTTTCAGCCCCTCTGTTTCTCGCCCTCTGTTTCAGCCCCTCTGATTCAGCCCTTCTGTTTCAGCCCCTCTGATTCAGCCCCTCTGATTCAGCCCCTCTGTTTCTCGCCCTCTGTTTCAGCCCCTCTGTTTCAGCCCCTCTGTTTCAGCCCCTCTGTTTCTCACCCTCTGTTTCAGCCCCTCTGATTCAGCCCCTGTGATTCAGCCCCTCTGATTCAGCCCCTCTGCTTCCCGCCCCTCTGTTTCAGCGCCTCTGTTTCTCGCCCTCTGTTTCAGCCCCTCTGTTTCTCGCTGTCTGTTTCAGTCCCTTTGATTCAGACCCTCTGTTTAAGCCCCTCTGTTTCTCCGCCTCTGTTCCAGCCCCTCTGTTTCAGCCCCTCTGTTTCAGCCACTCTGTTTCAGCCCCTCTGTTTCAGCCCCTCTGTTTCAGCCCCTCTGATTCTCGCCCTCTGTTTCAGCCCCTCTGTTTCTCGCCCTCTGTTTCCGCCCCTCTGTTTCAGCCCGTCTGTTTAAGCCACTCTGTTTCTCGCCCTCTGTTTCAGCCCCTCTGTTTCTCACCCTCTGTTTCAGCCCCTCTGTTTCAGCCCCTCTGTTTCAGCCCCTCTGTTTCAGCCCCTCACTTTCTCGCCCTCTGTTTCAGCCCCTCTGTTTCTTGCCCTCTGTATCAGGCCCTCTGTTTCTCACCCTCTGTTTCAGCCCCTCTGATTCAGACCCTCTGTTTCAGCCCCTCTGATTCAGCCCCTCTGTTTCAGCCCCTCTGTTTCAGCCCCTCTGTTTCTCGCCCTGTATTTCTGACCCTCTGTTTCTCGCCCTCTGTTTCGGCCCCTCTGTTTTTCGCCCTCTGTTTCTGCCCCTCTGTTTCTCGCCCTCTGTTTCAGGCTCTCTGTTTCAGCCCGTCTGTTTCAGCCCCTCTGTTTCTGCCCCTCTGTTTCTCGCCCTCTGTTTCTCGCCCGCTGTTTCAGCCCCTTTGTTACTCGCCCTCTGTTTCAGCCCCACTGTTTCAGCCCCTCTGATTCTGCCCATCTGATTCAGCCACTCTATTTCTCGCCCTCTGTTTCAGCCCCACTGTTTCAACCCCTCTGTTTCAGCCCCTCTGTTTCTCGCCCTCTGTTTCAGCCCCTGTGTTTCTCACCCTCTGTTTCAGCCCCTCTGTTTCTCGCCCTCTGTTTCAGCCCCTCTGTTTCTGCCCCTCTGTTTCTCGCCCTCTGTTTCAGCCCCGCTGTTTCTCGCCCTCTGTTTCAGCCCCGCTGATTCAGTCCCTCTGTTTCAGCCCCTCTGTATCAGCCCCTCTGATTCAGCCCCTCTGTTTCAGACCCTCTGTTTCAGTCCCTCTGTTTCAGCCCCTCTGTTTCTCGCCCTCTGTTTCAACCCTTCTGATTCTCGCCCTCTGTTTCAGCCCCTCTGTTTGTCGCCCTCTGTTTCAGCCCCTCTGATTCTCTCCCTCTGTTTCAGCCCCTCTGATTCAGCCCCTCTGATTCAGCCCCTCTGATTCAGCCCCTCTGTTTCTCGCCCTCTGTTTCAGCCCCTCTGTTTCAGCCCCTCTGTTTCAGCCACTCTGTTTCTCACCCTCTGTTTCAGCCCCTCTGATTGAGCCCCTCTGTTTCCCGCCCTCTGTTTCAGCCCCTCTGTTTCTCGCCCTCTGTTTCAGCCCCTCTGTTTCTCGCCCTCTGTTTCATCCCCTCTGTTTCAGCCCCTCTGTTTCAGCCCCTCTGTTTCAGCGCCTCTGTTTCTCGCCCTCTGTTTCTGCCACTCTGTTTCTCGCCCTCTGTTTCAGCCCCTCTGATTCATCCCCTCTGTTTCAGCCCATCTGTTTCTCCCCCTCTGTTCCAGCCCCTCTGTTTCAGCCCCTCTGTTTGAGTCACTCTGTTTCAGCCCTCTCTTTCAGCCCCTCTGTTTCAGCCCCTCTGTTTCTCGCCCTCTGTTTCAGCCCCTCTGTTTCTCGCCCTCTGTTTCAGCCCCTCTGTTTCAGCCCCTCTGTTTCAGCCACTCTGTTTCAGCCCCTCTGATTCAGCCCCTGTGTTTCTCGCCCTCTGTTTCAGCCCCTCTGTTTCTCGCCCTCTGTTTCAGCCCCTCTGTTTCTCGCCCTCTGTTTCAGCCCCTCTGATTCAGCCCCTATGTTTCTCGCCCTCTGTTTAAGCCCCTCTGTTTCAGCCCCTCTGTTTCTCGCCCTCTGTTTCAGCCCCTCTGTTTCAGCCCCTCTGTTTCTCGCCCTCTGTTTCTGCCCCTCTGTTTCTCGCCCTCTGTTTCAGCCCCGCTGTTTCTCACCCTCTGTTTCAGCCCCTCTGATTCAGCCCCTCTGTTTCAGCCCCTCTGTTTCAGCCCCTCTTTTTCTCGCCCTCTGTTTCAGACCCTCTGATTGTCGCCCTCTGTTTCAGCCCCTATGTTTCTCGCCCTCTTTTTCAGCCTCTCTGATTCAGACCCTCTGTTTCAGCCCCTCTGATTCAGCCCCTCTGATTCAGCCCCTCTGATTGTCGCCCTCTGTTTCAGCCCCTATGTTTCTCGCCCTCTTTTTCAGCCCCTCTGATTCAGACCCTCTGTTTCAGCCCCTCTGATTCAGCCCCTCTGTTTCAGCCCCTCTGTTTCTCGCCCTCTGTTTCAGCCCCTCTGTTTCAGCCCCTCTGTTTCTCGCCCTCTGTTTCTGCCCCTCTGTTTCTCGCCCTCTGTATCAGCCCCGCTGTTTCTCGCCCTCTGTTTCAGCCCCGCTGATTCAGCCCCTCTATTTCAGCCCCTCTGAATCAGCCCCTCTGATTCGGCCCCTCTGTTTCTCGCCCTCTGTTTCAGCCCCTCTGTTTCTCGCCCTCTGTTTCAGCCCCTCTGATTCAGCCCCTCTGTTTCAGCCCATCTGTTTCTCCCCCTCTGTTCCAGCCCCTCTGTTTCAGCCCCTCTGTTTCAGCCACTCTGTTTCAGCACCTCTCTTTCAGCCCCTCTGTTTCAGCCCCTCTGTTTCTCGCCCTCTGTTTCAGCCCCTCTGTTTCTCCCCCTCTGTTTCAGCCCCTCTGTTTCAGCCCCTCTGTTTCAGCCACTCTGTTTCTCGCCCTCTGGTTCAGCCCCTCTGTTTCTCACCCTCTGTTTCAGCCCCTCTGTTTCTCGCCCTCTGGTTCAGCCCCTCTGTTTCTCACCCTCTGTTTCAGCCCCTCTGTTTCAGCCCCTCTGTTTCTCGCGCTCTGTTTCAGCCCCTCTGTTTCTCGCCCTCTGTTTCAGCCCCTCTCTTTCTCGCCCTCTGTTCCAGCCCCTCTGTTTCAGCCCCTCTGATTCAGCCCCTCTGTTTCTCGCCCTCTGTTTCAGCCCCTCTGTTTCTCGCCCTCTGTTTCAGCCCCTCTGATTCAGCCCCTCTGTTTCTCGCCTTCTGTTTAAGCCCCTCTGTTTCAGCCCCTCTGTTTCTCGCCCTCTGTTTCAGCCCCTCTGTTTCAGCCCCTCTGTTTCTCGCCCTCTGTTTCTGCCCCTCTGTTTCTCGCCCTCTGTTTCAGCCCCGCTGTTTCTCGCCCTCTGTTTCAGCCCCGCTGATTCAGCCCCTCTGTTTCAGCCCCTCTGAGTCAGCCCCTCTGATTCAGCCCCTCTGTTTCAGCCCCTCTGTTTCAGCCCCTCTTTTTCTCGCCCTCTGTTTCAGCCCCTCTGATTGTCGCCCTCTGTTTCAGCCCCTATGTTTCTCGCCCTCTTTTTCAGCCCCTCTGTTTCAGACCCTCTGTTTCAGCCCCTCTGATTCAGCCCCTCTGATTCAGCCCCTCTGATTCAGTCCCTCTGTTTCTCACCCTCTGTTTCAGCCCCTCTGATTCAGCCCCTCTGATTCAGCCCCTCTGATTCAGCCCCTCTGTTTCCCGCCCCTCTGTTTCAGCCCCTCTGTTTCTCGCCCTCTGTTTCAGCCCCTCTGTTTCTCGCCCTCTGTTTCAGCCCCTCTGTTTCAGCCCCTCTGCTTCAGCCCCTCTGTTTCAGCGCCTCTGTTTCGCCCTCTGTTTCAGCCCCTCTGTTTCTCGCCCTCTGTTTCAGACCCTCTGATTCAGCCCCTCTGTTTCAGCCACTCTGGTTTCAGCCCCTCTGTTTCTCGCCCTCATTTTCAGCCCCTCTGTTTCTCGCCCTCTGTTTCAGGCCCTCTGTTTCTCGCCCTCTGTTTCAGCCCCTCTGATTCAGCCCCTCTGTTTCAGCCCCTCTGTTTCAGCCACTCTGTTTCAGCCCCACTGTTTCTAGCCCTCTATTTCTCACCCTCTGTTTCTCGCCCTCTGTTTCAGCCCCTCTGTTTTTGGCCCTCTGTTTTATCCCCTCTGTTTCTTGCCCTCTGTTTCAGGCTCTCTGTTTCAGCCCGTCTGTTTCAGCCCCTCTGTTTCAGCCCCTCTGTTTCTCGCCCTCTGTTTCAGCCCCTCTGATTCTCGCCCTCTGTTTCAGCCCCTCTGTTTCTCGCCCTCTGTTTCAGCCCCTCTGATTCAGCCCCTCTGTTTCAGCCCCTCTGATTCAGCCCCTCTGATTCAGCCCCTCTGATTCAGCCCCTCTGTTTCTCGCCCTCTGTTTCAGCCCCTCTGTTTCAACCCCTCTGTTTCAGCCCCTCTGTTTCTCACCCTCTGTTTCAGCCCCTCTGATCCAGCCCCTCTGATTCAGCCCCTCTGATTCAGCCACTCTGTTTCCCGCCCCTCTGTTTCAGCCCCTCTGTTTCTTGCCCTCTGTTTCAGCCCCTCTGTTTCTCGCCCTCTGTTTCAGCCGCACTGTTTCAGCCCCTCTGTTTCAGCCCCTCTGTTTCAGCGCCTCTGTTTCTCGCCCTCTGTTTCAGCCCCTCTGTTTCTCGCCCTCTGTTTCAGCCCCCCTGATTCAGCCCCTCTGTTTCAGCCCCTCTGTTTCTCGCCCTCTGTTTCAGCCGCACTGTTTCAGCCCCTCTTTTATCAGCCACTCTGTTTCAGCCCCTCTGTTTCGGCCCCTCTGTTTCAGCCCCTCTGTTTCTCGCCCTCTGTTTCAGCCCCTCTGTTTCTCGCCCTCTGTTTCAGCCCCTCTGTTTCAGCCCGTCTGTTTCAGCCACTCTGTTTCTCGCCCTCTGTTTCAGCCCCTCTGTTTCTCACCCTCTGTTTCAGCCCCTCTGATTCAGCCCCTCTGTTTCTCGCCCCTGTTTCAGCCCCTCTGTTTCTCGCCCTCTGTTTCAGCCCCTCTGTTTCAGCCCCTCTGTTTCAGCCCCTCTGTTTCTCGCCCTCTGTTTCAGCCCCTCTGTTTCTCGCCCTCTGTTTCAGGCCCTCTGTTTCAGCCCCTCTGTTTCAGCCCCTCTATTTCTCACCCTCTGTTTCTAGCCGTCTGTTTCAGCCCCTCTGTTTTTTGCCCTTTGTTTCTGCCCCTCTGTTTCTCGCCCTCTGTTTCAGGCTCTCTGTTTCAGCCCCTCTGTTTCAGCCCCTCTGTTTCAGCCCCTCTGTTTCTCGCCCCCTGTTTCAGCCCCTCTGATTCAGCCCCTCTGTTTCAGCCCCACTGATTCAGCCCCTCTGATTCAGCCCCACTGTTTCTCGCCCTCTGTTTCAGCCCCTCTGTTTCAATCCCTCTGTTTCAGCCCCTCTGTTTCTCACCCTCTGTTTCAGCCCCTCTGATTCAGCCCCTCTGATTCAGCCCCTCTTATTCAGCCCCTCTGTTTCCCGCCCCTCTGTTTCAGCGCCTCTGTTTCTCGCCCTCTGTTTCAGCCCCTCTGTTTCTCGCCCTCTGTTTCAGCCCCTCTGTTTCAGCCCCTCTGTTTCTCTCCCTCTGTTTCAGCCCCTCTGTTTCTCGCCCTCTGTTTCAGCCCCGCTGTTTCTCGCCCTCTGTTTCAGCCCCGCTGATTCAGCCCCTCTGTTTCAGCCCCTCTGAATCAGCCCCTCTGATTCAGCCCCTCTGTTTCAGCCCCTCTGTTTCAGCCCCTCTTTTTCTCGCCCTCTGTTTCAGCCCCTCTGATTGTCGCCCTCTGTTTCAGCCCCTATGTTACTCGCCCTCTTTTTCAGCCCCTCTGATTTAGACCCTCTGTTTCAGCCCCTCTGATTCAGCCCCTCTGATTCAGCCCCTCTGATTGTCGCCCTCTGTTTCAGCCCCGATGTTTCTCGCCCTCTTTTTCAGCCCCTCTGATTCAGACCCTCTGTTTCAGCCCCTCTGATTCAGCCCCTCTGTTTCAGCCCCTCTGTTTCTCGCCCTCTGTTTCAGCCCCTCTGTTTCAGCCCCTCTGTTTCTCGCCCTCTGTTTCTGCCACTCTGTTTCTCGCCCTCTGTTTCAGCCCCGCTGTTTCTCGCCCTCTGTTTCAGCCCCGCTGATTCAGCCCCTCTGTTTCAGCCCCTCTGAATCAGCCCCTCTGATTCAGCCCCTCTGTTTCTCGCCCTCTGTTTCAGCCCCTCTGTTTCTCGCCCTCTGTTTCAGCCCCTCTGTTTCTCGCCCTCTATTTCAGCCCCTCTGTTTCAGCCCCTCTGATTCAGCCCCTCTGTTTCTCGCCCTCTGTTTCAGGCCCTCTGTTTCTCGCCCTCTTATTCAGCCCCTCTGTTTCTCGCCCTCTGTTTCAGCCCCTCTGTTTCAGCCCGTCTGTTTCAGCCCCTCTGTTTCAGCCCCTCTGTTTCTCACTCTCTGTTTCTCGCCCTCTGTTTCAGCCCCTCTGTTTTTCGCCCTCTGTTTCAGCCCCATGTTTCTCCCCCTCTGTTTCAGGCTCTCTGTTTCAGCCCCTCTGTTTCTCGCCCTCTGTTTCTCGCCCGCTGTTTCAGCCCCTTTGTGTCTCGCCCTCTGTTTCAGACCCTCTGTTTCTCGCCCTCTGTTTCAGCCCCTCTGATTCAGCCCCTCTGTTTCTCGCCCTCTGTTTCAGACCCTCAGTTTCAGCCCCTCTGTTTCAGCTCCTCTGTTTCAGCCCCTCTGTTTCTCGCCCTCTGTTTCCGACCCTCTGTTTCTCGCCCTCTGTTTCAGCCCCTCTGTTTCTCGCCCTCTGTTTCAGCCCCTCTGTTTCAGCCCCTCTGTTTCTCGCCCTCTGTTTCAGCCCCTCTGTTTCTCGCCCTCTGTTTCAGCCCCGCTGTTTCTCGCCCTCTGTTTCAGCCCCGCTGATTCAGCCCCAGTATTTCAGCCCCTCTGAATCAGCCCCTCTGATTCGGCCCCTCTGTTTCTCGCCCTCTGTTTCAGCCCCTCTGTTTCTCGCCCTCTGTTTCAGCCCCTCTGAATCAGCCCCTCTGTTTCAGCCCATCTGTTTCTCCCCCTCTGTTCCAGCCCCTCTGTTTCAGCCCCTCTGTTTCAGCCACTCTGTTTCAGCACCTCTCTTTCAGCCCCTCTGTTTCAGCCCCTCTGTTTCTCGCCCTCTGTTTCAGCCCCTCTGTTTCTCCCCCTCTGTTTCAGCCCCTCTGTTTCAGCCCCTCTGTTTCAGCCACTCTGTTTCTCGCCCTCTGATTCAGCCCCTCTGTTTCTCACCCTCTGTTTCAGCCCCTCTGTTTCTCGCCCTCTGGTTCAGCCCCTCTGTTTCTCACCCTCTGTTTCAGCCCCTCTGTTTCAGCCCCTCTGTTTCTCGCGCTCTGTTTCAGCCCCTCTGTTTCTCGCCCTCTGTTTCAGCCCCTCTCTTTCTCGCCCTCTGTTCCAGCCCCTCTGTTTCAGCCCCTCTGATTCAGCCCCTCTGTTTCTCGCCCTCTGTTTCAGCCCCTCTGTTTCTCGCCCTCTGTTTCAGCCCCTCTGATTCAGCCCCTCTGTTTCTCGCCTTCTGTTTAAGCCCCTCTGTTTCAGCCCCTCTGTTTCTCGCCCTCTGTTTCAGCCCCTCTGTTTCAGCCCCTCTGTTTCTCGCCCTCTGTTTCTGCCCCTCTGTTTCTCGCCCTCTGTTTCAGCCCCGCTGTTTCTCGCCCTCTGTTTCAGCCTCGCTGATTCAGCCCCTCTGTTTCAGCCCCTCTGAGTCAGCCCCTCTGATTCAGCCCCTCTGTTTCAGCCCCTCTGTTTCAGCCCCTCTTTTTCTCGCCCTCTGTTTCAGCCCCTCTGATTGTCGCCCTCTGTTTCAGCCCCTATGTTTCTCGCCCTCTTTTTCAGCCCCTCTGTTTCAGACCCTCTGTTTCAGCCCCTCTGATTCAGCCCCTCTGATTCAGCCCCTCTGATTCAGTCCCTCTGTTTCTCACCCTCTGTTTAGCCCCTCTGATTCAGCCCCTCTGATTCAGCCCCTCTGATTCAGCCCCTCTGTTTCCCGCCCCTCTGTTTCAGCCCCTCTGTTTCTCGCCCTCTGTTTCAGCCCCTCTGTTTCTCGCCCTCTGTTTCAGCCCCTCTGTTTCAGCCCCTCTGCTTCAGCCCCTCTGTTTCAGCGCCTCTGTTTCGCCCTCTGTTTCAGCCCCTCTGTTTCTCGCCCTCTGTTTCAGACCCTCTGATTCAGCCCCTCTGTTTCAGCCACTCTGGTTTCAGCCCCTCTGTTTCTCGCCCTCATTTTCAGCCCCTCTGTTTCTCGCCCTCTGTTTCAGGCCCTCTGTTTCTCGCCCTCTGTTTCAGCCCCTCTGATTCAGCCCCTCTGTTTCAGCCCCTCTGTTTCAGCCACTCTGTTTCAGCCCCTCTGTTTCTAGCCCTCTATTTCTCACCCTCTGTTTCTCGCCCTCTGTTTCAGCCCCTCTGTTTTTGGCCCTCTGTTTTAGCCCCTCTGTTTCTTGCCCTCTGTTTCAGGCTCTCTGTTTCAGCCCGTCTGTTTCAGCCCCTCTGATTCAGCCCCTCTGATTCAGCCCCTCTGATTGTCGCCCTCTGTTTCAGCCCCGATGTTTCTCGCCCTCTTTTTCAGCCCCTCTGATTCAGACCCTCTGTTTCAGCTACTCTGATTCAGCCCCTCTGTTTCAGCCCCTCTGTTTCTCGCCCTCTGTTTCAGCCCCTCTGATTCTCGCCCTCTGTTTCAGCCCCTCTGTTTCTCGCCCTCTGTTTCAGCCCCTCTGATTCAGCCCCTCTGTTTCAGCCCCTCTGATTCAGCCCCTCTGATTCAGCCCCTCTGATTCAGCCCCTCTGTTTCTCGCCCTCTGTTTCAGCCCCTCTGTTTCAACCCCTCTGTTTCAGCCCCTCTGTTTCTCACCCTCTGTTTCAGCCCCTCTGATCCAGCCCCTCTGATTCAGCCCCTCTGATTCAGCCACTCTGTTTCCCGCCCCTCTGTTTCAGCCCCTCTGTTTCTTGCCCTCTGTTTCAGCCCCTCTGTTTCTCGCCCTCTGTTTCAGCCGCACTGTTTCAGCCCCTCTGTTTCAGCCCCTCTGTTTCAGCGCCTCTGTTTCTCGCCCTCTGTTTCAGCCCCTCTGTTTCTCGCCCTCTGTTTCAGCCCCCCTGATTCAGACCCTCTGTTTCAGCCCCTCTGTTTCTCGCCCTCTGTTTCAGCCGCACTGTTTCAGCCCCTCTTTTATCAGCCACTCTGTTTCAGCCCCTCTGTTTCGGCCCCTCTGTTTCAGCCCCTCTGTTTCTCGCCCTCTGTTTCAGCCCCTCTGTTTCTCGCCCTCTGTTTCAGCCCCTCTGTTTCAGCCCGTCTGTTTCAGCCACTCTGTTTCTCGCCCTCTGTTTCAGCCCCTCTGTTTCTCACCCTCTGTTTCAGCCCCTCTGATTCAGCCCCTCTGTTTCTCGCCCCTGTTTCAGCCCCTCTGTTTCTCGCCCTCTGTTTCAGCCCCTCTGTTTCAGCCCCTCTGTTTCAGCCCCTCTGTTTCTCGCCCTCTGTTTCAGCCCCTCTGTTTCTCGCCCTCTGTTTCAGGCCCTCTGTTTCAGCCCCTCTGTTTCAGCCCCTCTATTTCTCACCCTCTGTTTCTAGCCGTCTGTTTCAGCCCCTCTGTTTTTTGCCCTTTGTTTCTGCCCCTCTGTTTCTCGCCCTCTGTTTCAGGCTCTCTGTTTCAGCCCCTCTGTTTCAGCCCCTCTGTTTCAGCCCCTCTGTTTCTCGCCCCCTGTTTCAGCCCCTCTGATTCAGCCCCTCTGTTTCAGCCCCACTGATTCAGCCCCTCTGATTCAGCCCCACTGTTTCTCGCCCTCTGTTTCAGCCCCTCTGTTTCAGCCCCTCTGTTTCAGCCCCTCTGTTTCTCACCCTCTGTTTCAGCCCCTCTGATTCAGCCCCTCTGATTCAGCCCCTCTTATTCAGCCCCTCTGTTTCCCGCCCCTCTGTTTCAGCGCCTCTGTTTCTCGCCCTCTGTTTCAGCCCCTCTGTTTCTCGCCCTCTGTTTCAGCCCCTCTGTTTCAGCCCCTCTGTTTCTCTCCCTCTGTTTCAGCCCCTCTGTTTCTCGCCCTGTGTTTCAGCCCCGCTGTTTCTCGCCCTCTGTTTCAGCCCCGCTGATTCAGCCCCTCTGTTTCAGCCCCTCTGAATCAGCCCCTCTGATTCAGCCCCTCTGTTTCAGCCCCTCTGTTTCAGCCCCTCTTTTTCTCGCCCTCTGTTTCAGCCCCTCTGATTGTCGCCCTCTGTTTCAGCCCCTATGTTACTCGCCCTCTTTTTCAGCCCCTCTGATTCAGACCCTCTGTTTCAGCCCCTCTGATTCAGCCCCTCTGATTCAGCCCCTCTGATTGTCGCCCTCTGTTTCAGCCCCGATGTTTCTCGCCCTCTTTTTCAGCCCCTCTGATTCAGACCCTCTGTTTCAGCCCCTCTGATTCAGCCCCTCTGTTTCAGCCCCTCTGTTTCTCGCCCTCTGTTTCAGCCCCTCTGTTTCAGCCCCTCTGTTTCTCGCCCTCTGTTTCTGCCACTCTGTTTCTCCCCCTCTGTTTCAGCCCCGCTGTTTCTCGCCCTCTGTTTCAGCCCCGCTGATTCAGCCCCTCTGTTTCAGCCCCTCTGAATCAGCCCCTCTGATTCAGCCCCTCTGTTTCTCGCCCTCTGTTTCAGCCCCTCTGTTTCTCGCCCTCTGTTTCAGCCCCTCTGTTTCTCGCCCTCTATTTCAGCCCCTCTGTTTCAGCCCCTCTGATTCAGCCCCTCTGTTTCTCGCCCTCTGTTTCAGGCCCTCTGTTTCTCGCCCTCTTATTCAGCCCCTCTGTTTCTCGCCCTCTGTTTCAGCCCCTCTGTTTCAGCCCGTCTGTTTCAGCCCCTCTGTTTCAGCCCCTCTGTTTCTCACTCTCTGTTTCTCGCCCTCTGTTTCAGCCCCTCTGTTTTTCGCCCTCTGTTTCAGCCCCATGTTTCTCCCCCTCTGTTTCAGGCTCTCTGTTTCAGCCCCTCTGTTTCTCGCCCTCTGTTTCTCGCCCGCTGTTTCAGCCCCTTTGTTTCTCGCCCTCTGTTTCAGACCCTCTGTTTCTCGCCCTCTGTTTCAGCCCCTCTGATTCAGCCCCTCTGTTTCTCGCCCTCTGTTTCAGACCCTCTGTTTCAGCCCCTCTGTTTCAGCTCCTCTGTTTCAGCCCCTCTGTTTCTCGCCCTCTGTTTCCGACCCTCTGTTTCTCGCCCTCTGTTTCAGCCCCTCTGTTTCTCGCCCTCTGTTTCAGCCCCTCTGTTTCAGCCCCTCTGTTTCTCGCCCTCTGTTTCTGCCCCTCTGTTTCTCGCCCTCTGTTTCAGCCCCGCTGTTTCTCGCCCTCTGTTTCAGCCCCGCTGATTCAGCCCCTCTGTTTCAGCCCCTCTGAATCAGCCCCTCTGATTCAGCCCCTCTGTTTCAGCCCCTCTGTTTCAGCCCCTCAGTTTCTCGCCCTCAGTTTCAGCCCCTCTGATTCTCGCCCTCTGTTTCAGCCCCTCTGTTTCTCCCCCTCTGTTTCAGCCCCTCTGATTCAGCCCCTCTGTTTCAGCCCCTCTGATTCAGCCCCTCTGATTCAGCTCCTCTGATTCAGCCCCTCTGTTTCTCGCCCTCTGTTTCAGCCCCTCTGTTTCAGCCCCTCTGTTTCAGCCCCTCTGTTTCTCGCCCTCTGTTTCAGCCCCTCTGTTTCAGCCCCTCTGATTCAGCCCCTCTGATTCAGCCCCTCTGATTCAGCCCCTCTGATTCTCGCCCTCTGTTTCAGCCCCTCTGATTCAGCCCCTCTGTTTCCCGCCCCTCTGTTTCAGCTCCTCTGTTTCTCGCCCACAGTTTCAGACCCTCTGTTTCTCGCCCTCTGCTTCAGCCCCACTGTTTCAGCCCCTCTGTTTCAGCCCCGCTGTTTCTGCGCCTCTGTTTCTCGCCCTCTGTTTCAGCCCCTCTGTTTCTCGCCCTCTGTTTCAGCCCCTCTGATTCAGCCCCTCTGTTTCAGCCCCTACGTTTCTCCCCCTCTGTTCCAGCCCCTCTGTTTCAGCCCCTCTGTTTCAGCCACTCTGTTTCAGCCCCTCTGTTTCTCGCCCTCTGTTTCAGCCCCTCTGTTTCTCGCCCTCTGTTTCAGCCCCTCGGTTTCAGCCCGTCTGTTTCAGCCACTCTGTTTCTCGCCCTCTGTTTCAGCCCCCCTGTTTCTCACCCTCTGTTTCAGCCCCTCTGATTCAGCCCCTCTGTTAATCCCCCTCTGTTTCAGCCCCTCTGTTTCAGCCCCTCTGTTTCAGCCCCTCTGTTTCTCGCCCTCTGTTTCAGCCCCTCTGTTTCTCGCCCTCTGTTTCAGGCCCTCTGTTTCTCGCCCTCTGTTTCATCCCCTCTGATTCAGCCACTCTGTTTCAGCCCCTCTGATTCAGCCCCTCAGTTTCAGCCCCTCTGTTTCAGCCCCTCTGTTTCAGCCCCTCTGTTTCTCGCCCACTATTTCTCACCCTCTGTTTCTCGCCCTCTGTTTCAGCCCCTCTGTTTTTGGCCCTCTGTTTCAGCCCCTCTGTTTCTTACCCTCTGTTTCAGGCTCTCTGTTTCAGCCCGTCTGTTTCAGCCCCTCTGTTTCAGCTCCTCTGTTTCTCGCCCTCTCTTTCAGCCCCTCTGATTCTCGCCCTCTGTTTCAGCCCTTCTGTTTCTCGCCCTCTGTTTCAGCCCCTCTGATTCAGCCCCTCTGTTTCAGCCCCTCTGATTCAGCCCCTCTGATTCAGCCCCTCTGTTTCTCGCCCTCTGTTTCAGCCCCTCTGTTTCAGCCCCTCTGTTTCAGCCCCTCTGTTTCTCACCCTCTGTTTCAGACCCTCTGATTCAGCCCCTGTGATTCAGCCCCTCTGATTCAGCCCCTCTGCTTCCCGCCCCTCTGTTTCAGCGCCTCTGTTTCTCGCCCTCTGTTTCAGCCCCTCTGTTTCTCGCCGTCTGTTTCAGTCCCTTTGATTCAGACCCTCTGTTTAAGCCCCTCTGTTTCTCCGCCTCTGTTCCAGCCCCTCTGTTTCAGCCCCTCTGTT
This sequence comes from Chiloscyllium punctatum, assembly GCF_047496795.1. Taxonomy (NCBI): domain Eukaryota; kingdom Metazoa; phylum Chordata; class Chondrichthyes; order Orectolobiformes; family Hemiscylliidae; genus Chiloscyllium; species Chiloscyllium punctatum. The sequence goes on from NC_092758.1 coordinate 95,048,737, forward strand.
TCAGCCACTCTGTTTCAGCCCCTCTGTTTCAGCCCCTCTGTTTCAGCCCCTCTGATTCTCGCCCTCTGTTTCAGCCCCTCTGTTTCTCGCCCTCTGTTTCCGCCCCTCTGTTTCAGCCCGTCTGTTTAAGCCACTCTGTTTCTCGCCCTCTGTTTCAGCCCCTCTGTTTCTCACCCTCTGTTTCAGCCCCTCTGTTTCAGCCCCTCTGTTTCAGCCCCTCACTTTCTCGCCCTCTGTTTCAGCCCCTCTGTTTCTTGCCCTCTGTATCAGGCCCTCTGTTTCTCGCCCTCTGTTTCAGCCCCTCTGATTCAGACCCTCTGTTTCAGCCCCTCTGATTCAGCCCCTCTGTTTCAGCCCCTCTGTTTCAGCCCCTCTGTTTCTCGCCCTGTATTTCTGACCCTCTGTTTCTCGCCCTCTGTTTCGGCCCCTCTGTTTTTCGCCCTCTGTTTCTGCCCCTCTGTTTCTCGCCCTCTGTTTCAGGCTCTCTGTTTCAGCCCGTCTGTTTCAGCCCCTCTGTTTCTGCCCCTCTGTTTCTCGCCCTCTGTTTCTCGCCCGCTGTTTCAGCCCCTTTGTTACTCGCCCTCTGTTTCAGCCCCACTGTTTCAGCCCCTCTGATTCTGCCCATCTGATTCAGCCACTCTATTTCTCGCCCTCTGTTTCAGCCCCACTGTTTCAACCCCTCTGTTTCAGCCCCTCTGTTTCTCGCCCTCTGTTTCAGCCCCTGTGTTTCTCACCCTCTGTTTCAGCCCCTCTGTTTCTCGCCCTCTGTTTCAGCCCCTCTGTTTCTGCCCCTCTGTTTCTCGCCCTCTGTTTCAGCCCCGCTGTTTCTCGCCCTCTGTTTCAGCCCCGCTGATTCAGTCCCTCTGTTTCAGCCACTCTGTATCAGCCCCTCTGATTCAGCCCCTCTGTTTCAGACCCTCTGTTTCAGTCCCTCTGTTTCAGCCCCTCTGTTTATCGCCCTCTGTTTCAGCCCCTCTGATTCTCGCCCTCTGTTTCAGCCCCTCTGTTTGTCGCCCTCTGTTTCAGCCCCTCTGATTCTCTCCCTCTGTTTCAGCCCCTCTGATTCAGCCCCTCTGATTCAGCCCCTCTGATTCAGCCCCTCTGTTTCTCGCCCTCTGTTTCAGCCCCACTGTTTCAGCCCCTCTGTTTCAGCCACTCTGTTTCTCACCCTCTGTTTCAGCCCCTCTGATTGAGCCCCTCTGATTCAGCCCCTCTGATTCAGCCCCTCTGTTTCCCGCCCTCTGTTTCAGCCCCTCTGTTTCTCGCCCTCTGTTTCAGCCCCTCTGTTTCTCGCCCTCTGTTTCATCCCCTCTGTTTCAGCCCCTCTGTTTCAGCCCCTCTGTTTCAGCGCCTCTGTTTCTCGCCCTCTGTTTCAGCCCCTCTGTTTCTCGCCCTCTGTTTCAGCCCCTCTGATTCAGCCCCTCTGTTTCAGCCCATCTGGTTCTCCCCCTCTGTTCCAGCCCCTCTGTTTCAGCCCCTCTGTTTGAGCCACTCTGTTTCAGCCCCTCTCTTTCAGCCCCTCTGTTTCAGCCCCTCTGTTTCTCGCCCTCTGTTTCAGCCCCTCTGTTTCTCGCCCTCTGTTTCAGCCCCTCTGTTTCAGCCCCTCTGTTTCAGCCACTCTGTTTCAGCCCCTCTGATTCAGCCCCTGTGTTTCTCGCCCTCTGTTTCAGCCCCTCTGTTTCTCGCCCTCTGTTTCAGCCCCTCTGTTTCTCGCCCTCTGTTTCAGCCCCTCTGATTCAGCCCCTATGTTTCTCGCCCTCTGTTTAAGCCCCTCTGTTTCAGCCCCTCTGTTTCTCGCCCTCTGTTTCAGCCCCTCTGTTTCAGCCCCTCTCTTTCTCGCCCTCTGTTTCTGCCCCTCTGTTTCTCGCCCTCTGTTTCAGCCCCGCTGTTTCTCGCCCTCTGTTTCAGCCCCGCTGATTCAGCCCCTCTGTTTCAGCCCCTCTGAATCAGCCCCTCTGATTCAGCCCCTCTGTTTCAGCCCCTCTGTTTCAGCCCCTCTTTTTCTCGCCCTCTGTTTCAGACCCTCTGATTGTCGCCCTCTGTTTCAGCCCCTATGTTTCTCGCCCTCTTTTTCAGCACCTCTGATTCAGACCCTCTGTTTCAGCCCCTCTGATTCAGCCCCTCTGATTCAGCCCCTCTGATTGTCGCCCTCTGTTTCAGCCCCTATGTTTCTCGCCCTCTTTTCCAGCCCCTCTGATTCAGACCCTTTGTTTCAGCCCCTCTGATTCAGCCCCTCTGTTTCAGCCCCTCTGTTTCTCGCCCTCTGTTTCAGCCCCTCTGTTTCAGCCCCTCTGTTTCTCGCCCTCTGTTTCTGCCCCTCTGTTTCTCGCCCTCTGTTTCAGCCCCGCTGTTTCTCGCCCTCTGTTTCAGCCCCGCTGATTCAGCCCCTCTGTTTCAGCCCCTCTGAATCAGCCCCTCTGATTCAGCCCCTCTGTTTCTCGCCCTCTGTTTCAGCCCCTCTGTTTCTCGCCCTCTGTTTCAGCCCCTCTGATTCAGCCCCTCTGTTTCAGCCCATCTGTTTCTCCCCCTCTGTTCCAGCCCCTCTGTTTCAGCCCCTCTGTTTCAGCCACTCTGTTTCAGCACCTCTCTTTCAGCCCCTCTGTTTCAGCCCCTCTGTTTCTCACCCTCTGTTTCTGCCCCTCTGATTCAGCCCCTGTGACTCAGCCCCTCTGATTCAGCCCCTCTGCTTCCCGCCCCTCTGTTTCAGCGCCTCTGTTTCTCGCCCTCTGTTTCAGCCCCTCTGTTTCTCGCCGTCTGTTTCAGTCCCTTTGATTCAGACCCTCTGTTTAAGCCCCACTGTTTCTCCGCCTCTGTTCCAGCCCCTCTGTTTCAGCCCCTCTGTTTCAGCCACTCTGTTTCAGCCCCTCTGTTTCAGCCCCTCTGTTTCAGCCCCTCTGATTCTCGCCCTCTGTTTCAGCACCTCTGTTTCTCGCCCTCTGTTTCCGCCCCTCTGTTTCAGCCCGTCTGTTTAAGCCACTCTGTTTCTCGCCCTCTGTTTCAGCCCCTCTGTTTCTCACCCTCTGTTTCAGCCCCTCTGTTTCAGCCCCTCTGTTTCAGCCCCTCACTTTCTGGCCCTCTGTTTCAGCCCCTCTGTTTCTTGCCCTCTGTATCAGGCCCTCTGTTTCTCGCCCTCTGTTTCAGCCCCTCTGATTCAGACCCTCTGTTTCAGCCCCTCTGATTCAGCCCCTCTGTTTCAGCCCCTCTGTTTTAGCCCCTCTGTTTCTCGCCCTGTATTTCTGACCCTCTGTTTCTCGCCCTCTGTTTCGGCCCCTCTGTTTTTCGCCCTCTGTTTCTGCCCCTCTGTTTCTCGCCCTCTGTTTCAGGCTCTCTGTTTCAGCCCGTCTGTTTCAGCCCCTCTGTTTCTGCCCCTCTGTTTCTCGCCCTCTGTTTCTCGCCCGCTGTTTCAGCCCCTTTGTTACTCGCCCTCTGTTTCAGCCCCACTGTTTCAGCCCCTCTGATTCTGCCCATCTGATTCAGCCACTCTATTTCTCGCCCTCTGTTTCAGCCCCACTGTTTCAACCCCTCTGTTTCAGCCCCTCTGTTTCTCGCCCTCTGTTTCAGCCCCTGTGTTTCTCACCCTCTGTTTCAGCCCCTCTGTTTCTCGCCCTCTGTTTCAGCCCCTCTGTTTCTGCCCCTCTGTTTCTCGCCCTCTGTTTCAGCCCCGCTGTTTCTCGCCCTCTGTTTCAGCCCCGCTGATTCAGTCCCTCTGTTTCAGCCCCTCTGTATCAGCCCCTCTGATTCAGCCCCTCTGTTTCAGACCCTCTGTTTCAGTCCCTCTGTTTCAGCCCCTCTGTTTCTCGCCCTCTGTTTCAGCCCCTCTGATTCTCGCCCTCTGTTTCAGCCCCTCTGTTTGTCGCCCTCTGTTTCAGCCCCTCTGATTCTCTCCCTCTGTTTCAGCCCCTCTGATTCAGCCCCTCTGATTGAGCCCCTCTGATTCAGCCCCTCTGTTTCTCGCCCTCTGTTTCAGCCCCTCTGTTTCAGCCCCTCTGTTTCAGCCACTCTGTTTCTCACCCTCTGTTTCAGCCCCTCTGATTGAGCCCCTCTGATTCAGCCCCTCTGATTCAGCCCCTCTGTTTCCCGCCCTCTGTTTCAGCCCCTCTGTTTCTCGCCCTCTGTTTCAGCCCCTCTGTTTCTCGCCCTCTGTTTCATCCCCTCTGTTTCAGCCCCTCTGTTTCAGCCCCTCTGTTTCAGCGCCTCTGTTTCTCGCCCTCTGTTTCAGCCCCTCTGTTTCTCGCCCTCTGTTTCAGCCCCTCTGATTCTGCCCCTCTGTTTCAGCCCATCTGGTTCTCCCCCTCTGTTCCAGCCCCTCTGTTTCAGCCCCTCTGTTTGAGCCACTCTGTTTCAGCCCCTCTCTTTCAGCCCCTCTGTTTCAGCCCCTCTGTTTCTCGCCCTCTGTTTCAGCCCCTCTGTTTCTCGCCCTCTGTTTCAGCCCCTCTGTTTCAGCCCCTCTGTTTCAGCCACTCTGTTTCAGCCCCTCTGATTCAGCCCCTGTGTTTCTCGCCCTCTGTTTCAGCCCCTCTGTTTCTCGCCCTCTGTTTCAGCCCCTCTGTTTCTCGCCCTCTGTTTCAGCCCCTCTGATTCAGCCCCTATGTTTCTCGCCCTCTGTTTAAGCCCCTCTGTTTCAGCCCCTCTGTTTCTCGCCCTCTGTTTCAGCCCCTCTGTTTCAGCCCCTCTCTTTCTCGCCCTCTGTTTCTGCCCCTCTGTTTCTCGCCCTCTGTTTCAGCCCCGCTGTTTCTCGCCCTCTGTTTCAGCCCCGCTGATTCAGCCCCTCTGTTTCAGCCCCTCTGAATCAGCCCCTCTGATTCAGCCCCTCTGTTTCAGCCCCTCTGTTTCAGCCCCTCTTTTTCTCGCCCTCTGTTTCAGACCCTCTGATTGTCGCCCTCTGTTTCAGCCCCTATGTTTCTCGCCCTCTTTTTCAGCACCTCTGATTCAGACCCTCTGTTTCAGCCCCTCTGATTCAGCCCCTCTGATTCAGCCCCTCTGATTGTCGCCCTCTGTTTCAGCCCCTATGTTTCTCGCCCTCTTTTTCAGCCCCTCTGATTCAGACCCTTTGTTTCAGCCCCTCTGATTCAGCCCCTCTGTTTCAGCCCCTCTGTTTCTCGCCCTCTGTTTCAGCCCCTCTGTTTCAGCCCCTCTGTTTCTCGCCCTCTGTTTCTGCCCCTCTGTTTCTCGCCCTCTGTTTCAGCCCCGCTGTTTCTCGCCCTCTGTTTCAGCCCCGCTGATTCAGCCCCTCTGTTTCAGCCCCTCTGAATCAGCCCCTCTGATTCAGCCCCTCTGTTTCTCGCCCTCTGTTTCAGCCCCTCTGTTTCTCGCCCTCTGTTTCAGCCCCTCTGATTCAGCCCCTCTGTTTCAGCCCATCTGTTTCTCCCCCTCTGTTCCAGCCCCTCTGTTTCAGCCCCTCTGTTTCAGCCACTCTGTTTCAGCACCTCTCTTTCAGCCCCTCTGTTTCAGCCCCTCTGTTTCTCGCCCTCTGTTTCAGCCCCTCTGTTTCTCCCCCTCTGTTTCAGCCCCTCTGTTTCAGCCCCTCTGTTTCAGCCACTCTGTTTCTCGCCCTCTGGTTCAGCCCCTCTGTTTCTCACCCTCTGTTTCAGCCCCTCTGATTCAGCCCCTCTGTTTCTCGCCCTCTGTTTCAGCCCCTCTGTTTCTCGCCCTCTGTTTCAGCCCCTCTCTTTCTCGCCCTCTGTTCCAGCCCCTCTGTTTCAGCCCCTCTGATTCAGCCCCTCTGTTTCTCGCCCTCTGTTTCAGCCCCTCTGTTTCTCGCTCTCTGTTTCAGCCCCTCTGATTCAGCCCCTCTGTTTCTCGCCTTCTGTTTAAGCCCCTCTGTTTCAGCCGCTCTGTTTCTCGCCCTCTGTTTCAGCCCCTCTGTTTCAGCCCCTCTGTTTCTCGCCCTCTGTTTCTGCCCCTCTGTTTCTCGCCCTCTGTTTCAGCCCCGCTGTTTCTCGCCATCTGTTTCAGCCCCGCTGATTCAGCCCCTCTGTTTCAGCCCCTCTGAGTCAGCCCCTCTGATTCAGCCCCTCTGTTTCAGCCCCTCTGTTTCAGCCCCTCTTTTTCTCGCCCTCTGTTTCAGCCCCTCTGATTGTCGCCCTCTGTTTCAGCCCCTATGTTTCTCGCCCTCTTTTTCAGCCCCTCTGTTTCAGACCCTCTGTTTCAGCCCCTCTGATTCAGCCCCTCTGATTCAGCCCCTCTGATTCAGTCCCTCTGTTTCTCACCCTCTGTTTCAGCCCCTCTGATTCAGCCCCTCTGATTCAGCCCCTCTGATTCAGCCCCTCTGTTTCCCGCCCCTCTGTTTCAGCCCCTCTGTTTCTCGCCCTCTGTTTCAGCCCCTCTGTTTCTCGCCCTCTGTTTCAGCCCCTCTGTTTCAGCCCCTCTGTTTCAGCCCCTCTGTTTCAGCGCCTCTGTTTCGCCCTCTGTTTCAGCCCCTCTGTTTCTCGCCCTCTGTTTCAGCCCCTCTGATTCAGCCCCTCTGTTTCAGCCACTCTGGTTTCAGCCCCTCTGTTTCTCGCCCTCATTTTCAGCCCCTCTGTTTCTCGCCCTCTGTTTCAGGCCCTCTGTTTCTCGCCCTCTGTTTCAGCCCCTCTGATTCAGCCCCTCTGTTTCAGCCCCTCTGTTTCAGCCACTCTGTTTCAGCCCCTCTGTTTCTAGCCCTCTATTTCTCACCCTCTGTTTCTCGCCCTCTGTTTCAGCCCCTCTGTTTTTGGCCCTCTGTTTTAGCCCCTCTGTTTCTTGCCCTCTGTTTCAGGCTCTCTGTTTCAGCCCGTCTGTTTCAGCCCCTCTGTTTCAGCCCCTCTGTTTCTCGCCCTCTGTTTCAGCCCCTCTGATTCTCGCCCTCTGTTTCAGCCCCTCTGTTTCTCGCCCTCTGTTTCAGCCCCTCTGATTCAGCCCCTCTGTTTCAGCCCCTCTGATTCAGCCCCTCTGATTCAGCCCCTCTGATTCAGCCCCTCTGTTTCTCGCCCTCTGTTTCAGCCCCTCTGTTTCAACCCCTCTGTTTCAGCCCCTCTGTTTCTCACCCTCTGTTTCAGCCCCTCTGATCCAGCCCCTCTGATTCAGCCCCTCTGATTCAGCCACTCTGTTTCACGCCCCTCTGTTTCAGCCCCTCTGTTTCTTGCCCTCTGTTTCAGCACCTCTGTTTCTCGCCCTCTGTTTCAGCCGCACTGTTTCAGCCCCTCTGTTTCAGCCCCTCTGTTTCAGCGCCTCTGTTTCTCGCCCTCTGTTTCAGCCCCTCTGTTTCTCGCCCTCTGTTTCAGCCCCCCTGATTCAGCCCCTCTGTTTCAGCCCCTCTGTTTCTCGCCCTCTGTTTCAGCCGCGCTGTTTCAGCCCCTCTTTTATCAGCCACTCTGTTTCAGCCCCTCTGTTTCGGCCCCTCTGTTTCAGCCCCTCTGTTTCTCGCCCTCTGTTTCAGCCCCTCTGTTTCTCGCCCTCTGTTTCAGCCCCTCTGTTTCAGCCCGTCTGTTTCAGCCACTCTGTTTCTCGCCCTCTGTTTCAGCCCCTCTGTTTCTCACCCTCTGTTTCAGCCCCTCTGATTCAGCCCCTCTGTTTCTCGCCCCTGTTTCAGCCCCTCTGTTTCTCGCCCTCTGTTTCAGCCCCTCTGTTTCAGCCCCTCTGTTTCAGCCCCTCTGTTTCTCGCCCTCTGTTTCAGCCCCTCTGTTTCTCGCCCTCTGTTTCAGGCCCTCTGTTTCAGCCCCTCTGTTTCAGCCCCTCTATTTCTCACCCTCTGTTTCTAGCCGTCTGTTTCAGCCCCTCTGTTTTTTGCCCTTTGTTTCTGCCCCTCTGTTTCTCGCCCTCTGTTTCAGGCTCTCTGTTTCAGCCCCTCTGTTTCAGCCCCTCTGTTTCAGCCCCTCTGTTTCTCGCCCTCTGTTTCAGCCCCTCTGATTCAGCCCCTCTGTTTCAGCCCCACTGATTCAGCCCCTCTGATTCAGCCCCACTGTTTCTCGCCCTCTGTTTCAGCCCCTCTGTTTCAGCCCCTCTGTTTCTCACCCTCTGTTTCAGCCCCTCTGATTCAGCCCCTCTGATTCAGCCCCTCTTATTCAGCCCCTCTGTTTCTCGCCCCTCTGTTTCAGCGCCTCTGTTTCTCGCCCTCTGTTTAAGCCCCTCTGTTTCTCGCCCTCTGTTTCAGCCCCTCTGATTCAGCCCCTCTGTTTAAGCCCCTCTGTTCCTCCGCATCTGTTCCAGCCCCTCTGTTTCAGCCCCTCTGTTTCAGCCAATCTATTTCAGACCCTCTGTTTCAGCCCCTCTGTTTCAGCCCCTCTGTTTCTCGCCCTCTGTTTCAGCCCCTCTGTTTCTCGCCCTCTGTTTCAGCCCCTCTGTTTCAGCCCGTCTGTTTCAGCCACTCTGTTTCTCGCCCTCTGTTTCAGCCCCTCTATTTCTCACCCTCTGTTTCAGCCCCTCTGTTTCAGCCCCTCTGTTTCAGCCCCTTTGTTTCAGCCCCTCAGTTTCTCGCCCTCTGTTTCAGCCCCTCTGTTTCTTGCCCTCTGTATCAGGCCCTCTGTTTCTCGCCCTCTGTTTCAGCCCCTCTGATTCAGACCCTCTGTTTCAGCCCCTCTGATTCAGCCCCTCTGTTTCAGCCCCTCTGTTTCAGCCCCTCTGTTTCTCGCCCTGTATTTCTCACCCTCAGTTTCTCGCCCTCTGTTTCAGCCCCTCTGTTTTTCGCCCTCTGTTTCTGCCCCTCTGTTTCTCGCCCTCTCTTTCAGGCTCTCTGTTTCAGCCTGTCTGTTTCAGCCCCTGTGTTTCAGCCCCTCTGTTTCTCGCCCTCTGTTTCTCGGCCGCTGTTTCAGCCTCTTTGTTACTCGCCCTCTGTTTCAGCCCCACTGTTTCAGCCCCTCTGATTCTGCCCCTCTGATTCAGCCACTCTATTTCTCGCCCTCTGTTTCAGCCCCACTGTTTCAGCCCCTCTGTTTCAGCCCCTCTGTTTCTCGCCCTCTGTTTCAGCCCCTCTGTTTCTCACCCTCTGTTTCAGCCCCTCTGTTTCTCGCCCTCTGTTTCAGCCCCTCTGTTTCTGCCCCTCTGTTTCTCGCCCTCTGTTTCAGCCCCGCTGTTTCTCGCCCTCTGTTTCAGCCCTGCTGATTCAGCCCCTCTGTTTCAGCCCCTCTGTATCAGCCCCTCTGATTCAGCCCCTCTGTTTCAGACCCTCTGTTTCAGGCCCTCTGTTTCAGCCCCTCTGTTTCAGCCCCTCTATTTCTCACCCTCTGTTTCTAGCCGTCTGTTTCAGCCCCTCTGTTTTTTGCCCTTTGTTTCTGCCCCTCTGTTTCTCGCCCTCTGTTTCAGGCTCTCTGTTTCAGCCCCTCTGTTTCAGCCCCTCTGTTTCAGCCCCTCTGTTTCTCGCCCTCTGTTTCAGCCCCTCTGATTCAGCCCCTCTGTTTCAGCCCCACTGATTCCGCCCCTCTGATTCAGCCCCACTGTTTCTCGCCCTCTGTTTCAGCCCCTCTGTTTCAGCCCCTCTGTTTCAGCCCCTCTGTTTCTCACCCTCTGTTTCAGCCCCTCTGATTCAGCCCCTCTGATTCAGCCCCTCTTATTCAGCCCCTCTGTTTCAGCCCCTCTGTTTCAGCCCCTTTGTTTCAGCCCCTCAGTTTCTCGCCCTCTGTTTCAGCCCCTCTGTTTCTTGCCCTCTGTATCAGGCCCTCTGTTTCTCGCCCTCTGTTTCAGCCCCTCTGATTCAGACCCTCTGTTTCAGCCCCTCTGATTCAGCCCCTCTGTTTCAGCCCCTCTGTTTCAGCCCCTCTGTTTCTCGCCCTGTATTTCTCACCCTCAGTTTCTCGCCCTCTGTTTCGGCCCCTCTGTTTTTCGCCCTCTGTTTCTGCCCCTCTGTTTCTCGCCCTCTCTTTCAGGCTCTCTGTTTCAGCCTGTCTGTTTCAGCCCCTCTGTTTCAGCCCCTCTGTTTCTCGCCCTCTGTTTCTCGGCCGCTGTTTCAGCCCCTTTGTTACTCGCCCTCTGTTTCAGCCCCACTGTTTCAGCCCCTCTGATTCTGCCCCTCTGATTCAGCCACTCTATTTCTCGCCCTCTGTTTCAGCCCCACTGTTTCAGCCCCTCTGTTTCAGCCCCTCTGTTTCTCGCCCTCTGTTTCAGCCCCTGTGTTTCTCACCCTCTGTTTCAGCCCCTCTGTTTCTCGCCCTCTGTTTCAGCCCCTCTGTTTCTGCCCCTCTGTTTCTCGCCCTCTGTTTCAGCCCCGCTGTTTCTCGCCCTCTGTTTCAGCCCTGCTGATTCAGCCCCTCTGTTTCAGCCCCACTGTATCAGCCCCTCTGATTCAGCCCCTCTGTTTCAGACCCTCTGTTTCAGGCCCTCTGTTTCAGCCCCTCTGTTTCAGCCCCTCTATTTCTCACCCTCTGTTTCTAGCCGTCTGTTTCAGCCCCTCTGTTTTTTGCCCTTTGTTTCTGCCCCTCTGTTTCTCGCCCTCTGTTTCAGGCTCTCTGTTTCAGCCCCTCTGTTTCAGCCCCTCTGTTTCAGCCCCTCTGTTTCTCGCCCTCTGTTTCAGCCCCTCTGATTCAGCCCCTCTGTTTCAGCCCCACTGATTCAGCCCCTCTGATTCAGCCCCACTGTTTCTCGCCCTCTGTTTCAGCCCCTCTGTTTCAGCCCCTCTGTTTCAGCCCCTCTGTTTCTCACCCTCTGTTTCAGCCCCTCTGATTCAGCCCCTCTGATTCAGCCCCTCTTATTCAGCCCCTCTGTTTCCCGCCCCTCTGTTTCAGCGCCTCTGTTTCTCGCCCTCTGTTTAAGCCCCTCTGTTTCTCGCCCTCTGTTTCAGCCCCTCTGATTCAGCCCCTCTGTTTAAGCCCCTCTGTTCCTCCGCATCTGTTCCAGCCCCTCTGTTTCAGCCCCTCTGTTTCAGCCAATCTATTTCAGACCCTCTGTTTCAGCCCCTCTGTTTCAGCCCCTCTGTTTCTCGCCCTCTGTTTCAGCCCCTCTGTTTCTCGCCCTCTGTTTCAGCCCCTCTGTTTCAGCCCGTCTGTTTCAGCCACTCTGTTTCTCGCCCTCTGTTTCAGCCCCTCTATTTCTCACCCTCTGTTTCAGCCCCTCTGTTTCAGCCCCTCTGTTTCAGCCCCTTTGTTTCAGCCCCTCAGTTTCTCGCCCTCTGTTTCAGCCCCTCTGTTTCTTGCCCTCTGTATCAGGCCCTCTGTTTCTCGCCCTCTGTTTCAGCCCCTCTGATTCAGACCCTCTGTTTCAGCCCCTCTGATTCAGCCCCTCTGTTTCAGCCCCTATGTTTCAGCCCCTCTGTTTCTCGCCCTGTATTTCTCACCCTCAGTTTCTCGCCCTCTGTTTCGGCCCCTCTGTTTTTCGCCCTCTGTTTCTGCCCCTCTGTTTCTCGCCCTCTCTTTCAGGCTCTCTGTTTCAGCCTGTCTGTTTCAGCCCCTCTGTTTCAGCCCCTCTGTTTCTCGCCCTCTGTTTCTCGGCCGCTGTTTCAGCCCCTTTGTTACTCGCCCTCTGTTTCAGCCCCACTGTTTCAGCCCCTCTGATTCTGCCCCTCTGATTCAGCCACTCTATTTCTCGCCCTCTGTTTCAGCCCCACTGTTTCAGCCCCTCTGTTTCAGCCCCTCTGTTTCTCGCCCTCTGTTTCAGCCCCTCTGTTTCTCACCCTCTGTTTCAGCCCCTCTGTTTCTCGCCCTCTGTTTCAGCCCCTCTGTTTCTGCCCCTCTGTTTCTCGCCCTCTGTTTCAGCCCCGCTGTTTCTCGCCCTCTGTTTCAGCCCTGCTGATTCAGCCCCTCTGTTTCAGCCCCTCTGTATCAGCCCCTCTGATTCAGCCCCTCTGTTTCAGACCCTCTGTTTCAGCCCCTCTGTTTCAGCCCCTCTGTTTCTCGCCCTCTGTTTCAGCCCCTCTGATTCTCGCCCTCTGTTTCAGCCCCTCTGTTTGTCGCCCTCTGTTTCAGCCGCTCTGATTCTCTCCCTCTGTTTCAGCCCCTCTGATTCAGCCCCTCTGATTCAGCCTCTCTGATTCAGCCCCTCTGTTTCTCGCCCTCTGTTTCAGCCCCTCTGTTTCAGCCCCTCTGTTTCAGCCCCTCTGTTTCTCACCCTCTGTTTCAGCCCCTCTGATTCAGCCCCTCTGATTCAGCCCCTCTGATTCAGCCCCTCAGTTTCCCTCCCCTCTGTTTCAGCCCCTCTGTTTCTCGCCCTCTGTTTCAGCCCCTCTGTTTCTCGCCCTCTGTTTCTTCCCCTCTGTTTCAGCCCCTCTGTTTCTGCCCCTCTGTTTCAGCCCCTCTGTTTCTCGCCCTCTGTTTCAGCCCCTCTGTTTCTCGCCCTCTGTTTCAGCCCCGCTGATTCAGCCCCTCTGTTTCAGCCCCTCTGTTTCAGCACCTCTCTTTCAGCACCTCTGTTTCAGCCCCTCTGTTTCAGCCCCTCTGTTTCAGCCACTCTGTTTCAGCACCTCTCTTTCAGCACCTCTGTTTCAGCCCCTCTGTTTCTCGCCCTCTGTTTCAGCCCCTCTGTTTCTCGCCCTCTGTTTCAGCTCCTCTGTTTCAGCCCCTCTGTTTCAGCCACTCTGTTTCTCGCCCTCTGTTTCAGCCCCTCTGTTTCTCACCCTCTGTTTCAGCCCCTCTGATTCAGCCCCTCTGTTTCTCGCCCTCTGTTTCAGCCCCTCTGTTTCTCGCCCTCTGTTTCTCGCCCGCTGTTTCAGCCCCTCTGTTTCAGCCCCTCTGATTCAGCCCCTCTGTTTCTCGCCCTCTGTTTCAGCCCCTCTGTTTCTCGCCCTCTGTTTCAGCCCCTCTGTTTCTTGCCCTCTGTTTCAGACCCTCTGATTCAGCCCCTCTGTTTCTCGCCCTCTGTTTCAGCCCCTCTGTTTCAGCCTCTCTGTTTCTCGCCCTCTGTTTCAGCCCCTCTGTTTCAGCCCCTCTGTTTCTCGCCCTCTGTTTCTGCCCCTCTGTTTCTCGCCCTCTGTTTCAGCCCCGCTGTTTCTCGCCCTCTGTTTCAGCCCCGCTGATTCAGCCCCTCTGTTTCAGCCCCTCTGAATCAGCCCCTCTGATTCAGCCCCTCTGTTTCAGCCCCTCTGTTTCAGCCCCTCTGTTTCTCGCCCTCTGTTTCAGCCCCTCTGATTGTCGCCCTCTGTTTCAGCCCCTATGTTTCTCGCCCTCTTTTTCAGCCCCTCTGATTCAGACCCTCTTTTTCAGCCCCTCTGATTCAGCCCCTCTGATTCAGTCCCTCTGTTTCTCGCCCTCTGTTTCAGCCCTTCTGTTTCAGCCCCTCTGTTTCAGCCCTTCTGTTTCTCACCCTCTGTTTCAGCCCCTCTGATTCAGCCCCTCTGATTCAGCCCCTCTGATTCAGCCCCTCTGTTTCCCGCCCCTCTGTTTCAGCCCCTCTGTTTCTCGCCCTCTGTTTCAGCCCCTCTGTTTCTCGCCCTCTGTTTCAGCCCCTCTGTTTCAGCCCCTCTGTTTCAGCCCCTCTGTTTCAGCGCCTCTGTTTCGCCCACTGTTTCAGCCCCTCTGTTTCTCGCCCTCTGTTTCAGCCCCTCTGATTCAGCCCCTCTGTTTCAGCACCTCTGTTTCTCGAACTCTGTTCCAGCCCCTCTGTTTCAGCCCCTCTGTTTCAGCCACTCTGGTTTCAGCCCCTCTGTTTCTCGCCCTCTTTTTCAGCCCCTCTGTTTCTCGCCCTCTGTTTCAGGCCCTCTGTTTCTCGCCCTCTGTTTCAGCCCCTCTGATTCAGCCCCTCTGTTTCAGCCGCTCTGATTCAGCCCCTCTGTTTCAGCCCCTCTGTTTCAGCCCCTCTGTTTCTAGCCCTCTATTTCTCACCCTCTGTTTCTTGCCCTCTGTTTCAGCCCCTCTGTTTTTGGCCCTCTGTTTTAGCCCCTCTGTTTCTTGCCCTCTGTTTCAGGCTCTCTGTTTCAGCCCGTCTGTTTCAGCCCCTCTGTTTCAGCCCCTCTGTTTCTCGCCCTCTGTTTCAGCCCCTCTGATTCTTGCCCTCTGTTTCAGCCCCTCTGTTTCTCGCCCTCTGTTTCAGCCCCTCTGTTTCAGCCCCTCTGTTTCTCGCCCTCTGTTTCTGCCCCTCTGTTTCTCGCCCTCTGTTTCAGCCCCGCTGTTTCTCGCCCTCTGTTTCAGCCCCGCTGATTCAGCCCCTTTGTTTCAGCCCCTCTGAATCAGCCCCTCTGATTCAGCCCCTCTGTTTCAGCCCCTCTGTTTCTGCAACTCTGTTTCTCGCCATCTGTTTCAGCCCCTCTGATTGTCGCCGTCTGTTTCAGCCCCTATGTTTCTCGCCCTCTTTTTCAGCCCCTCTGATTCAGACCCTCTTTTTCAGCCCCTCTGATTCAGCCCCTCTGATTCAGCCCCTCTGATTCAGTCCCTCTGTTTCTCGCCCTCTGTTTCAGCCCTTCTGTTTCAGGCCCTCTGTTTCTCACCCTCTGTTTCAGCCCCTCTGATTCAGCCCCTCTGATTCAGCCCCTCTGATTCAGCCCCTCTGTTTCCCGCCCCTCTGTTTCAGACCCTCTGTTTCTCGCCCTCTGTTTCAGCCCCTCTGTTTCTTGCCCTCTGTTTCAGCCCCTCTGTTTCAGCCCCTCTGATTCAGCCCCTCTGTTTCAGCGCCTCTGTTTCGCCCTCTGTTTCAGCCCCTCTGTTTCTCGCCCTCTGTTTCAGCCCCTCTGATTCAGCCCCTCTGTTTCAGCACCTCTGTTTCTCGCCCTCTGTTCCAGCCCCTCTGTTTCAGCCCCTCTGTTTCAGCCACACTGGTTTCAGCCCCTCTGTTTCTCGCCCTCTTTTTCAGCCCCTCTGTTTCTCGCCCTCTGTTTCAGGCCCTCTGTTTCTCGCCCTCTGTTTCAGCCCCTCTGATTCAGCCCCTCTGTTTCAGCCCCTCTGATTCAGCCCCTCTGTTTCAGCCCCTCTGTTTCAGCCCCTCTGTTTCAGCCCCTCTGTTTCTAGCCCTGTATTTCTCACCCTCTGTTTCTCGCCCTCTGTTTCAGCCCCTCTGTTTTTGGCCCTCTGTTTTAGCCCCTCTGTTTCTTGCCCTCTGTTTCAGGCTCTCTGTTTCAGCCCGTCTGTTTCAGCCCCTCTGTTTCAGCCCCTCTGTTTCTCGCCCTCTGTTTCAGCCCCTCTGATTCTCGCCCTCTGTTTCAGCCCCTCTTTTTCTCGCCCTCTGTTTCAGCCCCTCTGATTCAGCCCCTCTGTTTCAGCCCCTCTGATTCAGCCCCTCTGATTCAGCCCCTCTGATTCAGCCCCTCTGTTTCTCGCACTCTGTTTCAGCCCCTCTGTTTCAGCCCCTCTGTTTCAGCCCCTCTGTTTCTCACCCTCTGTTTCAGCCCCTCTGATTCAGCCCCTCTGATTCAGCCCCTCTGATTCAGACCCTCTGTTTCCCGCCCCTCTGTTTCAGCCCCTCTGTTTCTTGCCCTCTGTTTCAGCCCCTCTGATTCTCGCCCTCTGTTTCTCACCCTCTGTTTCAGCCCCTCTGTTTTTCGCCCTCTGTTTCAGCCCCTCTGATTCAGCCCCTCTGTTTAAGCCCCTCTGTTTCTCCGCCTCTGTTCCAGCCCCTCTGTTTCAGCCCCTCTGTTTCTCACCCTCTGTTTCTCGCCCTCTGTTTCAGCCCCTCTGTTTCTCGCCCTCTGTTTCAGCCCCTCTGATTCAGCCCCTCTGTTTAAGCCCCTCTGTTTCTCCGCCTCTGTTCCAGCCCCTCTGTTTCAGCCCCTCTTTTATCAGCCACTCTGTTTCAGCCCCTCTGTTTCAGCCCCTCTGTTTCCGCCCCTCTGTTTCTCGCCCTCTGTTTCAGCCCCTCTGTTTCTCGCCCTCTGTTTCAGCCCCTCTGTTTCAGCCCGTCTGTTTCAGCCACTCTGTTTCTCGCCCTCTGTTTCAGCCCCTCTGTTTCTCACCCTCTGTTTCAGCCCCTCTGATTCAGCCCCTCTGTTTCTCGCCGTTGTTTCAGCCCCTCTGTTTCTCGCCCTCTGTTTCAGCCCCTCTGTTTCAGCCCCTCTGTTTCAGCCCCTCTGTTTCTCGCCCTCTGTTTCAGCCCCTCTGTTTCTCGCCCTCTGTTTCAGGCCCTCTGTTTCTCGCCCTCTGTTTCAGCCCCTCTGATTCAGCCCCTCTGTTTCAGCCCCTCTGTTTCAGCACCTCTCTTTCAGCACCTCTGTTTCAGCCCCTCTGTTTCAGCCCCTCTGTTTCAGCCACTCTGTTTCAGCACCTCTCTTTCAGCACCTCTGTTTCAGCCCCTCTGTTTCTCGCCCTCTGTTTCAGCCCCTCTGTTTCTCGCCCTCTGTTTCAGCTCCTCTGTTTCAGCCCCTCTGTTTCAGCCACTCTGTTTCTCGCCCTCTGTTTCAGCCCCTCTGTTTCTCACCCTCTGTTTCAGCCCCTCTGATTCAGCCCCTCTGTTTCTCGCCCTCTGTTTCAGCCCCTCTGTTTCTCGCCCTCTGTTTCTCGCCCGCTGTTTCAGCCCCTCTGTTTCAGCCCCTCTGATTCAGCCCCTCTGTTTCTCGCCCTCTGTTTCAGCCCCTCTGTTTCTCGCCCTCTGTTTCAGCCCCTCTGTTTCTTGCCCTCTGTTTCAGACCCTCTGATTCAGCCCCTCTGTTTCTCGCCCTCTGTTTCAGCACCTCTGTTTCAGCCTCTCTGTTTCTCGCCCTCTGTTTCAGCCCCTCTGTTTCAGCCCCTCTGTTTCTCGCCCTCTGTTTCTGCCCCTCTGTTTCTCGCCCTCTGTTTCAGCCCCGCTGTTTCTCGCCCTCTGTTTCAGCCCCGCTGATTCAGCCCCTCTGTTTCAGCCCCTCTGAATCAGCCCCTCTGATTCAGCCCCTCTGTTTCAGCCCCTCTGTTTCAGCCCCTCTGTTTCTCGCCCTCTGTTTCAGCCCCTCTGATTGTCGCCCTCTGTTTCAGCCCCTATGTTTCTCGCCCTCTTTTTCAGCCCCTCTGATTCAGACCCTCTTTTTCAGCCCCTCTGATTCAGCCCCTCTGATTCAGTCCCTCTGTTTCTCGCCCTCTGTTTCAGCCCTTCTGTTTCAGCCCCTCTGTTTCAGCCCTTCTGTTTCTCACCCTCTGTTTCAGCCCCTCTGATTCAGCCCCTCTGATTCAGCCCCTCTGATTCAGCTCCTCTGTTTCCCGCCCCTCTGTTTCAGCCCCTCTGTTTCTCGCCCTCTGTTTCAGCCCCTCTGTTTCTCGCCCTCTGTTTCAGCCCCTCTGTTTCAGCCCCTCTGTTTCAGCCCCTCTGTTTCAGCGCCTCTGTTTCGCCCACTGTTTCAGCCCCTCTGTTTCTCGCCCTCTGTTTCAGCCCCTCTGATTCAGCCCCTCTGTTTCAGCACCTCTGTTTCTCGCCCTCTGTTCCAGCCCCTCTGTTTCAGCCCCTCTGTTTCAGCCACTCTGGTTTCAGCCCCTCTGTTTCTCGCCCTCTTTTTCAGCCCCTCTGTTTCTCGCCCTCTGTTTCAGGCCCTCTGTTTCTCGCCCTCTGTTTCAGCCCCTCTGATTCAGCCCCTCTGTTTCAGCCGCTCTGATTCAGCCCCTCTGTTTCAGCCCCTCTGTTTCAGCCCCTCTGTTTCTAGCCCTCTATTTCTCACCCTCTGTTTCTTGCCCTCTGTTTCAGCCCCTCTGTTTTTGGCCCTCTGTTTTAGCCCCTCTGTTTCTTGCCCTCTGTTTCAGGCTCTCTGTTTCAGCCCGTCTGTTTCAGCCCCTCTGTTTCAGCCCCTCTGTTTCTCGCCCTCTGTTTCAGCCCCTCTGATTCTTGCCCTCTGTTTCAGCCCCTCTGTTTCTCGCCCTCTGTTTCAGCCCCTCTGTTTCAGCCCCTCTGTTTCTCGCCCTCTGTTTCTGCCCCTCTGTTTCTCGCCCTCTGTTTCAGCCCCGCTGTTTCTCGCCCTCTGTTTCAGCCCCGCTGATTCAGCCCCTTTGTTTCAGCCCCTCTGAATCAGCCCCTCTGATTCAGCCCCTCTGTTTCAGCCCCTCTGTTTCTGCCACTCTGTTTCTCGCCATCTGTTTCAGCCCCTCTGATTGTCGCCGTCTGTTTCAGCCCCTATGTTTCTCGCCCTCTTTTTCAGCCCCTCTGATTCAGACCCTCTTTTTCAGCCCCTCTGATTCAGCCCCTCTGATTCAGCCCCTCTGATTCAGTCCCTCTGTTTCTCGCCCTCTGTTTCAGCCCTTCTGTTTCAGGCCCTCTGTTTCTCACCCTCTGTTTCAGCCCCTCTGATTCAGCCCCTCTGATTCAGCCCCTCTGATTCAGCCCCTCTGTTTCCCGCCCCTCTGTTTCAGACCCTCTGTTTCTCGCCCTCTGTTTCAGCCCCTCTGTTTCTTGCCCTCTGTTTCAGCCCCTCTGTTTCAGCCCCTCTGATTCAGCCCCTCTGTTTCAGCGCCTCTGTTTCGCCCTCTGTTTCAGCCCCTCTGTTTCTCGCCCTCTGTTTCAGCCCCTCTGATTCAGCCCCTCTGTTTCAGCACCTCTGTTTCTCGCCCTCTGTTCCAGCCCCTCTGTTTCAGCCCCTCTGTTTCAGCCACACTGGTTTCAGCCCCTCTGTTTCTCGCCCTCTTTTTCAGCCCCTCTATTTCTCGCCCTCTGTTTCAGGCCCTCTGTTTCTCGCCCTCTGTTTCAGCCCCTCTGATTCAGCCCCTCTGTTTCAGCCCCTCTGATTCAGCCCCTCTGTTTCAGCCCCTCTGTTTCAGCCCCTCTGTTTCAGCCCCTCTGTTTCTAGCCCTGTATTTCTCACCCTCTGTTTCTCGCCCTCTGTTTCAGCCCCTCTGTTTTTGGCCCTCTGTTTTAGCCCCTCTGTTTCTTGCCCTCTGTTTCAGGCTCTCTGTTTCAGCCCGTCTGTTTCAGCCCCTCTGTTTCAGCCCCTCTGTTTCTCGCCCTCTGTTTCAGCCCCTCTGATTCTCGCCCTCTGTTTCAGCCCCTCTTTTTCTCGCCCTCTGTTTCAGCCCCTCTGATTCAGCCCCTCTGTTTCAGCCCCTCTGATTCAGCCCCTCTGATTCAGCCCCTCTGATTCAGCCCCTCTGTTTCTCGCACTCTGTTTCAGCCCCTCTGTTTCAGCCCCTCTGTTTCAGCCCCTCTGTTTCTCACCCTCTGTTTCAGCCCCTCTGATTCAGCCCCTCTGATTCAGCCCCTCTGATTCAGACCCTCTGTTTCCCGCCCCTCTGTTTCAGCCCCTCTGTTTCTTGCCCTCTGTTTCAGCCCCTCTGATTCTCGCCCTCTGTTTCTCGCCCTGTGTTTCAGCCCCTCTGTTTTTCGCCCTCTGTTTCAGCCCCTCTGATTCAGCCCCTCTGTTTAAGCCCCTCTGTTTCTCCGCCTCTGTTCCAGCCCCTCTGTTTCAGCCCCTCTGTTTCTCACCCTCTGTTTCTCGCCCTCTGTTTCAGCCCCTCTGTTTCTCGCCCTCTGTTTCAGCCCCTCTGATTCAGCCCCTCTGTTTAAGCCCCTCTGTTTCTCCGCCTCTGTTCCAGCCCCTCTGTTTCAGCCCCTCTTTTATCAGCCACTCTGTTTCAGCCCCTCTGTTTCAGCCCCTCTGTTTCCGCCCCTCTGTTTCTCGCCCTCTGTTTCAGCCCCTCTGTTTCTCGCCCTCTGTTTCAGCCCCTCTGTTTCAGCCCGTCTGTTTCAGCCACTCTGTTTCTCGCCCTCTGTTTCAGCCCCTCTGTTTCTCACCCTCTGTTTCAGCCCCTCTGATTCAGCCCCTCTGTTTCTCGCCGTTGTTTCAGCCCCTCTGTTTCTCGCCCTCTGTTTCAGCCCCTCTGTTTCAGCCCCTCTGTTTCAGCCCCTCTGTTTCTCGCCCTCTGTTTCAGCCCCTCTGTTTCTCGCCCTCTGTTTCAGGCCCTCTGTTTCTCGCCCTCTGTTTCAGCCCCTCTGATTCAGCCCCTCTGTTTCAGCCCCTCTGATTCAGCCCCTCTGTTTCAGCCCCTCTGTTTCAGCCCCTCTGTTTCTCGCCCTCTATTTCTCACCCTCTGTTTCTCGCCGTCTGTTTCAGCCCCTCTGTTTTTTGCCCTCTGTTTCTGCCCCTCTGTTTCTCGCCCTCTGTTTCAGGCTCTCTGTTTCAGCCCGTCTGTTTCAGCCCCTCTGTTTCAGCCCCTCTGTTTCTCGCCCTCTGCTTCTCGCCCGCTGTTTCAGCCCCTTTGTTACTCGTCCTCTGTTTCATCCCCACTGTTTCAGCCCCTCTGATTCAGCCCCTCTGATTCAGCCCCTCTGTTTCTCGCCCTCGGTTTCAGGCCCACTGTTTCAGCCCCTCTGTTTCAGCCCCTCTGATTCAGCCCCTCTGATTCAGCCCCTCAGTTTCCCTCCCCTCTGTTTCAGCCCCTCTGTTTCTCGCCCTCTGTTTCAGCCCCTCTGTTTCTCGCCCTCTGTTTCTTCCCCTCTGTTTCAGCCCCTCTGTTTCTGCCCCTCTGTTTCAGCCCCTCTGTTTCTCGCCCTCTGTTTCAGCCCCTCTGTTTCTCGCCCTCTGTTTCAGCCCCGCTGATTCAGCCCCTCTGTTTCAGCCCCTCTGTTTCAGCACCTCTCTTTCAGCACCTCTGTTTCAGCCCCTCTGTTTCAGCCCCTCTGTTTCAGCCACTCTGTTTCAGCACCTCTCTTTCAGCACCTCTGTTTCAGCCCCTCTGTTTCTCGCCCTCTGTTTCAGCCCCTCTGTTTCTCGCCCTCTGTTTCAGCTCCTCTGTTTCAGCCCCTCTGTTTCAGCCACTCTGTTTCTCGCCCTCTGTTTCAGCCCCTCTGTTTCTCACCCTCTGTTTCAGCCCCTCTGATTCAGCCCCTCTGTTTCTCGCCCTCTGTTTCAGCCCCTCTGTTTCTCGCCCTCTGTTTCTCGCCCGCTGTTTCAGCCCCTCTGTTTCAGCCCCTCTGATTCAGCCCCTCTGTTTCTCGCCCTCTGTTTCAGCCCCTCTGTTTCTCGCCCTCTGTTTCAGCCCCTCTGTTTCTTGCCCTCTGTTTCAGACCCTCTGATTCAGCCCCTCTGTTTCTCGCCCTCTGTTTCAGCCCCTCTGTTTCAGCCTCTCTGTTTCTCGCCCTCTGTTTCAGCCCCTCTGTTTCAGCCCCTCTGTTTCTCGCCCTCTGTTTCTGCCCCTCTGTTTCTCGCCCTCTGTTTCAGCCCCGCTGTTTCTCGCCCTCTGTTTCAGCCCCGCTGATTCAGCCCCTCTGTTTCAGCCCCTCTGAATCAGCCCCTCTGATTCAGCCCCTCTGTTTCAGCCCCTCTGTTTCAGCCCCTCTGTTTCTCGCCCTCTGTTTCAGCCCCTCTGATTGTCGCCCTCTGTTTCAGCCCCTATGTTTCTCGCCCTCTTTTTCAGCCCCTCTGATTCAGACCCTCTTTTTCAGCCCCTCTGATTCAGCCCCTCTGATTCAGTCCCTCTGTTTCTCGCCCTCTGTTTCAGCCCTTCTGTTTCAGCCCCTCTGTTTCAGCCCTTCTGTTTCTCACCCTCTGTTTCAGCCCCTCTGATTCAGCCCCTCTGATTCAGCCCCTCTGATTCAGCCCCTCTGTTTCCCGCCCCTCTGTTTCAGCCCCTCTGTTTCTCGCCCTCTGTTTCAGCCCCTCTGTTTCTCGCCCTCTGTTTCAGCCCCTCTGTTTCAGCCCCTCTGTTTCAGCCCCTCTGTTTCAGCGCCTCTGTTTCGCCCACTGTTTCAGCCCCTCTGTTTCTCGCCCTCTGTTTCAGCCCCTCTGATTCAGCCCCTCTGTTTCAGCACCTCTGTTTCTCGAACTCTGTTCCAGCCCCTCTGTTTCAGCCCCTCTGTTTCAGCCACTCTGGTTTCAGCCCCTCTGTTTCTCGCCCTCTTTTTCAGCCCCTCTGTTTCTCGCCCTCTGTTTCAGGCCCTCTGTTTCTCGCCCTCTGTTTCAGCCCCTCTGATTCAGCCCCTCTGTTTCAGCCGCTCTGATTCAGCCCCTCTGTTTCAGCCCCTCTGTTTCAGCCCCTCTGTTTCTAGCCCTCTATTTCTCACCCTCTGTTTCTTGCCCTCTGTTTCAGCCCCTCTGTTTTTGGCCCTCTGTTTTAGCCCCTCTGTTTCTTGCCCTCTGTTTCAGGCTCTCTGTTTCAGCCCGTCTGTTTCAGCCCCTCTGTTTCAGCCCCTCTGTTTCTCGCCCTCTGTTTCAGCCCCTCTGATTCTTGCCCTCTGTTTCAGCCCCTCTGTTTCTCGCCCTCTGTTTCAGCCCCTCTGTTTCAGCCCCTCTGTTTCTCGCCCTCTGTTTCTGCCCCTCTGTTTCTCGCCCTCTGTTTCAGCCCCGCTGTTTCTCGCCCTCTGTTTCAGCCCCGCTGATTCAGCCCCTTTGTTTCAGCCCCTCTGAATCAGCCCCTCTGATTCAGCCCCTCTGTTTCAGCCCCTCTGTTTCTGCAACTCTGTTTCTCGCCATCTGTTTCAGCCCCTCTGATTGTCGCCGTCTGTTTCAGCCCCTATGTTTCTCGCCCTCTTTTTCAGCCCCTCTGATTCAGACCCTCTTTTTCAGCCCCTCTGATTCAGCCCCTCTGATTCAGCCCCTCTGATTCAGTCCCTCTGTTTCTCGCCCTCTGTTTCAGCCCTTCTGTTTCAGGCCCTCTGTTTCTCACCCTCTGTTTCAGCCCCTCTGATTCAGCCCCTCTGATTCAGCCCCTCTGATTCAGCCCCTCTGTTTCCCGCCCCTCTGTTTCAGACCCTCTGTTTCTCGCCCTCTGTTTCAGCCCCTCTGTTTCTTGCCCTCTGTTTCAGCCCCTCTGTTTCAGCCCCTCTGATTCAGCCCCTCTGTTTCAGCGCCTCTGTTTCGCCCTCTGTTTCAGCCCCTCTGTTTCTCGCCCTCTGTTTCAGCCCCTCTGATTCAGCCCCTCTGTTTCAGCACCTCTGTTTCTCGCCCTCTGTTCCAGCCCCTCTGTTTCAGCCCCTCTGTTTCAGCCACACTGGTTTCAGCCCCTCTGTTTCTCGCCCTCTTTTTCAGCCCCTCTGTTTCTCGCCCTCTGTTTCAGGCCCTCTGTTTCTCGCCCTCTGTTTCAGCCCCTCTGATTCAGCCCCTCTGTTTCAGCCCCTCTGATTCAGCCCCTCTGTTTCAGCCCCTCTGTTTCAGCCCCTCTGTTTCAGCCCCTCTGTTTCTAGCCCTGTATTTCTCACCCTCTGTTTCTCGCCCTCTGTTTCAGCCCCTCTGTTTTTGGCCCTCTGTTTTAGCCCCTCTGTTTCTTGCCCTCTGTTTCAGGCTCTCTGTTTCAGCCCGTCTGTTTCAGCCCCTCTGTTTCAGCCCCTCTGTTTCTCGCCCTCTGTTTCAGCCCCTCTGATTCTCGCCCTCTGTTTCAGCCCCTCTTTTTCTCGCCCTCTGTTTCAGCCCCTCTGATTCAGCCCCTCTGTTTCAGCCCCTCTGATTCAGCCCCTCTGATTCAGCCCCTCTGATTCAGCCCCTCTGTTTCTCGCACTCTGTTTCAGCCCCTCTGTTTCAGCCCCTCTGTTTCAGCCCCTCTGTTTCTCACCCTCTGTTTCAGCCCCTCTGATTCAGCCCCTCTGATTCAGCCCCTCTGATTCAGACCCTCTGTTTCCCGCCCCTCTGTTTCAGCCCATCTGTTTCTTGCCCTCTGTTTCAGCCCCTCTGATTCTCGCCCTCTGTTTCTCACCCTCTGTTTCAGCCCCTCTGTTTTTCGCCCTCTGTTTCAGCCCCTCTGATTCAGCCCCTCTGTTTAAGCCCCTCTGTTTCTCCGCCTCTGTTCCAGCCCCTCTGTTTCAGCCCCTCTGTTTCTCACCCTCTGTTTCTCGCCCTCTGTTTCAGCCCCTCTGTTTCTCGCCCTCTGTTTCAGCCCCTCTGATTCAGCCCCTCTGTTTAAGCCCCTCTGTTTCTCCGCCTCTGTTCCAGCCCCTCTGTTTCAGCCCCTCTTTTATCAGCCACTCTGTTTCAGCCCCTCTGTTTCAGCCCCTCTGTTTCCGCCCCTCTGTTTCTCGCCCTCTGTTTCAGCCCCTCTGTTTCTCGCCCTCTGTTTCAGCCCCTCTGTTTCAGCCCGTCTGTTTCAGCCACTCTGTTTCTCGCCCTCTGTTTCAGCCCCTCTGTTTCTCACCCTCTGTTTCAGCCCCTCTGATTCAGCCCCTCTGTTTCTCGCCGTTGTTTCAGCCCCTCTGTTTCTCGCCCTCTGTTTCAGCCCCTCTGTTTCAGCCCCTCTGTTTCAGCCCCTCTGTTTCTCGCCCTCTGTTTCAGCCCCTCTGTTTCTCGCCCTCTGTTTCAGGCCCTCTGTTTCTCGCCCTCTGTTTCAGCCCCTCTGATTCAGCCCCTCTGTTTCAGCCCCTCTGTTTCAGCACCTCTCTTTCAGCACCTCTGTTTCAGCCCCTCTGTTTCAGCCCCTCTGTTTCAGCCACTCTGTTTCAGCACCTCTCTTTCAGCACCTCTGTTTCAGCCCCTCTGTTTCTCGCCCTCTGTTTCAGCCCCTCTGTTTCTCGCCCTCTGTTTCAGCTCCTCTGTTTCAGCCCCTCTGTTTCAGCCACTCTGTTTCTCGCCCTCTGTTTCAGCCCCTCTGTTTCTCACCCTCTGTTTCAGCCCCTCTGATTCAGCCCCTCTGTTTCTCGCCCTCTGTTTCAGCCCCTCTGTTTCTCGCCCTCTGTTTCTCGCCCGCTGTTTCAGCCCCTCTGTTTCAGCCCCTCTGATTCAGCCCCTCTGTTTCTCGCCCTCTGTTTCAGCCCCTCTGTTTCTCGCCCTCTGTTTCAGCCCCTCTGTTTCTTGCCCTCTGTTTCAGACCCTCTGATTCAGCCCCTCTGTTTCTCGCCCTCTGTTTCAGCACCTCTGTTTCAGCCTCTCTGTTTCTCGCCCTCTGTTTCAGCCCCTCTGTTTCAGCCCCTCTGTTTCTCGCCCTCTGTTTCTGCCCCTCTGTTTCTCGCCCTCTGTTTCAGCCCCGCTGTTTCTCGCCCTCTGTTTCAGCCCCGCTGATTCAGCCCCTCTGTTTCAGCCCCTCTGAATCAGCCCCTCTGATTCAGCCCCTCTGTTTCAGCCCCTCTGTTTCAGCCCCTCTTTTTCTCGCCCTCTGTTTCAGCCCCTCTGATTGTCGCCCTCTGTTTCAGCCCCTATGTTTCTCGCCCTCTTTTTCAGCCCCTCTGATTCAGACCCTCTTTTTCAGCCCCTCTGATTCAGCCCCTCTGATTCAGTCCCTCTGTTTCTCGCCCTCTGTTTCAGCCCTTCTGTTTCAGCCCCTCTGTTTCAGCCCTTCTGTTTCTCACCCTCTGTTTCAGCCCCTCTGATTCAGCCCCTCTGATTCAGCCCCTCTGATTCAGCTCCTCTGTTTCCCGCCCCTCTGTTTCAGCCCCTCTGTTTCTCGCCCTCTGTTTCAGCCCCTCTGTTTCTCGCCCTCTGTTTCAGCCCCTCTGTTTCAGCCCCTCTGTTTCAGCCCCTCTGTTTCAGCGCCTCTGTTTCGCCCACTGTTTCAGCCCCTCTGTTTCTCGCCCTCTGTTTCAGCCCCTCTGATTCAGCCCCTCTGTTTCAGCACCTCTGTTTCTCGCCCTCTGTTCCAGCCCCTCTGTTTCAGCCCCTCTGTTTCAGCCACTCTGGTTTCAGCCCCTCTGTTTCTCGCCCTCTTTTTCAGCCCCTCTGTTTCTCGCCCTCTGTTTCAGGCCCTCTGTTTCTCGCCCTCTGTTTCAGCCCCTCTGATTCAGCCCCTCTGTTTCAGCCGCTCTGATTCAGCCCCTCTGTTTCAGCCCCTCTGTTTCAGCCCCTCTGTTTCTAGCCCTCTATTTCTCACCCTCTGTTTCTTGCCCTCTGTTTCAGCCCCTCTGTTTTTGGCCCTCTGTTTTAGCCCCTCTGTTTCTTGCCCTCTGTTTCAGGCTCTCTGTTTCAGCCCGTCTGTTTCAGCCCCTCTGTTTCAGCCCCTCTGTTTCTCGCCCTCTGTTTCAGCCCCTCTGATTCTTGCCCTCTGTTTCAGCCCCTCTGTTTCTCGCCCTCTGTTTCAGCCCCTCTGTTTCAGCCCCTCTGTTTCTCGCCCTCTGTTTCTGCCCCTCTGTTTCTCGCCCTCTGTTTCAGCCCCGCTGTTTCTCGCCCTCTGTTTCAGCCCCGCTGATTCAGCCCCTTTGTTTCAGCCCCTCTGAATCAGCCCCTCTGATTCAGCCCCTCTGTTTCAGCCCCTCTGTTTCTGCCACTCTGTTTCTCGCCATCTGTTTCAGCCCCTCTGATTGTCGCCGTCTGTTTCAGCCCCTATGTTTCTCGCCCTCTTTTTCAGCCCCTCTGATTCAGACCCTCTTTTTCAGCCCCTCTGATTCAGCCCCTCTGATTCAGCCCCTCTGATTCAGTCCCTCTGTTTCTCGCCCTCTGTTTCAGCCCTTCTGTTTCAGGCCCTCTGTTTCTCACCCTCTGTTTCAGCCCCTCTGATTCAGCCCCTCTGATTCAGCCCCTCTGATTCAGCCCCTCTGTTTCCCGCCCCTCTGTTTCAGACCCTCTGTTTCTCGCCCTCTGTTTCAGCCCCTCTGTTTCTTGCCCTCTGTTTCAGCCCCTCTGTTTCAGCCCCTCTGATTCAGCCCCTCTGTTTCAGCGCCTCTGTTTCGCCCTCTGTTTCAGCCCCTCTGTTTCTCGCCCTCTGTTTCAGCCCCTCTGATTCAGCCCCTCTGTTTCAGCACCTCTGTTTCTCGCCCTCTGTTCCAGCCCCTCTGTTTCAGCCCCTCTGTTTCAGCCACACTGGTTTCAGCCCCTCTGTTTCTCGCCCTCTTTTTCAGCCCCTCTGTTTCTCGCCCTCTGTTTCAGGCCCTCTGTTTCTCGCCCTCTGTTTCAGCCCCTCTGATTCAGCCCCTCTGTTTCAGCCCCTCTGATTCAGCCCCTCTGTTTCAGCCCCTCTGTTTCAGCCCCTCTGTTTCAGCCCCTCTGTTTCTAGCCCTGTATTTCTCACCCTCTGTTTCTCGCCCTCTGTTTCAGCCCCTCTGTTTTTGGCCCTCTGTTTTAGCCCCTCTGTTTCTTGCCCTCTGTTTCAGGCTCTCTGTTTCAGCCCGTCTGTTTCAGCCCCTCTGTTTCAGCCCCTCTGTTTCTCGCCCTCTGTTTCAGCCCCTCTGATTCTCGCCCTCTGTTTCAGCCCCTCTTTTTCTCGCCCTCTGTTTCAGCCCCTCTGATTCAGCCCCTCTGTTTCAGCCCCTCTGATTCAGCCCCTCTGATTCAGCCCCTCTGATTCAGCCCCTCTGTTTCTCGCACTCTGTTTCAGCCCCTCTGTTTCAGCCCCTCTGTTTCAGCCCCTCTGTTTCTCACCCTCTGTTTCAGCCCCTCTGATTCAGCCCCTCTGATTCAGCCCCTCTGATTCAGACCCTCTGTTTCCCGCCCCTCTGTTTCAGCCCCTCTGTTTCTTGCCCTCTGTTTCAGCCCCTCTGATTCTCGCCCTCTGTTTCTCGCCCTCTGTTTCAGCCCCTCTGTTTTTCGCCCTCTGTTTCAGCCCCTCTGATTCAGCCCCTCTGTTTAAGCCCCTCTGTTTCTCCGCCTCTGTTCCAGCCCCTCTGTTTCAGCCCCTCTGTTTCTCACCCTCTGTTTCTCGCCCTCTGTTTCAGCCCCTCTGTTTCTCGCCCTCTGTTTCAGCCCCTCTGATTCAGCCCCTCTGTTTAAGCCCCTCTGTTTCTCCGCCTCTGTTCCAGCCCCTCTGTTTCAGCCCCTCTTTTATCAGCCACTCTGTTTCAGCCCCTCTGTTTCAGCCCCTCTGTTTCCGCCCCTCTGTTTCTCGCCCTCTGTTTCAGCCCCTCTGTTTCTCGCCCTCTGTTTCAGCCCCTCTGTTTCAGCCCGTCTGTTTCAGCCACTCTGTTTCTCGCCCTCTGTTTCAGCCCCTCTGTTTCTCACCCTCTGTTTCAGCCCCTCTGATTCAGCCCCTCTGTTTCTCGCCGTTGTTTCAGCCCCTCTGTTTCTCGCCCTCTGTTTCAGCCCCTCTGTTTCAGCCCCTCTGTTTCAGCCCCTCTGTTTCTCGCCCTCTGTTTCAGCCCCTCTGTTTCTCGCCCTCTGTTTCAGGCCCTCTGTTTCTCGCCCTCTGTTTCAGCCCCTCTGATTCAGCCCCTCTGTTTCAGCCCCTCTGATTCAGCCCCTCTGTTTCAGCCCCTCTGTTTCAGCCCCTCTGTTTCTCGCCCTCTATTTCTCACCCTCTGTTTCTCGCCGTCTGTTTCAGCCCCTCTGTTTTTTGCCCTCTGTTTCTGCCCCTCTGTTTCTCGCCCTCTGTTTCAGGCTCTCTGTTTCAGCCCGTCTGTTTCAGCCCCTCTGTTTCAGCCCCTCTGTTTCTCGCCCTCTGTTTCTCGCCCGCTGTTTCAGCCCCTTTGTTACTCGTCCTCTGTTTCATCCCCACTGTTTCAGCCCCTCTGATTCAGCCCCTCTGATTCAGCCCCTCTGTTTCTCGCCCTCGGTTTCAGGCCCACTGTTTCAGCCCCTCTGTTTCAGCCCCTCTCTTTCTCGCCCTCTGTTTCAGCCCCTCTGTTTCTCGCCCTCTGTTTCAGCCCCTCTGTTTCTCGCCCTCTGTTTCAGCCCCTCTGTTTCTGCCCCTCTGTTTCTCGCCCTCTGTTTCAGCCCCGCTGTTTCTCGCCCTCTGTTTCAGCCCCACTGATTCAGCCACTCTGTTTCAGCCTCTCTGAATCAGCCCCTCTGATTATGCCCCTCAGTTTCAGAACCCTCTGTTTCAGCCCCTCTGTTTCAGCCCCTCTGTTTCTCGCCCTCTGTTTCAGCCCCTCTGATTCTCGCCCTCTGTTTCAGCCCCTCTGTTTCTCGCCCTCTGTTTCAGCCCCTCTGATTCTCTCCCTCTGTTTCAGCCCCTCTGATTCAGCCCCTCTGATTCAGCCCCTCTGATTCAGCCCCTCTGTTTCTCGCCCTCTGTTTCAGACCCTCTGTTTCAGCCCATCTGTTTCAGCCACTCTGTTTCTCGCCCTCTGTTTCAGCCCCTCTGTTTCTCACCCTCTGTTTCAGCCCCTCTGATTCAGCCCCTCTGTTTCTCGCCCTCTGTTTCAGCCCCTCTGATTCAGCCCCTCTGTTTAAGCCCCTCTGTTTCTCCGCCTCTGTTCCAGCCCCTCTGTTTCAGCCCCTCTTTTATCAGCCACTCTGTTTCAGCCCCTCTGTTTCAGCCCCTCTGTTTCCGCCCCTCTGTTTCTCGCCCTCTGTTTCAGGCCCTCTGTTTCTCGCCCTCTGTTTCAGCCCCTCTGTTTCAGCCCGTCTGTTTCAGCCACTCTGTTTCTCGCCCTCTGTTTCAGCCCCTCTGTTTCTCACCCTCTGTTTCAGCCCCTCTGATTCAGCCCCTCTGTTTCTCGCCGTTGTTTCAGCCCCTCTGTTTCTCGCCCTCTGTTTCAGCCCCTCTGTTTCAGCCCCTCTGTTTCAGCCCCTCTGTTTCTCGCCCTCTGTTTCAGCCCCTCTGTTTCTCGCCCTCTGTTTCAGGCCCTCTGTTTCTCGCCCTCTGTTTCAGCCCCTCTGATTCAGCCCCTCTGTTTCAGCCCCTCTGATTCAGCCCCTCTGTTTCAGCCCCTCTGTTTCAGCCCCTCTGTTTCTCGCCCTCTATTTCTCACCCTCTGTTTCTCGCCGTCTGTTTCAGCCCCTCTGTTTTTTGCCCTCTGTTTCTGCCCCTCTGTTTCTCGCCCTCTGTTTCAGGCTCTCTGTTTCAGCCCGTCTGTTTCAGCCCCTCTGTTTCTCGCCCTCTGTTTCTCGCCCGCTGTTTCAGCCCCTTTGTTACTCGCCCTCTGTTTCATCCCCACTGTTTCAGCCCCTCTGATTCAGCCCCTCTGATTCAGCCCCTCTGTTTCTCGCCCTCGGTTTCAGACCCACTGTTTCAGCCCCTCTGTTTCAGCCCCTCTCTTTCTCGCCCTCTGTTTCAGCCCCTCTGTTTCTCGCCCTCTGTTTCAGCCCCTCTGTTTCTCGCCCTCTGTTTCAGCCCCTCTGTTTCTGCCCCTCTGTTTCTCGCCCTCTGTTTCAGCCCCGCTGTTTCTCGCCCTATGTTTCAGCCCCACTGATTCAGCCACTCTGTTTCAGCCTCTCTGAATCAGCCCCTCTGATTATGCCCCTCAGTTTCAGAACCCTCTGTTTCAGCCCCTCTGTTTCAGCCCCTCTGTTTCTCGCCCTCTGTTTCAGCCCCTCTGATTCTCGCCCTCTGTTTCAGCCCCTCTGTTTCTCGCCCTCTGTTTCAGCCCCTCAGATTCTCTCCCTCTGTTTCAGCCCCTCTGATTCAGCCCCTCTGATTCAGCCCCTCTGATTCAGCCCCTCTGTTTCTCGCCCTCTGTTTCAGACCCTCTGTTTCAGCCCATCTGTTTCAGCCACTCTGTTTCTCGCCCTCTGTTTCAGCCCCTCTGATTCAGCCCCTCTGTTTCTCGCCCTCTGTTTCAGCCCCTCTGTTTCTCGCCCTCTGTTTCAGCCCCTCTGTTTCTCGCCCTCTGTTTCAGCCCCTCTGTTTCAGCCCCTCTGATTCAGCCCCTCTGTTTCTCGCCCTCTGTTTCAGCCCCACTGTTTCTCGCCCTCTGTTTCAGCCCCACAGATTCAGCCCCTCTGTTTCAGCCCCTCTGAATCAGCCCCTCTGATTCAGCCCCTCTGTTTCAGCCCCTCTGTTTCAGCCCGTCTGTTTCAGCCCCTCTGTTTCTCGCCCTCTGTTTCAGCCCCGCAGATTCAGCCACTCTGTTTCAGCCCCTCTGAATCAGCCCCTCTGATTCAGCCCCTCTGTTTCAGCCCCTCTGATTCAGCCCCTCTGATTCAGCCCCTCTGATTCAGCCCCTTTGTTTCTCGCCCTCTGTTTCAGCCCTTCTGTTTCAGCCCCTCAGTTTCAGCCCCTCTGTTTCTCACCCTCTGTTTCAGCCCCTCTGATTCAGCCCCTCTGTTTCAGCCCCTCTGATTCAGCCCCTCTGTTTCCCGCCCCTCTGTTTCAGCCCCTCTGTTTCTCGCCCTCTGTTTCAGCCCCTCTGTTTCTCGCCCTCTGTTTCAGCCCCTCTGTTTCAGCATGTCTGTTTGAGCCCCTCTGTTTCAGCGCCTCTGTTTCGCCCTCTGTTTCAGCCCCTCTGTTTCTCGCCCTCTGTTTCAGTACCTCTGATTCAGCCCCTCTGATTCAGCACCTCTGTTTCTCCCCCTCTGTTCCAGCCCCTCTGTTTCAGCCCCTCTGTTTCAGCCACTCTGTTTCAGCCCCTCTGTTTCAGCCCCTCTGTTTCTCGCCATCTGTTTCAGCCCCTCTGTTTCTCGCCCTCTGTTTCAGCCCCTCTGTTTCAGCCCGTCTGTTTCAGCCACTCTGTTTCCCTCCCTCTGTTTCAGCCCCTCTGTTTCTCACCCTCTGTTTCAGCCCCTCTGATTCAGCCCCTCTGTTTCAGCCCCTCTGATTCAGCCCCTCTGATTCAGCCCCTCTGATTCAGCCCCTCTGTTTCTCGCACTCTGTTTCAGCCCCTCTGTTTCAGCCCCTCTGTTTCAGCCCCTCTGTTTCTCACCCTCTGTTTCAGCCCCTCGGATTCAGCCCCTCTGATTCAGCCCCTCTGATTCAGACCCTCTGTTTCTCGCCCTCTGTTTCAGCCCCTCTGTTTCTCGCCCTCTGTTTCAGCCCCTCTGATTCAGCCCCTCTGTTTAAGCCCCTCTGTTTCTCCGCCTCTGTTCCAGCCCCTCTGTTTCAGCCCCTCTGTTTCTCACCCTCTGTTTCTCGCCCTCTGTTTCAGCCCCTCTGTTTCTCGCCCTCTGTTTCAGCCCCTCTGATTCAGCCCCTCTGTTTAAGCCCCTCTGTTTCTCCGCCTCTGTTCCAGCCCCTCTGTTTCAGCCCCTCTTTTATCAGCCACTCTGTTTCAGCCCCTCTGTTTCAGCCCCTCTGTTTCCGCCCCGCTGTTTCTCGCCCTCTGTTTCAGCCCCTCTGTTTCTCGCCCTCTGTTTCAGCCCCTCTGTTTCAGCCCATCTGTTTCAGCCACTCTGTTTCTCGCCCTCTGTTTCAGCCCCTCTGTTTCTCACCCTCTGTTTCAGCCCCTCTGATTCAGCCCCTCTGTTTCAGCCCCTCTGTTTCAGCCCGTCTGTTTCAGCCCCTCTGTTTCTCGCCCTCTGTTTCAGCCCCGCAGATTCAGCCACTCTGTTTCAGCCCCTCTGAATCAGCCCCTCTGATTCAGCCCCTCTGTTTCAGCCCCTCTGATTCAGCCCCTCTGATTCAGCCCCTCTGATTCAGCCCCTTTGTTTCTCGCCCTCTGTTTCAGCCCTTCTGTTTCAGCACCTCAGTTTCAGCCCCTCTGTTTCTCACCCTCTGTTTCAGCCCCTCTGATTCAGCCCCTCTGATTCAGCCCCTCTGATTCAGCCCCTCTGTTTCCCGCCCCTCTGTTTCAGCCCCTCTGTTTCTCGCCCTCTGTTTCAGCCCCTCTGTTTCTCGCCCTCTGTTTCAGCCCCTCTGTTTCAGCATGTCTGTTTCAGCCCCTCTGTTTCAGCGCCTCTGTTTCGCCCTCTGTTTCAGCCCCTCTGTTTGTCGCCCTCTGTTTCAGTACCTCTGATTCAGCCCCTCTGATTCAGCACCTCTGTTTCTCCCCCTCTGTTCCAGCCCCTCTGTTTCAGCCCCTCTGTTTCAGCCACTCTGTTTCAGCCCCTCTGTTTCAGCCCCTCTGTTTCTCGCCATCTGTTTCAGCCCCTCTGTTTCTCGCCCTCTGTTTCAGCCCCTCTGTTTCAGCCCGTCTGTTTCAGCCACTCTGTTTCCCTCCCTCTGTTTCAGCCCCTCTGTTTCTCACCCTCTGTTTCAGCCCCTCTGATTCAGCCCCTCTGTTTCAGCCCCTCTGATTCAGCCCCTCTGATTCAGCCCCTCTGATTCAGCCCCTCTGTTTCTCGCACTCTGTTTCAGCCCCTCTGTTTCAGCCCCTCTGTTTCAGCCCCTCTGTTTCTCACCCTCTGTTTCAGCCCCTCTGATTCAGCCCCTCTGATTCAGCCCCTCTGATTCAGACCCTCTGTTTCCCGCCCCTCTGTTTCAGCCCCTCTGTTTCTTGCCCTCTGTTTCAGCCCCTCTGATTCTCGCCCTCTGTTTCTCGCCCTCTGTTTCAGCCCCTCTGTTTCTCGCCCTCTGTTTTAGCCCCTCTGATTCAGCCCCTCTGTTTAAGCCCCTCTGTTTCTCCGCCTCTGTTCCAGCCCCTCTGTTTCAGCCCCTCTGTTTCTCACCCTCTGTTTCTCGCCCTCTGTTTCAGCCCCTCTGTTTCTCGCCCTCTGTTTCAGCCCCTCTGATTCAGCCCCTCTGTTTAAGCCCCTCTGTTTCTCCGCCTCTGTTCCAGCCCCTCTGTTTCAGCCCCTCTTTTATCAGCCACTCTGTTTCAGCCCCTCTGTTTCAGCCCCTCTGTTTCCGCCCCTCTGTTTCTCGCCCTCTGTTTCAGCCCCTCTGTTTCTCGCCCTCTGTTTCAGCCCCTCTGTTTCAGCCCGTCTGTTTCAGCCACTCTGTTTCTCGCCCTCTGTTTCAGCCCCTCTGTTTCTCACCCTCTGTTTCAGCCCCTCTGATTCAGCCCCTCTGTTTCTCGCCGTTGTTTCAGCCCCTCTGTTTCTCGCCCTCTGTTTCAGCCCCTCTGTTTCAGCCCCTCTGTTTCAGCCCCTCTGTTTCTCACCCTCTGTTTCAGCCCCTCTGTTTCTCGCCCTCTGTTTCAGGCCCTCTGTTTCTCGCCCTCTGTTTCAGCCCCTCTGATTCAGCCCCTCTGTTTCAGCCCCTCTGATTCAGCCCCTCTGTTTCAGCCCCTCTGTTTCAGCCCCTCTGAATCAGCCCCTCTGATTCAGCCCCTCTGTTTCAGCCCCTCTGTTTCAGCCCGTCTGTTTCAGCCCCTCTGTTTCTCGCCCTCTGTTTCAGCCCCGCAGATTCAGCCACTCTGTTTCAGCCCCTCTGAATCAGCCCCTCTGATTCAGCCCCTCTGTTTCAGCCCCTCTGATTCAGCCCCTCTGATTCAGCCCCTCTGATTCAGCCCCTTTGTTTCTCGCCCTCTGTTTCAGCCCTTCTGTTTCAGCCCCTCAGTTTCAGCCCCTCTGTTTCTCACCCTCTGTTTCAGCCCCTCTGATTCAGCCCCTCTGTTTCAGCCCCTCTGATTCAGCCCCTCTGTTTCCCGCCCCTCTGTTTCAGCCCCTCTGTTTCTCGCCCTCTGTTTCAGCCCCTCTGTTTCTCGCCCTCTGTTTCAGCCCCTCTGTTTCAGCATGTCTGTTTGAGCCCCTCTGTTTCAGCGCCTCTGTTTCGCCCTCTGTTTCAGCCCCTCTGTTTCTCGCCCTCTGTTTCAGTACCTCTGATTCAGCCCCTCTGATTCAGCACCTCTGTTTCTCCCCCTCTGTTCCAGCCCCTCTGTTTCAGCCCCTCTGTTTCAGCCACTCTGTTTCAGCCCCTCTGTTTCAGCCCCTCTGTTTCTCGCCATCTGTTTCAGCCCCTCTGTTTCTCGCCCTCTGTTTCAGCCCCTCTGTTTCAGCCCGTCTGTTTCAGCCACTCTGTTTCCCTCCCTCTGTTTCAGCCCCTCTGTTTCTCACCCTCTGTTTCAGCCCCTCTGATTCAGCCCCTCTGTTTCAGCCCCTCTGATTCAGCCCCTCTGATTCAGCCCCTCTGATTCAGCCCCTCTGTTTCTCGCACTCTGTTTCAGCCCCTCTGTTTCAGCCCCTCTGTTTCAGCCCCTCTGTTTCTCACCCTCTGTTTCAGCCCCTCGGATTCAGCCCCTCTGATTCAGCCCCTCTGATTCAGACCCTCTGTTTCTCGCCCTCTGTTTCAGCCCCTCTGTTTCTCGCCCTCTGTTTCAGCCCCTCTGATTCAGCCCCTCTGTTTAAGCCCCTCTGTTTCTCCGCCTCTGTTCCAGCCCCTCTGTTTCAGCCCCTCTGTTTCTCACCCTCTGTTTCTCGCCCTCTGTTTCAGCCCCTCTGTTTCTCGCCCTCTGTTTCAGCCCCTCTGATTCAGCCCCTCTGTTTAAGCCCCTCTGTTTCTCCGCCTCTGTTCCAGCCCCTCTGTTTCAGCCCCTCTTTTATCAGCCACTCTGTTTCAGCCCCTCTGTTTCAGCCCCTCTGTTTCCGCCCCGCTGTTTCTCGCCCTCTGTTTCAGCCCCTCTGTTTCTCGCCCTCTGTTTCAGCCCCTCTGTTTCAGCCCATCTGTTTCAGCCACTCTGTTTCTCGCCCTCTGTTTCAGCCCCTCTGTTTCTCACCCTCTGTTTCAGCCCCTCTGATTCAGCCCCTCTGTTTCAGCCCCTCTGTTTCAGCCCGTCTGTTTCAGCCCCTCTGTTTCTCGCCCTCTGTTTCAGCCCCGCAGATTCAGCCACTCTGTTTCAGCCCCTCTGAATCAGCCCCTCTGATTCAGCCCCTCTGTTTCAGCCCCTCTGATTCAGCCCCTCTGATTCAGCCCCTCTGATTCAGCCCCTTTGTTTCTCGCCCTCTGTTTCAGCCCTTCTGTTTCAGCACCTCAGTTTCAGCCCCTCTGTTTCTCACCCTCTGTTTCAGCCCCTCTGATTCAGCCCCTCTGATTCAGCCCCTCTGATTCAGCCCCTCTGTTTCCCGCCCCTCTGTTTCAGCCCCTCTGTTTCTCGCCCTCTGTTTCAGCCCCTCTGTTTCTCGCCCTCTGTTTCAGCCCCTCTGTTTCAGCATGTCTGTTTCAGCCCCTCTGTTTCAGCGCCTCTGTTTCGCCCTCTGTTTCAGCCCCTCTGTTTGTCGCCCTCTGTTTCAGTACCTCTGATTCAGCCCCTCTGATTCAGCACCTCTGTTTCTCCCCCTCTGTTCCAGCCCCTCTGTTTCAGCCCCTCTGTTTCAGCCACTCTGTTTCAGCCCCTCTGTTTCAGCCCCTCTGTTTCTCGCCATCTGTTTCAGCCCCTCTGTTTCTCGCCCTCTGTTTCAGCCCCTCTGTTTCAGCCCGTCTGTTTCAGCCACTCTGTTTCCCTCCCTCTGTTTCAGCCCCTCTGTTTCTCACCCTCTGTTTCAGCCCCTCTGATTCAGCCCCTCTGTTTCAGCCCCTCTGATTCAGCCCCTCTGATTCAGCCCCTCTGATTCAGCCCCTCTGTTTCTCGCACTCTGTTTCAGCCCCTCTGTTTCAGCCCCTCTGTTTCAGCCCCTCTGTTTCTCACCCTCTGTTTCAGCCCCTCTGATTCAGCCCCTCTGATTCAGCCCCTCTGATTCAGACCCTCTGTTTCCCGCCCCTCTGTTTCAGCCCCTCTGTTTCTTGCCCTCTGTTTCAGCCCCTCTGATTCTCGCCCTCTGTTTCTCGCCCTCTGTTTCAGCCCCTCTGTTTCTCGCCCTCTGTTTTAGCCCCTCTGATTCAGCCCCTCTGTTTAAGCCCCTCTGTTTCTCCGCCTCTGTTCCAGCCCCTCTGTTTCAGCCCCTCTGTTTCTCACCCTCTGTTTCTCGCCCTCTGTTTCAGCCCCTCTGTTTCTCGCCCTCTGTTTCAGCCCCTCTGATTCAGCCCCTCTGTTTAAGCCCCTCTGTTTCTCCGCCTCTGTTCCAGCCCCTCTGTTTCAGCCCCTCTTTTATCAGCCACTCTGTTTCAGCCCCTCTGTTTCAGCCCCTCTGTTTCCGCCCCTCTGTTTCTCGCCCTCTGTTTCAGCCCCTCTGTTTCTCGCCCTCTGTTTCAGCCCCTCTGTTTCAGCCCGTCTGTTTCAGCCACTCTGTTTCTCGCCCTCTGTTTCAGCCCCTCTGTTTCTCACCCTCTGTTTCAGCCCCTCTGATTCAGCCCCTCTGTTTCTCGCCGTTGTTTCAGCCCCTCTGTTTCTCGCCCTCTGTTTCAGCCCCTCTGTTTCAGCCCCTCTGTTTCAGCCCCTCTGTTTCTCACCCTCTGTTTCAGCCCCTCTGTTTCTCGCCCTCTGTTTCAGGCCCTCTGTTTCTCGCCCTCTGTTTCAGCCCCTCTGATTCAGCCCCTCTGTTTCAGCCCCTCTGATTCAGCCCCTCTGTTTCAGCCCCTCTGTTTCAGCCCCTCTGTTTCAGCCCCTCTGTTTCTCACCCTCTGTTTCTCACCCTCTGTTTCAGCCCCTCTGATTCAGCCCCTCTGATTCAGCCCCTCTGATTCAGACCCTCTGTTTCCCGCCCCTCTGTTTCAGCCCCTCTGTTTCTTGCCCTCTGTTTCAGCCCCTCTGATTCTCGCCCTCTGTTTCTCGCCCTCTGTTTCAGCCCCTCTGTTTCTCGCGCTCTGTTTTAGCCCCTCTGATTCAGCCCCTCTGTTTAAGCCCCTCTGTTTCTCCGCCTCTGTTCCAGCCCCTCTGTTTCAGCCCCTCTGTTTCTCACCCTCTGTTTCTCGCCCTCTGTTTCAGCCCCTCTGTTTCTCGCCCTCTGTTTCAGCCCCTCTGATTCAGCCCCTCTGTTTAAGCCCCTCTGTTTCTCCGCCTCTGTTCCAGCCCCTCTGTTTCAGCCCCTCTTTTATCAGCCACTCTGTTTCAGCCCCTCTGTTTCAGCCCCTCTGTTTCCGCCCCTCTGTTTCTCGCCCTCTGTTTCAGCCCCTCTGTTTCTCGCCCTCTGTTTCAGCCCCTCTGTTTCAGCCCGTCTGTTTCAGCCACTCTGTTTCTCGCCCTCTGTTTCAGCCCCTCTGTTTCTCACCCTCTGTTTCAGCCCCTCTGATTCAGCCCCTCTGTTTCTCGCCGTTGTTTCAGCCCCTCTGTTTCTCGCCCTCTGTTTCAGCCCCTCTGTTTCAGCCCCTCTGTTTCAGCCCCTCTGTTTCTCACCCTCTGTTTCAGCCCCTCTGTTTCTCGCCCTCTGTTTCAGGCCCTCTGTTTCTCGCCCTCTGTTTCAGCCCCTCTGATTCAGCCCCTCTGTTTCAGCCCCTCTGATTCAGCCCCTCTGTTTCAGCCCCTCTGTTTCAGCCCCTCTGTTTCTCGCCCTCTATTTCTCACCCTCTGTTTCTCGCCGTCTGTTTCAGCCCCTCTGTTTTTTGCACTCTGTTTCTGCCCCTCTGTTTCTCGCCCTCTGTTTCAGGCTCTCTGTTTCAGCCCGTATGTTTCAGCCCCTCTGTTTCAGCCCCTCTGTTTCTCGCCCTCTGTTTCTCGCCCGCTGTTTCAGCCCCTTTGTTACTCGTCCTCTGTTTCATCCCCACTGTTTCAGCCCCTCTGATTCAGCCCCTCTGATTCAGCCCCTCTGTTTCTCGCCCTCGGTTTCAGGCCCACTGTTTCAGCCCCTCTGTTTCAGCCCCTCTCTTTCTCGCCCTCTGTTTCAGCCCCTCTGTTTCTCGCCCTCTGTTTCAGCCCCTCTGTTTCTCGCCCTCTGTTTCAGCCCCTCTGTTTCTGCCCCTCTGTTTCTCGCCCTCTGTTTCAGCCCCGCTGTTTCTCGCCCTCTGTTTCAGCCCCACTGATTCAGCCACTCTGTTTCAGCCTCTCTGAATCAGCCCCTCTGATTATGCCCCTCAGTTTCAGAACCCTCTGTTTCAACCCCTCTGTTTCAGCCCCTCTGTTTCTCGCCCTCTGTTTCAGCCCCTCTGATTCTCGCCCTCTGTTTCAGCCCCTCTGTTTCTCGCCCTCTGTTTCAGCCCCTCTGATTCTCTCCCTCTGTTTCAGCCCCTCTGATTCAGCCCCTCTGATTCAGCCCCTCTGATTCAGCCCCTCTGTTTCTCGCCCTCTGTTTCAGACCCTCTGTTTCAGCCCATCTGTTTCAGCCACTCTGTTTCTCGCCCTCTGTTTCAGCCCCTCTGTTTCTCACCCTCTGTTTCAGCCCCTCTGATTCAGCCCCTCTGTTTCTCGCCCTCTGTTTCAGCCCCTCTGATTCAGCCCCTCTGTTTAAGCCCCTCTGTTTCTCCGCCTCTGTTCCAGCCCCTCTGTTTCAGCCCCTCTTTTATCAGCCACTCTGTTTCAGCCCCTCTGTTTCAGCCCCTCTGTTTCCGCCCCTCTGAAACTCGCCCTCTGTTTCAGCCACTCTGTTTCTCGCCCTCTGTTTCAGCCCCTCTGTTTCTCACCCTCTGTTTCAGCCCCTCTGATTCAGCCCCTCTGTTTCTCGCCCTTGTTTCAGCCCCTCTGTTTCTCGCCCTCTGTTTCAGCCCCTCTGTTTCAGCCCCTCTGTTTCAGCCCCTCTGTTTCTCGCCCTCTGTTTCAGCCCCTCTGTTTCTCGCCCTCTGTTTCAGGCCCTCTGTTTCTCGCCCTCTGTTTCAGCCCCTCTGTTTCAGCCCCTCTGTTTCTCGCCCTCTATTTCTCACCCTCTGTTTCTCGCCGTCGGTTTCAGCCCCTCTGTTTTTTGCCCTCTGTTTCTGCCCCTCTGTTTCTCGCCCTCTGTTTCAGGCTCTCTGTTTCAGCCCGTCTGTTTCAGCCCCTCTGTTTCAGCCCCTCTGTTTCTCGCCCTCTGTTTCTCGCCCGCTGTTTCAGCCCCTTTGTTACTCGCCCTCTGTTTCATCCCCACTGTTTCAGCCCCTCTGATTCAGCCCCTCTGATTCAGCCCCTCTGTTTCTCGCCCTCGGTTTCAGACCCACTGTTTCAGCCCCTCTGTTTCAGCCCCTCTCTTTCTCGCCCTCTGTTTCAGCCCCTCTGTTTCTCGCCCTCTGTTTCAGCCCCTCTGTTTCTCGCCCTCTGTTTCAGCCCCTCTGTTTCTGCCCCTCTGTTTCTCGCCCTCTGTTTCAGCCCCGCTGTTTCTCGCCCTATGTTTCAGCCCCACTGTCAGCCACTCTGTTTCAGCCTCTCTGAATCAGCCCCTCTGATTATGCCCCTCAGTTTCAGAACCCTCTGTTTCAGCCCCTCTGTTTCAGCCCCTCTGTTTCTCGCCCTCTGTTTCAGCCCCTCTGATTCTCGCCCTCTGTTTCAGCCCCTCTGTTTCTCGCCCTCTGTTTCAGCCCCTCAGATTCTCTCCCTCTGTTTCAGCCCCTCTGATTCAGCCCCTCTGATTCAGCCCCTCTGATTCAGCCCCTCTGTTTCTCGCCCTCTGTTTCAGACCCTCTGTTTCAGCCCATCTGTTTCAGCCACTCTGTTTCTCGCCCTCTGTTTCAGCCCCTCTGTTTCTTACCCTCTGTTTCAGCCCCTCTGATTCAGCCCCTCTGTTTCTCGCCCTCTGTTTCAGCCCCTCTGTTTCTCGCCCTCTGTTTCAGCCCCTCTGTTTCAGCCCCTCTGATTCAGCCCCTCTGTTTCTCGCCCTCTGTTTCAGCCCCACTGTTTCTCGCCCTCTGTTTCAGCCCCACAGATTCAGCCCCTCTGTTTCAGCCCCTCTGAATCAGCCCCTCTGATTCAGCCCCTCTGTTTCAGCCCCTCTGTTTCAGCCCGTCTGTTTCAGCCCCTCTGTTTCTCGCCCTCTGTTTCAGCCCCGCAGATTCAGCCACTCTGTTTCAGCCCCTCTGAATCAGCCCCTCTGATTCAGCCCCTCTGTTTCAGCCCCTCTGATTCAGCCCCTCTGATTCAGCCCCTCTGATTCAGCCCCTTTGTTTCTCGCCCTCTGTTTCAGCCCTTCTGTTTCAGCCCCTCAGTTTCAGCCCCTCTGTTTCTCACCCTCTGTTTCAGACCCTCTGATTCAGCCCCTCTGATTCAGCCCCTCTGATTCAGCCCCTCTGTTTCCCGCCCCTCTGTTTCAGCCCCTCTGTTTCTCGCCCTCTTTTTCAGCCCCTCTGTTTCTCGCCCTCTGTTTCAGCCCCTCTGTTTCAGCATGTCTGTTTCAGCCCCTCTGTTTCAGCGCCTCTGTTTCGCCCTCTGTTTCAGCCCCTCTGTTTCTCGCCCTCTGTTTCAGCCCCTCTGATTCAGCCCCTCTGATTCAGCACCTCTGTTTCTCCCCCTCTGTTCCAGCCCCTCTGTTTCAGCCCCTCTGTTTCAGCCACTCTGTTTCAGCCCCTCTGTTTCAGCCCCTCTGTTTCTCGCCATCTGTTTCAGCCCCTCTGTTTCTCGCCCTCTGTTTCAGCCCCTCTGTTTCAGCCCGTCTGTTTCAGCCACTCTGTTTCCCTCCCTCTGTTTCAGCCCCTCTGTTTCTCACCCTCTGTTTCAGCCCCTCTGATTCAGCCCCTCTGTTTCAGCCCCTCTGATTCAGCCGCTCTGATTCAGCCCCTCTGATTCAGCCCCTCTGTTTCTCGCACTCTGTTTCAGCCCCTCTGTTTCAGCCCCTCTGTTTCAGCCCCTCTGTTTCTCACCCTCTGTTTCAGCCCCTCTGATTCAGCCCCTCTGATTCAGCCCCTCTGATTCAGACCCTCTGTTTCTCGCCCTCTGTTTCAGCCCCTCTGTTTCTCGCCCTCTGTTTCAGCCCCTCTGATTCAGCCCCTCTGTTTAAGCCCCTCTGTTTCTCCGCCTCTGTTCCAGCCCCTCTGTTTCAGCCCCTCTGTTTCTCACCCTCTGTTTCTCGCCCTCTGTTTCAGCCCCTCTGTTTCTCGCCCTCTGTTTCAGCCCCTCTGATTCAGCCCCTCTGTTTAAGCCCCTCTGTTTCTCCGCCTCTGTTCCAGCCCCTCTGTTTCAGCCCCTCTTTTATCAGCCACTCTGTTTCAGCCCCTCTGTTTCAGCCCCTCTGTTTCCGCCCCGCTGTTTCTCGCCCTCTGTTTCAGCCCCTCTGTTTCTCGCCCTCTGTTTCAGCCCCTCTGTTTCAGCCCGTCTGTTTCAGCCACTCTGTTTCTCGCCCTCTGTTTCAGCCCCTCTGTTTCTCACCCTCTGTTTCAGCTCCTCTGATTCAGCCCCTCTGTTTCAGCCCCTCTGTTTCAGCCCGTCTGTTTCAGCCCCTCTGTTTCTCGCCCTCTGTTTCAGCCCCGCAGATTCAGCCACTCTGTTTCAGCCCCTCTGAATCAGCCCCTCTGATTCAGCCCCTCTGTTTCAGCCCCTCTGATTCAGCCCCTCTGTTTCCCGCCCCTCTGTTTCAGCCCCTCTGTTTCTCGCCCTCTGTTTCAGCCCCTCTGTTTCTCGCCCTCTGTTTCAGCCCCTCTGTTTCAGCATGTCTGTTTCAGCCCCTCTGTTTCAGCGCCTCTGTTTCGCCCTCTGTTTCAGCCCCTCTGTTTCTCGCCCTCTGTTTCAGTACCTCTGATTCAGCCCCTCTGATTCAGCACCTCTGTTTCTCCCCCTCTGTTCCAGCCCCTCTGTTTCAGCCCCTCTGTTTCAGCCACTCTGTTTCAGCCCCTCTGTTTCAGCCCCTCTGTTTCTCGCCATCTGTTTCAGCCCCTCTGTTTCTCGCCCTCTGTTTCAGCCCCTCTGTTTCAGCCCGTCTGTTTCAGCCACTCTGTTTCCCTCCCTCTGTTTCAGCCCCTCTGTTTCTCACCCTCTGTTTCAGCCCCTCTGATTCAGCCCCTCTGTTTCAGCCCCTCTGATTCAGCCCCTCTGATTCAGCCCCTCTGATTCAGCCCCTCTGTTTCTCGCACTCTGTTTCAGCCCCTCTGTTTCAGCCCCTCTGTTTCAGCCCCTCTGGTTCTCACCCTCTGTTTCAGCCCCTCTGATTCAGCCCCTCTGATTCAGCCCCTCTGATTCAGACCCTCTGTTTCCTGCCCCTCTGTTTCAGCCCCTCTGTTTCTTGCCCTCTGTTTCAGCCCCTCTGATTCTCGCCCTCTGTTTCTCGCCCTCTGTTTCAGCCCCTCTGTTTCTCGCCCTCTGTTTTAGCCCCTCTGATTCAGCCCCTCTGTTTAAGCCCCTCTGTTTCTCCGCCTCTGTTCCAGCCCCTCTGTTTCAGCCCCTCTGTTTCTCACCCTCTGTTTCTCGCCCTCTGTTTCAGCCCCTCTGTTTCTCGCCCTCTGTTTCAGCCCCTCTGATTCAGCCCCTCTGTTTAAGCCCCTCTGTTTCTCCGCCTCTGTTCCAGCCCCTCTGTTTCAGCCCCTCTTTTATCAGCCACTCTGTTTCAGCCCCTCTGTTTCAGCCCCTCTGTTTCCGCCCCTCTGTTTCTCGCCCTCTGTTTCAGCCCCTCTGTTTCTCGCCCTCTGTTTCAGCCCCTCTGTTTCAGCCCGTCTGTTTCAGCCACTCTGTTTCTCGCCCTCTGTTTCAGCCCCTCTGTTTCTCACCCTCTGTTTCAGCCCCTCTGATTCAGCCCCTCTGTTTCTCGCCGTTGTTTCAGCCCCTCTGTTTCTCGCCCTCTGTTTCAGCCCCTCTGTTTCAGCCCCTCTGTTTCAGCCCCTCTGTTTCTCGCCCTCTGTTTCAGCCCCTCTGTTTCTCGCCCTCTGTTTCAGGCCCTCTGTTTCTCGCCCTCTGTTTCAGCCCCTCTGATTCAGCCCCTCTGTTTCAGCCCCTCTGATTCAGCCCCTCTGTTTCAGCCCCTCTGTTTCAGCCCCTCTGTTTCTCGCCCTCTATTTCTCACCCTCTGTTTCTCGCCGTCTGTTTCAGCCCCTCTGTTTTTTGCCCTCTGTTTCTGCCCCTCTGTTTCTCGCCCTCTGTTTCAGGCTCTCTGTTTCAGCCCGTCTGTTTCAGCCCCTCTGTTTCAGCCCCTCTGTTTCTCGCCCTCTGTTTCTCGCCCGCTGTTTCAGCCCCTTTGTTACTCGTCCTCTGTTTCATCCCCACTGTTTCAGCCCCTCTGATTCAGCCCCTCTGATTCAGCCCCTCTGTTTCTCGCCCTCGGTTTCAGGCCCACTGTTTCAGCCCCTCTGTTTCAGCCCCTCTGTTTCTCGCCCTCTGTTTCAGCCCCTCTGTTTCTCGCCCTCTGTTTCAGCCCCTCTGTTTCTCGCCCTCTGTTTCAGCCCCTCTGTTTCTGCCCCTCTGTTTCTCGCCCTCTGTTTCAGCCCCGCTGTTTCTCGCCCTCTGTTTCAGCCCCACTGATTCAGCCACTCTGTTTCAGCCTCTCTGAATCAGCCCCTCTGATTATGCCCCTCAGTTTCAGAACCCTCTGTTTCAGCACCTCTGTTTCAGCCCCTCTGTTTCTCGCCCTCTGTTTCAGCCCCTCTGATTCTCGCCCTCTGTTTCAGCCCCTCTGTTTCTCGCCCTCTGTTTCAGCCCCTCTGATTCTCTCCCTCTGTTTCAGCCCCTCTGATTCAGCCCCTCTGATTCAGCCCCTCTGATTCAGCCCCTCTGTTTCTCGCCCTCTGTTTCAGACCCTCTGTTTCAGCCCATCTGTTTCAGCCACTCTGTTTCTCGCCCTCTGTTTCAGCCCCTCTGTTTCAGCCCGTCTGTTTCAGCCACTCTGTTTCTCGCCCTCTGTTTCAGCCCCTCTGTTTCTCACCCTCTGTTTCAGCTCCTCTGATTCAGCCCCTCTGTTTCAGCCCCTCTGTTTCAGCCCGTCTGTTTCAGCCCCTCTGTTTCTCGCCCTCTGTTTCAGCCCCGCAGATTCAGCCACTCTGTTTCAGCCCCTCTGAATCAGCCCCTCTGATTCAGCCCCTCTGTTTCAGCCCCTCTGATTCAGCCCCTCTGATTCAGCCCCTCTGATTCAGCCCCTTTGTTTCTCGCCCTCTGTTTCAGCCCTTCTGTTTCAGCACCTCAGTTTCAGCCCCTCTGTTTCTCACCCTCTGTTTCAGCCCCTCTGATTCAGCCCCTCTGATTCAGCCCCTCTGATTCAGCCCCTCTGTTTCCCGCCCCTCTGTTTCAGCCCCTCTGTTTCTCGCCCTCTGTTTCAGCCCCTCTGTTTCTCGCCCTCTGTTTCAGCCCCTCTGTTTCAGCATGTCTGTTTCAGCCCCTCTGTTTCAGCGCCTCTGTTTCGCCCTCTGTTTCAGCCCCTCTGTTTCTCGCCCTCTGTTTCAGTACCTCTGATTCAGCCCCTCTGATTCAGCACCTCTGTTTCTCCCCCTCTGTTCCAGCCCCTCTGTTTCAGCCCCTCTGTTTCAGCCACTCTGTTTCAGCCCCTCTGTTTCAGCCCCTCTGTTTCTCGCCATCTGTTTCAGCCCCTCTGTTTCTCGCCCTCTGTTTCAGCCCCTCTGTTTCAGCCCGTCTGTTTCAGCCACTCTGTTTCCCTCCCTCTGTTTCAGCCCCTCTGTTTCTCACCCTCTGTTTCAGCCCCTCTGATTCAGCCCCTCTGTTTCAGCCCCTCTGATTCAGCCCCTCTGATTCAGCCCCTCTGATTCAGCCCCTCTGTTTCTCGCACTCTGTTTCAGCCCCTCTGTTTCAGCCCCTCTGTTTCAGCCCCTCTGGTTCTCACCCTCTGTTTCAGCCCCTCTGATTCAGCCCCTCTGATTCAGCCCCTCTGATTCAGACCCTCTGTTTCCTGCCCCTCTGTTTCAGCCCCTCTGTTTCTTGCCCTCTGTTTCAGCCCCTCTGATTCTCGCCCTCTGTTTCTCGCCCTCTGTTTCAGCCCCTCTGTTTCTCGCCCTCTGTTTTAGCCCCTCTGATTCAGCCCCTCTGTTTAAGCCCCTCTGTTTCTCCGCCTCTGTTCCAGCCCCTCTGTTTCAGCCCCTCT
Organism: Chiloscyllium punctatum; assembly: GCF_047496795.1. Lineage (NCBI taxonomy): Eukaryota > Metazoa > Chordata > Chondrichthyes > Orectolobiformes > Hemiscylliidae > Chiloscyllium > Chiloscyllium punctatum. The sequence goes on from NC_092758.1 coordinate 95,093,534, forward strand.
GTTTCTCACCCTCTGTTTCTCGCCCTCTGTTTCAGCCCCTCTGTTTCTCGCCCTCTGTTTCAGCCCCTCTGATTCAGCCCCTCTGTTTAAGCCCCTCTGTTTCTCCGCCTCTGTTCCAGCCCCTCTGTTTCAGCCCCTCTTTTATCAGCCACTCTGTTTCAGCCCCTCTGTTTCAGCCCCTCTGTTTCCGCCCCTCTGTTTCTCGCCCTCTGTTTCAGCCCCTCTGTTTCTCGCCCTCTGTTTCAGCCCCTCTGTTTCAGCCCGTCTGTTTCAGCCACTCTGTTTCTCGCCCTCTGTTTCAGCCCCTCTGTTTCTCACCCTCTGTTTCAGCCCCTCTGATTCAGCCCCTCTGTTTCTCGCCGTTGTTTCAGCCCCTCTGTTTCTCGCCCTCTGTTTCAGCCCCTCTGTTTCAGCCCCTCTGTTTCAGCCCCTCTGTTTCTCGCCCTCTGTTTCAGCCCCTCTGTTTCTCGCCCTCTGTTTCAGGCCCTCTGTTTCTCGCCCTCTGTTTCAGCCCCTCTGATTCAGCCCCTCTGTTTCAGCCCCTCTGATTCAGCCCCTCTGTTTCAGCCCCTCTGTTTCAGCCCCTCTGTTTCTCGCCCTCTATTTCTCACCCTCTGTTTCTCGCCGTCTGTTTCAGCCCCTCTGTTTTTTGCCCTCTGTTTCTGCCCCTCTGTTTCTCGCCCTCTGTTTCAGGCTCTCTGTTTCAGCCCGTCTGTTTCAGCCCCTCTGTTTCAGCCCCTCTGTTTCTCGCCCTCTGTTTCTCGCCCGCTGTTTCAGCCCCTTTGTTACTCGTCCTCTGTTTCATCCCCACTGTTTCAGCCCCTCTGATTCAGCCCCTCTGATTCAGCCCCTCTGTTTCTCGCCCTCGGTTTCAGGCCCACTGTTTCAGCCCCTCTGTTTCAGCCCCTCTGTTTCTCGCCCTCTGTTTCAGCCCCTCTGTTTCTCGCCCTCTGTTTCAGCCCCTCTGTTTCTCGCCCTCTGTTTCAGCCCCTCTGTTTCTGCCCCTCTGTTTCTCGCCCTCTGTTTCAGCCCCGCTGTTTCTCGCCCTCTGTTTCAGCCCCACTGATTCAGCCACTCTGTTTCAGCCTCTCTGAATCAGCCCCTCTGATTATGCCCCTCAGTTTCAGAACCCTCTGTTTCAGCCCCTCTGTTTCAGCCCCTCTGTTTCTCGCCCTCTGTTTCAGCCCCTCTGATTCTCGCCCTCTGTTTCAGCCCCTCTGTTTCTCGCCCTCTGTTTCAGCCCCTCTGATTCTCTCCCTCTGTTTCAGCCCCTCTGATTCAGCCCCTCTGATTCAGCCCCTCTGATTCAGCCCCTCTGTTTCTCGCCCTCTGTTTCAGACCCTCTGTTTCAGCCCATCTGTTTCAGCCACTCTGTTTCTCGCCCTCTGTTTCAGCCCCTCTGTTTCTCACCCTCTGTTTCAGCCCCTCTGATTCAGCCCCTCTGTTTCTCGCCCTCTGTTTCAGCCCCTCTGATTCAGCCCCTCTGTTTAAGCCCCTCTGTTTCTCCGCCTCTGTTCCAGCCCCTCTGTTTCAGCCCCTCTTTTATCAGCCACTCTGTTTCAGCCCCTCTGTTTCAGCCCCTCTGTTTCCGCCCCTCTGTTTCTCGCCCTCTGTTTCAGGCCCTCTGTTTCTCGCCCTCTGTTTCAGCCCCTCTGTTTCAGCCCGTCTGTTTCAGCCACTCTGTTTCTCGCCCTCTGTTTCAGCCCCTCTGTTTCTCACCCTCTGTTTCAGCCCCTCTGATTCAGCCCCTCTGTTTCTCGCCCTTGTTTCAGCCCCTCTGTTTCTCGCCCTCTGTTTCAGCCCCTCTGTTTCAGCCCCTCTGTTTCAGCCCCTCTGTTTCTCGCCCTCTGTTTCAGCCCCTCTGTTTCTCGCCCTCTGTTTCAGGCCCTCTGTTTCTCGCCCTCTGTTTCAGCCCCTCTGATTCAGCCCCTCTGTTTCAGCCCCTCTGATTCAGCCCCTCTGTTTCAGCCCCTCTGTTTCAGCCCCTCTGTTTCTCGCCCTCTATTTCTCACCCTCTGTTTCTCGCCGTCTGTTTCAGCCCCTCTGTTTTTTGCCCTCTGTTTCTGCCCCTCTGTTTCTCGCCCTCTGTTTCAGGCTCTCTGTTTCAGCCCGTCTGTTTCAGCCCCTCTGTTTCTCGCCCTCTGTTTCTCGCCCGCTGTTTCAGCCCCTTTGTTACTCGCCCTCTGTTTCATCCCCACTGTTTCAGCCCCTCTGATTCAGCCCCTCTGATTCAGCCCCTCTGTTTCTCGCCCTCGGTTTCAGACCCACTGTTTCAGCCCCTCTGTTTCAGCCCCTCTCTTTCTCGCCCTCTGTTTCAGCCCCTCTGTTTCTCGCCCTCTGTTTCAGCCCCTCTGTTTCTCGCCCTCTGTTTCAGCCCCTCTGTTTCTGCCCCTCTGTTTCTCGCCCTCTGTTTCAGCCCCGCTGTTTCTCGCCCTATGTTTCAGCCCCACTGTCAGCCACTCTGTTTCAGCCTCTCTGAATCAGCCCCTCTGATTATGCCCCTCAGTTTCAGAACCCTCTGTTTCAGCCCCTCTGTTTCAGCCCCTCTGTTTCTCGCCCTCTGTTTCAGCCCCTCTGATTCTCGCCCTCTGTTTCAGCCCCTCTGTTTCTCGCCCTCTGTTTCAGCCCCTCAGATTCTCTCCCTCTGTTTCAGCCCCTCTGATTCAGCCCCTCTGATTCAGCCCCTCTGATTCAGCCCCTCTGTTTCTCGCCCTCTGTTTCAGACCCTCTGTTTCAGCCCATCTGTTTCAGCCACTCTGTTTCTCGCCCTCTGTTTCAGCCCCTCTGTTTCTTACCCTCTGTTTCAGCCCCTCTGATTCAGCCCCTCTGTTTCTCGCCCTCTGTTTCAGCCCCTCTGTTTCTCGCCCTCTGTTTCAGCCCCTCTGTTTCTCGCCCTCTGTTTCAGCCCCTCTGTTTCAGCCCCTCTGATTCAGCCCCTCTGTTTCTCGCCCTCTGTTTCAGCCCCACTGTTTCTCGCCCTCTGTTTCAGCCCCACAGATTCAGCCCCTCTGTTTCAGCCCCTCTGAATCAGCCCCTCTGATTCAGCCCCTCTGTTTCAGCCCCTCTGTTTCAGCCCGTCTGCTTCAGCCCCTCTGTTTCTCGCCCTCTGTTTCAGCCCCGCAGATTCAGCCACTCTGTTTCAGCCCCTCTGAATCAGCCCCTCTGATTCAGCCCCTCTGTTTCAGCCCCTCTGATTCAGCCCCTCTGATTCAGCCCCTCTGATTCAGCCCCTTTGTTTCTCGCCCTCTGTTTCAGCCCTTCTGTTTCAGCCCCTCAGTTTCAGCCCCTCTGTTTCTCACCCTCTGTTTCAGACCCTCTGATTCAGCCCCTCTGATTCAGCCCCTCTGATTCAGCCCCTCTGTTTCCCGCCCCTCTGTTTCAGCCCCTCTGTTTCTCGCCCTCTGTTTCAGCCCCTCTGTTTCTCGCCCTCTGTTTCAGCCCCTCTGTTTCAGCATGTCTGTTTCAGCCCCTCTGTTTCAGCGCCTCTGTTTCGCCCTCTGTTTCAGCCCCTCTGTTTCTCGCCCTCTGTTTCAGCCCCTCTGATTCAGCCCCTCTGATTCAGCACCTCTGTTTCTCCCCCTCTGTTCCAGCCCCTCTGTTTCAGCCCCTCTGTTTCAGCCACTCTGTTTCAGCCCCTCTGTTTCAGCCCCTCTGTTTCTCGCCATCTGTTTCAGCCCCTCTGTTTCTCGCCCTCTGTTTCAGCCCCTCTGTTTCAGCCCGTCTGTTTCAGCCACTCTGTTTCCCTCCCTCTGTTTCAGCCCCTCTGTTTCTCACCCTCTGTTTCAGCCCCTCTAATTCAGCCCCTCTGTTTCGCGCCCTCTGTTTCAGCCCCTCTGCTTCTCGCCCTCTGTTTCAGCCCCTCTGTTTCTCGCCCTCTGTTTCAGCCTCTCTGTTTCAGCCCCTCTGATTCAGCCCCTCTGTTTCTCGCCCACTGTTTCAGCCCCTCTGTCTCTCGCCCTCTGTTTCAGCCCCTCTGTTTCTCGCCCTCTGTTTCAGCCCCTCTGTTTCAGCCCGTCTGTTTCAGCCCCTCTGTTTCAGACCCTCTGTTTCTCACCCTCTGTTTCTCGCCCTCTGTTTCAGCCCCTCTGTTTTTCGCCCTCTGTTTCAGCCCCCTGTTTCTCGCCCTCTGTTTCAGGCTCTCTGTTTCAGCCCCTCTGTTTCTCGCCCTCTGTTTCTCGCCCGCTGTTTCAGCCCCTTTGTTTCTCGCCCTCTGTTTCAGCCCCTCTGTTTCAGCCCCTCTGATTCAGCCCCTCTGATTCAGCCCCTCTGTTTCTCGCCCTGTGTTTCAGACCCTCTGTTTCAGCCCCTCTTTTTCAGCTCCTCTGTGTCAGCCCCTCTGTTTCTCGCCCTCTGTTTCAGCCCCTCTGTTTCTCGCCCTCTGTTTCAGCCCCTCTGTTTCTTGCCCACTGTTTCAGCCCCTCTGTTTCTCGCCCTCTGTTTCAGCCCCTCTGTTTCTGCCCCTCTGTTTCTCGCGCTCTGTTTCAGCCCCGCTGTTTCTCGCCCTCTGTTTCAGCCCCGCTGATTCAGTCCCTCTGTTTCAGCTCCTCTGTTTCAGCCCCTCTGTTTCTCGCCCTCTGTTTCAGCCCCTCTGTTTCTCGCCCTCTGTTTCAGCCCCTCTGTTTCTCGCCCTCTGTTTCAGCCCCGCTGTTTCTCGCCCTCTGTTTCAGCCCCTCGGTTTCAGCGCCTCTGTTTCTCGCCCTCTGTTTCAGCCCCTCTGTTTCTCGCCCTCTGTTTCAGCTCCTCTGATTCAGCCCCTCTGTTTCAGCCCCTCTGTTTTTCCGCCTCTGTTCCAGGCCTCTGTTTCAGCCCCTCTGTTTCAGCCACTCTGTTTCAGCCCCTCTGTTTCAGCCCCTCTGTTTCAGCCCCTCTGTTTCTCGCCCTCTGTTTCAGCCCCACTTTTTCTCGCCCTCTGTTTCAGCCCCTCTGTTTCAGCCCGTCTGTTTCAGCCACTCTGTTTTTCGCCCTCTGTTTCAGCCCCTCTGTTTCTCACCCTCTGTTTCAGCCCCTCTGATTCAGCCCCTCTGTTCCTCGACCTCTGTTTCAGCCCCTCTGTTCCTCGCCATCTGTTTCAGCCCCTCTGTTTCAGCCCCTCTGTTTCAGCCCCTCTGTTTCTCGCCCTCTGTTTCAGACCCTCTGTTTCTCGACCTCTGTTTCAGGCCCTCTGTTTCTCGGCCTCTGTTTCAGCCCCTGTGATTCAGCCCCTCTGTTTCAGCCCCTCTGATTCAGCCCCTCTGTTTCAGACACTCTGTTTCAGCCCCTCTGTTTCAGCCCCTCTGTTTCACGCCGGCTGTTTCAGCCCCACTGTTTCTCGCCCTCTGTTTCAGCCCCTCTGTTTCTCGCCCTCTGTTTCAGCCCCTCTGTTTCAGCCCCTCTGTTTCTCGCCCTCTGTTTCAGCCCCTCTGTTTCACGCCCTCTGATTCAGCCCCGCTGTTTCTCGCCCTCTGTTTCAGCCCCGCTGATTCAGCCCCTCTGTTTCAGCCCCTCTGTTTCAGCCCCTCTGATTCAGCCCCTCTGTTTCAGCCCCTCTGTTTCAGCCCCTCTGTTTCTCGCCCTCTGTTTCAGCCCCTCTGATTCTCGCCCTCTGTTTCAGCCCCTCTGTTTCTCGCCCTCTGTTTCAGCCCCTCTGATTCAGCCCCTCTGTTTAAGCCCCTCTGTTTCTCCGCCTCTGTTCCAGCCCCTCTGTTTCAGCCCCTCTGTTTCTCACCCTCTGTTTCTCGCCCTCTGTTTCAGCCCCTCTGTTTCTCGCCCTCTGTTTCAGCCCCTCTGATTCAGCCCCTCTGTTTAAGCCCCTCTGTTTCTCCGCCTCTGTTCCAGCCCCTCTGTTTCAGCCCCTCTTTTATCAGCCACTCTGTTTCAGCCCCTCTGTTTCAGCCCCTCTGTTTCCGCCCCTCTGTTTCTCGCCCTCTGTTTCAGCCCCTCTGTTTCTCGCCCTCTGTTTCAGCCCCTCTGTTTCAGCCCGTCTGTTTCAGCCACTCTGTTTCTCGCCCTCTGTTTCAGCCCCTCTGTTTCTCACCCTCTGTTTCAGCCCCTCTGATTCAGCCCCTCTGTTTCTCGCCGTTGTTTCAGCCCCTCTGTTTCTCGCCCTCTGTTTCAGCCCCTCTGTTTCAGCCCCTCTGTTTCAGCCCCTCTGTTTCTCGCCCTCTGTTTCAGCCCCTCTGTTTCTCGCCCTCTGTTTCAGGCCCTCTGTTTCTCGCCCTCTGTTTCAGCCCCTCTGATTCAGCCCCTCTGTTTCAGCCCCTCTGAATCAGCCCCTCTGTTTCAGCCCCTCTGTTTCAGCCCCTCTCTTTCTCGCCCTCTATTTCTCACCCTCTGTTTCTCGCCGTCTGTTTCAGCCCCTCTGTTTTTTGCCCTCTGTTTCTGCCCCTCTGTTTCTCGCCCTCTGTTTCAGGCTCTCTGTTTCAGCCCGTCTGTTTCAGCCCCTCTGTTTCAGCCCCTCTGTTTCTCGCCCTCTGTTTCTCGCCCGCTGTTTCAGCCCCTTTGTTACTCGTCCTCTGTTTCATCCCCACTGTTTCAGCCCCTCTGATTCAGCCCCTCTGATTCAGCCCCTCTGTTTCTCGCCCTCGGTTTCAGGCCCACTGTTTCAGCCCCTCTGTTTCAGCCCCTCTCTTTCTCGCCCTCTGTTTCAGCCCCTCTGTTTCTCGCCCTCTGTTTCAGCCCCTCTGTTTCTCGCCCTCTGTTTCAGCCCCTCTGTTTCTGCCCCTCTGTTTCTCGCCCTCTGTTTCAGCCCCGCTGTTTCTCGCCCTCTGTTTCAGCCCCACTGATTCAGCCACTCTGTTTCAGCCTCTCTGAATCAGCCCCTCTGATTATGCCCCTCAGTTTCAGAACCCTCTGTTTCAGCCCCTCTATTTCAGCCCCTCTGTTTCTCGCCCTCTGTTTCAGCCCCTCTGATTCTCGCCCTCTGTTTCAGCCCCTCTGTTTCTCGCCCTCTGTTTCAGCCCCTCTGATTCTCTCCCTCTGTTTCAGCCCCTCTGATTCAGCCCCTCTGATTCAGCCCCTCTGATTCAGCCCCTCTGTTTCTCGCCCTCTGTTTCAGCCACTCTGTTTCTCGCCCTCTGTTTCAGCCCCTCTGTTTCTCACCCTCTGTTTCAGCCCCTCTGTTTCAGCCCCTCTGTTTCAGCCCGTCTGTTTCAGCCACTCTGTTTTTCGCCCTCTGTTTCAGCCCCTCTGTTTCTCACCCTCTGTTTCAGCCCCTCTGATTCAGCCCCTCTGTTCCTCGACCTCTGTTTCAGCCCCTCTGTTCCTCGCCATCTGTTTCAGCCCCTCTGTTTCAGCCCCTCTGTTTCAGCCCCTCTGTTTCTCGCCCTCTGTTTCAGACCCTCTGTTTCTCGACCTCTGTTTCAGGCCCTCTGTTTCTCGGCCTCTGTTTCAGCCCCTGTGATTCAGCCCCTCTGTTTCAGCCCCTCTGATTCAGCCCCTCTGTTTCAGCCACTCTGTTTCAGCCCCTCTGTTTCAGCCCCTCTGTTTCACGCCGGCTGTTTCAGCCCCACTGTTTCTCGCCCTCTGTTTCAGCCCCTCTGTTTCTCGCCCTCTGTTTCAGCCCCTCTGTTTCAGCCCCTCTGTTTCTCGCACTCTGTTTCAGCCCCTCTGTTTCACGCCCTCTGATTCAGCCCCGCTGTTTCTCGCCCTCTGTTTCAGCCCCGCTGATTCAGCCCCTCTGTTTCAGCCCCTCTGTTTCAGCCCCTCTGATTCAGCCCCTCTGTTTCAGCCCCTCTGTTTCAGCCCCTCTGTTTCTCGCCCTCTGTTTCAGCCCCTCTGATTCTCGCCCTCTGTTTCAGCCCCTCTGTTTCTCGCCCTCTGTTTCAGCCCCTCTGATTCAGCCCCTCTGTTTAAGCCCCTCTGTTTCTCCGCCTCTGTTCCAGCCCCTGTGTTTCAGCCCCTCTGTTTCTCACCCTCTGTTTCTCGCCCTCTGTTTCAGCCCCTCTGTTTCTCGCCCTCTGTTTCAGCCCCTCTGATTCAGCCCCTCTGTTTAAGCCCCTCTGTTTCTCCGCCTCTGTTCCAGCCCCTCTGTTTCAGCCCCTCTTTTATCAGCCACTCTGTTTCAGCCCCTCTGTTTCAGCCCCTCTGTTTCCGCCCCTCTGTTTCTCGCCCTCTGTTTCAGCCCCTCTGTTTCTCGCCCTCTGTTTCAGCCCCTCTGTTTCAGCCCGTCTGTTTCAGCCACTCTGTTTCTCGCCCTCTGTTTCAGCCCCTCTGTTTCTCACCCTCTGTTTCAGCCCCTCTGATTCAGCCCCTCTGTTTCTCGCCGATGTTTCAGCCCCTCTGTTTCTCGCCCTCTGTTTCAGCCCCTCTGTTTCAGCCCCTCTGTTTCAGCCCCTCTGTTTCTCGCCCTCTGTTTCAGCCCCTCTGTTTCTCGCCCTCTGTTTCAGGCCCTCTGTTTCTCGCCCTCTGTTTCAGCCCCTCTGATTCAGCCCCTCTGTTTCAGCCCCTCTGAATCAGCCCCTCTGTTTCAGCCCCTCTGTTTCAGCCCCTCTGTTTCTGCCCCTCTGTTTCTCGCCCTCTGTTTCTCGCCGTCTGTTTCAGCCCCTCTGTTTTTTGCCCTCTGTTTCTGCCCCTCTGTTTCTCGCCCTCTGTTTCAGGCTCTCTGTTTCAGCCCGTCTGTTTCAGCCCCTCTGTTTCAGCCCCTCTGTTTCTCGCCCTCTGTTTCTCGCCCGCTGTTTCAGCCCCTTTGTTACTCGTCCTCTGTTTCATCCCCACTGTTTCAGCCCCTCTGATTCAGCCCCTCTGATTCAGCCCCTCTGTTTCTCGCCCTCGGTTTCAGGCCCACTGTTTCAGCCCCTCTGTTTCAGCCCCTCTCTTTCTCGCCCTCTGTTTCAGCCCCTCTGTTTCTCGCCCTCTGTTTCAGCCCCTCTGTTTCTCGCCCTCTGTTTCAGCCCCTCTGTTTCTGCCCCTCTGTTTCTCGCCCTCTGTTTCAGCCCCGCTGTTTCTCGCCCTCTGTTTCAGCCCCACTGATTCAGCCACTCTGTTTCAGCCTCTCTGAATCAGCCCCTCTGATTATGCCCCTCAGTTTCAGAACCCTCTGTTTCAGCCCCTCTATTTCAGCCCCTCTGTTTCTCGCCCTCTGTTTCAGCCCCTCTGATTCTCGCCCTCTGTTTCAGCCCCTCTGTTTCTCGCCCTCTGTTTCAGCCCCTCTGATTCTCTCCCTCTGTTTCAGCCCCTCTGATTCAGCCCCTCTGATTCAGCCCCTCTGATTCAGCCCCTCTGTTTCTCGCCCTCTGTTTCAGACCCTCTGTTTCAGCCCATCTGTTTCAGCCACTCTGTTTCTCGCCCTCTGTTTCAGCCCCTCTGTTTCTCACCCTCTGTTTCAGCCCCTCTGTTTCAGCCCCTCTGTTTCAGCCCGTCTGTTTCAGCCACTCTGTTTTTCGCCCTCTGTTTCAGCCCCTCTGTTTCTCACCCTCTGTTTCAGCCCCTCTGATTCAGCCCCTCTGTTCCTCGCCCTCTGTTTCAGCCCCTCTGTTCCTCGCCATCTGTTTCAGCCCCTCTGTTTCAGCCCCTCTGTTTCAGCCCCTCTGTTTCTCGCCCTCTGTTTCAGACCCTCTGTTTCTCGACCTCTGTTTCAGGCCCTCTGTTTCTCGGCCTCTGTTTCAGCCCCTGTGATTCAGCCCCTCTGTTTCAGCCCCTCTGATTCAGCCCCTCTGTTTCAGCCACTCTGTTTCAGCCCCTCTGTTTCAGCCCCTCTGTTTCACGCCGGCTGTTTCAGCCCCACTGTTTCTCGCCCTCTGTTTCAGCCCCTCTGTTTCTCGCCCTCTGTTTCAGCCCCTCTGTTTCAGCCCCTCTGTTTCTCGCCCTCTGTTTCAGCCCCTCTGTTTCACGCCCTCTGATTCAGCCCCGCTGTTTCTCGCCCTCTGTTTCAGCCCCGCTGATTCAGCCCCTCTGTTTCAGCCCCTCTGTTTCAGCCCCTCTGATTCAGCCCCTCTGTTTCAGCCCCTCTGTTTCAGCCCCTCTGTTTCTCGCCCTCTGTTTCAGCCCCTCTGATTCTCGCCCTCTGTTTCAGCCCCTCTGTTTCTCGCCCTCTGTTTCAGCCCCTCTGATTCAGCCCCTCTGTTTAAGCCCCTCTGTTTCTCCGCCTCTGTTCCAGCCCCTCTGTTTCAGCCCCTCTGTTTCTCACCCTCTGTTTCTCGCCCTCTGTTTCAGCCCCTCTGTTTCTCGCCCTCTGTTTCAGCCCCTCTGATTCAGCCCCTCTGTTTAAGCCCCTCTGTTTCTCCGCCTCTGTTCCAGCCCCTCTGTTTCAGCCCCTCTTTTATCAGCCACTCTGTTTCAGCCCCTCTGTTTCAGCCCCTCTGTTTCCGCCCCTCTGTTTCTCGCCCTCTGTTTCAGCCCCTCTGTTTCTCGCCCTCTGTTTCAGCCCCTCTGTTTCAGCCCGTCTGTTTCAGCCACTCTGTTTCTCGCCCTCTGTTTCAGCCCCTCTGTTTCTCACCCTCTGTTTCAGCCCCTCTGATTCAGCCCCTCTGTTTCTCGCCGTTGTTTCAGCCCCTCTGTTTCTCACCCTCTGTTTCAGCCCCTCTGTTTCAGCCCCTCTGTTTCAGCCCCTCTGTTTCTCGCCCTCTGTTTCAGCCCCTCTGTTTCTCGCCCTCTGTTTCAGGCCCTCTGTTTCTCGCCCTCTGTTTCAGCCCCTCTGATTCAGCCCCTCTGTTTCAGCCCCTCTGATTCAGCCCCTCTGTTTCAGCCCCTCTGTTTCAGCCCCTCTGTTTCTCGCCCTCTATTTCTCACCCTCTGTTTCTCGCCGTCTGTTTCAGCCCCTCTGTTTTTTGCCCTCTGTTTCTGCCCCTCTGTTTCTCGCCCTCTGTTTCAGGCTCTCTGTTTCAGCCCGTCTGTTTCAGCCCCTCTGTTTCAGCCCCTCTGTTTCTCGCCCTCTGTTTCTCGCCCGCTGTTTCAGCCCCTTTGTTACTCGTCCTCTGTTTCATCCCCACTGTTTCAGCCCCTCTGATTCAGCCCCTCTGATTCAGCCCCTCTGTTTCTCGCCCTCGGTTTCAGGCCCACTGTTTCAGCCCCTCTGTTTCAGCCCCTCTCTTTCTCGCCCTCTGTTTCAGCCCCTCTGTTTCTCGCCCTCTGTTTCAGCCCCTCTGTTTCTCGCCCTCTGTTTCAGCCCCTCTGTTTCTGCCCCTCTGTTTCTCGCCCTCTGTTTCAGCCCCGCTGTTTCTCGCCCTCTGTTTCAGCCCCACTGATTCAGCCACTCTGTTTCAGCCTCTCTGAATCAGCCCCTCTGATTATGCCCCTCAGTTTCAGAACCCTCTGTTTCAGCCCCTCTGTTTCAGCCCCTCTGTTTCTCGCCCTCTGTTTCAGCCCCTCTGATTCTCGCCCTCTGTTTCAGCCCCTCTGTTTCTCGCCCTCTGTTTCAGCCCCTCTGATTCTCTCCCTCTGTTTCAGCCCCTCTGATTCAGCCCCTCTGATTCAGCCCCTCTGATTCAGCCCCTCTGTTTCTCGCCCTCTGTTTCAGACCCTCTGTTTCAGCCCATCTGTTTCAGCCACTCTGTTTCTCGCCCTCTGTTTCAGCCCCTCTGTTTCTCACCCTCTGTTTCAGCCCCTCTGATTCAGCCCCTCTGTTTCTCGCCCTCTGTTTCAGCCCCTCTGATTCAGCCCCTCTGTTTAAGCCCCTCTGTTTCTCCGCCTCTGTTCCAGCCCCTCTGTTTCAGCCCCTCTTTTATCAGCCACTCTGTTTCAGCCCCTCTGTTTCAGCCCCTCTGTTTCCGCCCCTCTGTTTCTCGCCCTCTGTTTCAGGCCCTCTGTTTCTCGCCCTCTGTTTCAGCCCCTCTGTTTCAGCCCGTCTGTTTCAGCCACGCTGTTTCTCGCCCTCTGTTTCAGCCCCTCTGTTTCTCACCCTCTGTTTCAGCCCCTCTGTTTCAGCCCCTCTGTTTCAGCCCCTCTGTTTCTCGCCCTCTGTTTCAGCCCCTCTGATTCTCTCCCTCTGTTTCAGCCCCTCTGATTCAGCCCCTCTGATTCAGCCCCTCTGATTCAGCCCCTCTGTTTCTCGCCCTCTGTTTCAGACCCTCTGTTTCAGCCCATCTGTTTCAGCCACTCTGTTTCTCGCCCTCTGTTTCAGCCCCTCTGTTTCTCACCCTCTGTTTCAGCCCCTCTGATTCAGCCCCTCTGTTTCTCGCCCTCTGTTTCAGCCCCTCTGATTCAGCCCCTCTGTTTAAGCCCCTCTGTTTCTCCGCCTCTGTTCCAGCCCCTCTGTTTCAGCCCCTCTTTTATCAGCCACTCTGTTTCAGCCCCTCTGTTTCAGCCCCTCTGTTTCCGCCCCTCTGTTTCTCGCCCTCTGTTTCAGCCCCTCTGTTTCTCGCCCTCTGTTTCAGCCCCTCTGTTTCAGCCCGTCTGTTTCAGCCACTCTGTTTCTCGCCCTCTGTTTCAGCCCCTCTGTTTCTCACCCTCTGTTTCAGCCCCTCTGATTCAGCCCCTCTGTTTCTCGCCCTTGTTTCAGCCCCTCTGTTTCTCGCCCTCTGTTTCAGCCCCTCTGTTTCAGCCCCTCTGTTTCAGCCCCTCTGTTTCTCGCCCTCTGTTTCAGCCCCTCTGTTTCTCGCCATCTGTTTCAGGCCCTCTGTTTCTCGCCCTCTGTTTCAGCCCCTCTGATTCAGCCCCTCTGTTTCAGCCCCTCTGATTCAGCCCCTCTGTTTCAGCCCCTCTGTTTCAGCCCCTCTGTTTCTCGCCCTCTATTTCTCACCCTCTGTTTCTCGCCGTCTGTTTCAGCCCCTCTGTTTTTTGCCCTCTGTTTGTGCCCCTCTGTTTCTCGCCCTCTGTTTCAGGCTCTCTGTTTCAGCCCGTCTGTTTCAGCCCCTCTGTTTCAGCCCCTCTGTTTCTCGCCCTCTGTTTCTCGCCCTCTGTTTCAGCCCCTTTGTTACTCGCCCTCTGTTTCATCCCCACTGTTTCAGCCCCTCTGATTCAGCCCCTCTGATTCAGCCCCTCTGTTTCTCGCCCTCGGTTTCAGACCCACTGTTTCAGCCCCTCTGTTTCAGCCCCTCTCTTTCTCGCCCTCTGTTTCAGCCCCTCTGTTTCTCGCCCTCTGTTTCAGCCCCTCTGTTTCTCGCCCTCTGTTTCAGCCCCTCTGTTTCTGCCCCTCTGTTTCTCGCCCTCTGTTTCAGCCCTGCTGTTTCTCGCCCTATGTTTCAGCCCCACTGATTCAGCCCCTCTGTTTCTCACCCTCTGTTTCAGCCCCTCTGATTCAGCCCCTCTGTTTCTCGCCGTTGTTTCAGCCCCTCTGTTTCTCGCCCTCTGTTTCAGCCCCTCTGTTTCAGCCCCTCTGTTTCAGCCCCTCTGTTTCTCGCCCTCTGTTTCAGCCCCTCTGTTTCTCGCCCTCTGTTTCAGGCCCTCTGTTTCTCGCCCTCTGTTTCAGCCCCTCTGATTCAGCCCCTCTGTTTCAGCCCCTCTGATTCAGCCCCTCTGTTTCAGCCCCTCTGTTCCTCGCCCTCTATTTCTCACCCTCTGTTTCTCGCCGTCTGTTTCAGCCCCTCTGTTTTTTGCCCTCTGTTTCTGCCCCTCTGTTTCTCGCCCTCTGTTTCAGGCTCTCTGTTTCAGCCCGTCTGTTTCAGCCCCTCTGTTTCAGCCCCTCTGTTTCTCGCCCTCAGTTTCTCGCCCGCTGTTTCAGCCCCTTTGTTACTCGTCCTCTGTTTCATCCCCACTGTTTCAGCCCCTCTGATTCAGCCCCTCTGATTCAGCCCCTCTGTTTCTCGCCCTCGGTTTCAGGCCCACTGTTTCAGCCCCTCTGTTTCAGCCCCTCTCTTTCTCGCCCTCTGTTTCAGCCCCTCTGTTTCTCGCCCTCTGTTTCAGCCCCTCTGTTTCTCGCCCTCTGTTTCAGCCCCTCTGTTTCTGCCCCTCTGTTTCTCGCCCTCTGTTTCAGCCCCGCTGTTTCTCGCCCTCTGTTTCAGCCCCACTGATTCAGCCACTCTGTTTCAGCCTCTCTGAATCAGCCCCTCTGATTATGCCCCTCAGTTTCAGAACCCTCTGTTTCAGCCCCTCTGTTTCAGCCCCTCTGTTTCTCGCCCTCTGTTTCAGCCCCTCTGATTCTCGCCCTCTGTTTCAGCCCCTCTGTTTCTCGCCCTCTGTTTCAGCCCCTCTGATTCTCTCCCTCTGTTTCAGCCCCTCTGATTCAGCCCCTCTGATTCAGCCCCTCTGATTCAGCCCCTCTGTTTCTCGCCCTCTGTTTCAGACCTTTGTTTCAGCCCATCTGTTTCAGCCACTCTGTTTCTCGCCCTCTGTTTCAGCCCCTCTGTTTCTCACCCTCTGTTTCTCGCCCTCTGTTTCAGCCCCTCTGTTTCTCGCCCTCTGTTTCAGCCCCTCTGATTCAGCCCCTCTGTTTAAGCCCCTCTGTTTCTCCGCCTCTGTTCCAGCCCCTCTGTTTCAGCCCCTCTTTTATCAGCCACTCTGTTTCAGCCCCTCTGTTTCAGCCCCTCTGTTTCCGCCCCTCTGTTTCTCGCCCTCTGTTTCAGGCCCTCTGTTTCTCGCCCTCTGTTTCAGCCCCTCTGTTTCAGCCCGTCTGTTTCAGCCACTCTGTTTCTCGCCCTCTGTTTCAGCCCCTCTGTTTCTCACCCTCTGTTTCAGCCCCTCTGTTTCAGCCCCTCTGTTTCAGCCCCTCTGTTTCTCGCCCTCTGTTTCAGCCCCTCTGATTCTCGCCCTCTGTTTCAGCCCCTCTGTTTCTCGCCCTCTGTTTCAGACCCTCTGATTCTCTCCCTCTGTTTCAGCCCCTCTGATTCAGCCCCTCTGATTCAGCCCCTCTGATTCAGCCCCTCTGTTTCTCGCCCTCTGTTTCAGACCCTCTGTTTCAGCCCATCTGTTTCAGCCACTCTGTTTCTCGCCCTCTGTTTCAGCCCCTCTGTTTCTCACCCTCTGTTTCAGCCCCTCTGATTCAGCCCCTCTGTTTCTCGCCCTCTGTTTCAGCCCCTCTGATTCAGCCCCTCTGTTTAAGCCCCTCTGTTTCTCCGCCTCTGTTCCAGCCCCTCTGTTTCAGCCCCTCTTTTATCAGCCACTCTGTTTCAGCCCCTCTGTTTCAGCCCCTCTGTTTCCGCCCCTCTGTTTCTCGCCCTCTGTTTCAGGCCCTCTGTTTCTCGCCCTCTGTTTCAGCCCCTCTGTTTCAGCCCGTCTGTTTCAGCCACTCTGTTTCTCGCCCTCTGTTTCAGCCCCTCTGTTTCTCACCCTCTGTTTCAGCCCCTCTGATTCAGCCCCTCTGTTTCTCGCCCTTGTTTCAGCCCCTCTGTTTCTCGCCCTCTGTTTCAGCCCCTCTGTTTCAGCCCCTCTGTTTCAGCCCCTCTGTTTCTCGCCCTCTGTTTCAGCCCCTCTGTTTCTCGCCCTCTGTTTCAGGCCCTCTGTTTCTCGCCCTCTGTTTCAGCCCCTCTGATTCAGCCCCTCTGTTTCAGCCCCTCTGATTCAGCCCCTCTGTTTCAGCCCCTCTGTTTCAGCCCCTCTGTTTCTCGCCCTCTATTTCTCACCCTCTGTTTCTCGCCGTCTGTTTCAGCCCCTCTGTTTTTTGCCCTCTGTTTCTGCCCCTCTGTTTCTCGCCCTCTGTTTCAGGCTCTCTGTTTCAGCCCGTCTGTTTCAGCCCCTCTGTTTCAGCCCCTCTGTTTCTCGCCCTCTGTTTCTCGCCCGCTGTTTCAGCCCCTTTGTTACTCGCCCTCTGTTTCATCCCCACTGTTTCAGCCCCTCTGATTCTCGCCCTCGTTTTCAGACCCACTGTTTCAGCCCCTCTGTTTCAGCCCCTCTCTTTCTCGCCCTCTGTTTCAGCCCCTCTGTTTCTCGCCCTCTGTTTCAGCCCCTCTGTTTCTCGCCCTCTGTTTCAGCCCCTCTGTTTCTGCCCCTCTGTTTCTCGCCCTCTGTTTCAGCCCTGCTGTTTCTCGCCCTATGTTTCAGCCCCACTGATTCAGCCACTCTGTTTCAGCCTCTCTGAATCAGCCCCTCTGATTATGCCCCTCAGTTTCAGAACCCTCTGTTTCAGCCCCTCTGTTTCAGCCCCTCTGTTTCTCGCCCTCTGTTTCAGCCCCTCTGATTCTCGCCCTCTGTTTCAGCCCCTCTGTTTCTCGCCCTCTGTTTCAGCCCCTCAGATTCTCTCCCTCTGTTTCAGCCCCTCTGATTCAGCCCCTCTGATTCAGCCCCTCTGATTCAGCCCCTCTGTTTCTCGCCCTCTGTTTCAGACCCTCTGTTTCAGCCCATCTGTTTCAGCCACTCTGTTTCTCGCCCTCTGTTTCAGCCCCTCTGTTTCTTACCCTCTGTTTCAGCCCCTCTGATTCAGCCCCTCTGTTTCTCGCCCTCTGTTTCAGCCCCTCTGTTTCTCGCCCTCTGTTTCAGCCCCTCTGTTTCTCGCCCTCTGTTTCAGCCCCTCTGTTTCAGCCCCTCTGATTCAGCCCCTCTGTTTCTCGCCCTCTGTTTCAGCCCCACTGTTTCTCGCCCTCTGTTTCAGCCCCACAGATTCAGCCCCTCTGTTTCAGCCCCTCTGAATCAGCCCCTCTGATTCAGCCCCTCTGTTTCAGCCCCTCTGTTTCAGCCCGTCTGTTTCAGCCCCTCTGTTTCTCGCCCTCTGTTTCAGCCCCGCAGATTCAGCCACTCTGTTTCAGCCCCTCTGAATCAGCCCCTCTGATTCAGCCCCTCTGTTTCAGCCCCTCTGATTCAGCCCCTCTGATTCAGCCCCTCTGATTCAGCCCCTTTGTTTCTCGCCCTCTGTTTCAGCCCTTCTGTTTCAGCCCCTCAGTTTCAGCCCCTCTGTTTCTCACCCTCTGTTTCAGCCCCTCTGATTCAGCCCCTCTGATTCAGCCCCTCTGATTCAGCCCCTCTGTTTCAGCCCCTCTGTTTCTTGCCCTCTGTTTCAGTACCTCTGATTCAGCCCCTCTGATTCAGCACCTCTGTTTCTCCCCCTCTGTTCCAGCCCCTCTGTTTCAGCCCCTCTGTTTCAGCCACTCTGTTTCAGCCCCTCTGTTTCAGCCCCTCTGTTTCTCGCCATCTGTTTCAGCCCCTCTGTTTCTCGCCCTCTGTTTCAGCCCCTCTGTTTCAGCCCGTCTGTTTCAGCCACTCTGTTTCCCTCCCTCTGTTTCAGCCCCTCTGTTTTCACCCTCTGTTTCAGCCCCTCTGATTCAGCCCCTCTGTTTCAGCCCCTCTGATTCAGCCCCTCTGATTCAGCCCCTCTGATTCAGCCCCTCTGTTTCTCGCACTCTGTTTCAGCCCCTCTGTTTCAGCCCCTCTGTTTCAGCCCCTCTGTTTCTCACCCTCTGTTTCAGCCCCTCTGATTCAGCCCCTCTGATTCAGCACCTCTGATTCAGACCCTCTGTTTCCCGCCCCTCTGTTTCAGCCCCTCTGTTTCTTGCCCTCTGTTTCAGCCCCTCTGATTCTCGCCCTCTGTTTCTCGCCCTCTGTTTCAGCCCCTCTGTTTCTCGCCCTCTGTTTCAGCCCCTCTGATTCAGCCCCTCTGTTTAAGCCCCTCTGTTTCTCCGCCTCTGTTCCAGCCCCTCTGTTTCAGCCCCTCTGTTTCTCACCCTCTGTTTCTCGCCCTCTGTTTCAGCCCCTCTGTTTCTCGCCCTCTGTTTCAGCCCCTCTGATTCAGCCCCTCTGTTTAAGCCCCTCTGTTTCTCCGCCTCTGTTCCAGCCCCTCTGTTTCAGCCCCTCTTTTATCAGCCACTCTGTTTCAGCCCCTCTGTTTCAGCCCCTCTGTTTCCGCCCCTCTGTTTCTCGCCCTCTGTTTCAGCCCCTCTGTTTCTCGCCCTCTGTTTCAGCCCCTCTGTTTCAGCCCGTCTGTTTCAGCCACTCTGTTTCTCGCCCTCTGTTTCAGCCCCTCTGTTTCTCACCCTCTGTTTCAGCCACTCTGATTCAGCCCCTCTGTTTCAGCCCCTCTGTTTCAGCCCGTCTGTTTCAGCCCCTCTGTTTCTCGCCCTCTGTTTCAGCCCCGCAGATTCAGCCACTCTGTTTCAGCCCCTCTGAATCAGCCCCTCTGATTCAGCCCCTCTGTTTCAGCCCCTCTGATTCAGCCCCTCTGATTCAGCCCCTCTGATTCAGCCCCTTTGTTTCTCGCCCTCTGTTTCAGCCCTTCTGTTTCAGCCCCTCAGTTTCAGCCCCTCTGTTTCTCACCCTCTGTTTCAGCCCCTCTGATTCAGCCCCTCTGATTCAGCCCCTCTGATTCAGCCCCTCTGTTTCCCGCCCCTCTGTTTCAGCCCCTCTGTTTCTCGCCCTCTGTTTCAGCCCCTCTGTTTCTCGCCCTCTGTTTCAGCCCCTCTGTTTCA
This sequence comes from Chiloscyllium punctatum, assembly GCF_047496795.1. Lineage (NCBI taxonomy): Eukaryota > Metazoa > Chordata > Chondrichthyes > Orectolobiformes > Hemiscylliidae > Chiloscyllium > Chiloscyllium punctatum. The sequence goes on from NC_092758.1 coordinate 95,111,716, forward strand.
GCATGTCTGTTTCAGCCCCTCTGTTTCAGCGCCTCTGTTTCGCCCTCTGTTTCAGCCCCTCTGTTCCTCGCCCTCTGTTTCAGTACCTCTGATTCAGCCCCTCTGATTCAGCACCTCTGTTTCTCCCCCTCTGTTCCAGCCCCTCTGTTTCAGCCCCTCTGTTTCAGCCACTCTGTTTCAGCCCCTCTGTTTCAGCCCCTCTGTTTCTCGCCATCTGTTTCAGCCCCTCTGTTTCTCGCCCTCTGTTTCAGCCCCTCTGTTTCAGCCCGTCTGTTTCAGCCACTCTGTTTCCCTCCCTCTGTTTCAGCCCCTCTGTTTCTCACCCTCTGTTTCAGCCCCTCTGATTCAGCCCCTCTGTTTCAGCCCCTCTGATTCAGCCCCTCTGATTCAGCCCCTCTGATTCAGCCCCTCTGATTCTCGCACTCTGTTTCAGCCCCTCTGTTTCAGCCCCTCTGTTTCAGCCCCTCTGTTTCTCACCCTCTGTTTCAGCCCCTCTGATTCAGCCCCTCTGATTCAGCCCCTCTGATTCAGACCCTCTGTTTCCCGCCCCTCTGTTTCAGCCCCTCTGTTTCTTGCCCTCTGTTTCAGCCCCTCTGATTCTCGCCCTCTGTTTCTCGCCCTCTGTTTCAGCCGCTCTGTTTCTCGCCCTCTGTTTTAGCCCCTCTGATTCAGCCCCTCTGTTTAAGCCCCTCTGTTTCTCCGCCTCTGTTCCAGCCCCTCTGTTTCAGCCCCTCTGTTTCTCACCCTCTGTTTCTCGCCCTCTGTTTCAGCCCCTCTGTTTCTCGCCCTCTGTTTCAGCCCCTCTGATTCAGCCCCTCTGTTTAAGCCCCTCTGTTTCTCCGCCTCTGTTCCAGCCCCTCTGTTTCAGCCCCTCTTTTATCAGCCACTCTGTTTCAGCCCCTCTGTTTCAGCCCCTCTGTTTCCGCCCCTCTGTTTCTCGCCCTCTGTTTCAGCCCCTCTGTTTCTCGCCCTCTGTTTCAGCCCCTCTGTTTCAGCCCGTCTGTTTCAGCCACTCTGTTTCTCGCCCTCTGTTTCAGCCCCTCTGTTTCTCACCCTCTGTTTCAGCCCCTCTGATTCAGCCCCTCTGTTTCTCGCCGTTGTTTCAGCCCCTCTGTTTCTCGCCCTCTGTTTCAGACCCTCTGTTTCAGCCCCTCTGTTTCAGCCCCTCTGTTTCTCGCCCTCTGTTTCAGCCCCTCTGTTTCTCGCCCTCTGTTTCAGGCCCTCTGTTTCTCGCCCTCTGTTTCAGCCCCTCTGATTCAGCCCCTCTGTTTCAGCCCCTCTGATTCAGCCCCTCTGTTTCAGCCCCTCTGTTTCAGCCCCTCTGTTTCTCGCCCTCTATTTCTCACCCTCTGTTTCTCGCCGTCTGTTTCAGCCCCTCTGTTTTTTGCCCTCTGTTTCTGCCCCTCTGTTTCTCGCCCTCTGTTTCAGGCTCTCTGTTTCAGCCCGTCTGTTTCAGCCCCTCTGTTTCAGCCCCTCTGTTTCTCGCCCTCTGTTTCTCGCCCGCTGTTTCAGCCCCTTTGTTACTCGTCCTCTGTTTCATCCCCACTGTTTCAGCCCCTCTGATTCAGCCCCTCTGATTCAGCCCCTCTGTTTCTCGCCCTCGGTTTCAGGCCCACTGTTTCAGCCCCTCTGTTTCAGCCCCTCTCTTTCTCGCCCTCTGTTTCAGCCCCTCTGTTTCTCGCCCTCTGTTTCAGCCCCTCTGTTTCTCGCCCTCTGTTTCAGCCCCTCTGTTTCTGCCCCTCTGTTTCTCGCCCTCTGTTTCAGCCCCGCTGTTTCTCGCCCTCTGTTTCAGCCCCACTGATTCAGCCACTCTGTTTCAGCCTCTCTGAATCAGCCCCTCTGATTATGCCCCTCAGTTTCAGAACCCTCTGTTTCAGCCCCTCTGTTTCAGCCCCTCTGTTTCTCGCCCTGTGTTTCAGCCCCTCTGATTCTCGCCCTCTGTTTCAGCCCCTCTGTTTCTCGCCCTCTGTTTCAGACCCTCTGATTCTCTCCCTCTGTTTCAGCCCCTCTGATTCAGCCCCTCTGATTCAGCCCCTCTGATTCAGCCCCTCTGTTTCTCGCCCTCTGTTTCAGACCCTCTGTTTCAGCCCATCTGTTTCAGCCACTCTGTTTCTCGCCCTCTGTTTCAGCCCCTCTGTTTCTCACCCTCTGTTTCAGCCCCTCTGATTCAGCCCCTCTGTTTCTCGCCCTCTGTTTCAGCCCCTCTGATTCAGCCCCTCTGTTTAAGCCCCTCTGTTTCTCCGCCTCTGTTCCAGCCCCTCTGTTTCAGCCCCTCTTTTATCAGCCACTCTGTTTCAGCCCCTCTGTTTCAGCCCCTCTGTTTCAGCCCCTCTGTTTCTCGCCCTCTGTTTCAGGCCCTCTGTTTCTCGCCCTCTGTTTCAGCCCCTCTGTTTCAGCCCGTCTGTTTCAGCCACTCTGTTTCTCGCCCTCTGTTTCAGCCCCTCTGTTTCTCACCCTCTGTTTCAGCCCCTCTGATTCAGCCCCTCTGTTTCTCGCCCTTGTTTCAGCCCCTCTGTTTCTCGCCCTCTGTTTCAGCCCCTCTGTTTCAGCCCCTCTGTTTCAGCCCCTCTGTTTCTCGCCCTCTGTTTCAGCCCCTCTGTTTCTCGCCCTCTGTTTCAGGCCCTCTGTTTCTCGCCCTCTGTTTCAGCCCCTCTGTTTCTCGCCCTCTGTTTCAGGCTCTCTGTTTCAGCCCCTCTGTTTCAGCCCCTCTGTTTCTCGCCCTCTGTTTCTCGCCCGCTGTTTCAGCCCCTTTCTTACTCGCCCTCTGTTTCATCCCCACTGTTTCAGCCCCTCTGATTCAGCCCCTCTGATTCAGCCCCTCTGTTTCTCGCCCTCGGTTTCAGACCCACTGTTTCAGCCCCTCTGTTTCAGCCCCTCTCTTTCTCGCCCTCTGTTTCAGCCCCTCTGTTTCTCGCCCTCTGTTTCAGCCCCTCTGTTTCTCGCCCTCTGTTTCAGCCCCTCTGTTTCTGCCGCTCTGTTTCTCGCCCTCTGTTTCAGCCCCGCTGTTTCTCGCCCTATGTTTCAGCCCCACTGATTCAGCCACTCTGTTTCAGCCTCTCTGAATCAGCCCCTCTGATTATGCCCCTCAGTTTCAGAACCCTCTGTTTCAGCCCCTCTGTTTCAGCCCCTCTGTTTCTCGCCCTCTGTTTCAGCCCCTCTGATTCTCGCCCTCTGTTTCAGCCCCTCTGTTTCTCGCCCTCTGTTTCAGCCCCTCAGATTCTCTCCCTCTGTTTCAGCCCCTCTGATTCAGCCCCTCTGATTCAGCCCCACAGATTCAGCCCCTCTGATTCAGCCCCTCTGTTTCTCGCCCTCTGTTTCAGCCACTCTGTTTCTCGCCCTCTGTTTCAGCCCCTCTGTTTCTTACCCTCTGTTTCAGCCCCTCTGTTTCTCGCCCTCTGTTTCAGCCCCTCTGTTTCTCGCCCTCTGTTTCAGCCCCTCTGTTTCAGCCCCTCTGATTCAGCCCCTCTGTTTCTCGCCCTCTGTTTCAGCCCCACTGTTTCTCGCCCTCTGTTTCAGCCCCACAGATTCAGCCCCTCTGTTTCAGCCCCTCTGAATCAGCCCCTCTGATTCAGCCCCTCTGTTTCAGCCCCTCTGTTTCAGCCCGTCTGTTTCAGCCCCTCTGTTTCTCGCCCTCTGTTTCAGCCCCGCAGATTCAGCCACTCTGTTTCAGCCCCTCTGAATCAGCCCCTCTGATTCAGCCCGTCTGTTTCAGCCCCTCTGATTCAGCCCCTCTGATTCAGCCCCTCTGATTCAGCCCCTTTGTTTCTCGGCCTCTGTTTCAGCCCTTCTGTTTCAGCCCCTCAGTTTCAGCCCCTCTGTTTCTCACCCTCTGTTTCAGCCCCTCTGATTCAGCCCCTCTGATTCAGCCCCTCTGATTCAGCCCCTCTGTTTCCCGCCCCTCTGTTTCAGCCCCTCTGTTTCTCGCCCTCTGTTTCAGCCCCTCTGTTTCTCGCCCTCTGTTTCAGCCCCTCTGTTTCAGCATGTCTGTTTCAGCCCCTCTGTTTCAGCGCCTCTGTTTCGCCCTCTGTTTCAGCCCCTCTGTTTCTCGCCCTCTGTTTCAGCCCCTCTGATTCAGTCCCTCTGATTCAGCACCTCTGTTTCTCCCCCTCTGTTCCAGCCCCTCTGTTTCAGCCCCTCTGTTTCAGCCACTCTGTTTCAGCCCCTCTGTTTCAGCCCCTCTGTTTCTCGCCATCTGTTTCAGCCCCTCTGTTTCTCGCCCTCTGTTTCAGCCCCTCTGTTTCAGCCCGTCTGTTTCAGCCACTCTGTTTCCCTCCCTCTGTTTCAGCCCCTCTGTTTCTCACCCTCTGTTTCAGCCCCTCTAATTCAGCCCCTCTGTTTCGCGCCCTCTGTTTCAGCCCCTCTGCTTCTCGCCCTCTGTTTCAGCCCCTCTGTTTCTCGCCCTCTGTTTCAGCCTCTCTGTTTCAGCCCCTCTGATTCAGCCCCTCTGTTTCTCGCCCACTGTTTCAGCCCCTCTGTCTCTCGCCCTCTGTTTCAGCCCCTCTGTTTCTCGCCCTCTGTTTCAGCCCCTCTGTTTCAAACCGTCTGTTTCAGCCCCTCTGTTTCAGACCCTCTGTTTCTCACCCTCTGTTTCTCGCCCTCTGTTTCAGCCCCTCTGTTTTTCGCCCTCTGTTTCAGCCCCCTGTTTCTCGCCCTCTGTTTCAGGCTCTCTGTTTCAGCCCCTCTGTTTCTCGCCCTCTGTTTCTCGCCCGCTGTTTCAGCCCCTTTGTTTCTCGCCCTCTGTTTCAGCCCCTCTGTTTCAGCCCCTCTGATTCAGCCCCTCTGATTCAGCCCCTCTGTTTCTCGCCCTGTGTTTCAGACCCTCTGTTTCAGCCCCTCTTTTTCAGCTCCTCTGTTTCAGCCCCTCTGTTTCTCGCCCTCTGTTTCAGCCCCTCTGTTTCTCGCCCTCTGTTTCAGCCCCTCTGTTTCAGCCCGTCTGTTTCTCGCCCTCTGTTTCAGCTCCTCTGTTTCAGCCCCTCTGTTTCTCGCCCTCTGTTTCAGCCCCTCTGTTTCTCGCCCTCTGTTTCATCCCCACTGTTTCAGCCCCTCTGATTCAGCCCCTCTGATTCAGCCCCTCTGTTTCTCGCCCTCGGTTTCAGGCCCACTGTTTCAGCCCCTCTGTTTCAGCCCCTCTCTTTCTCGCCCTCTGTTTCAGCCCCTCTGTTTCTCGCCCTCTGTTTCAGCCCCTCTGTTTCTCGCCCTCTGTTTCAGCCCCTCTGTTTCTGCCCCTCTGTTTCTCGCCCTCTGTTTCAGCCCCGCTGTTTCTCGCCCTCTGTTTCAGCCCCACTGATTCAGCCACTCTGTTTCAGCCTCTCTGAATCAGCCCCTCTGATTATGCCCCTCAGTTTCAGAACCCTCTGTTTCAGCCCCTCTGTTTCAGCCCCTCTGTTTCTCGCCCTCTGTTTCAGCCCCTCTGATTCTCGACCTCTGTTTCAGCCCCTCTGTTTCTCGCCCTCTGTTTCAGCCCCTCTGATTCTCTCCCTCTGTTTCAGCCCCTCTGATTCAGCCCCTCTGATTCAGCCCCTCTGATTCAGCCCCTCTGTTTCTCGCCCTCTGTTTCAGACCCTCTGTTTCAGCCCATCTGTTTCAGCCACTCTGTTTCTCGCCCTCTGTTTCAGCCCCTCTGTTTCTCACCCTCTGTTTCAGCCCCTCTGATTCAGCCCCTCTGTTTCTCGCCCTCTGTTTCAGCCCCTCTGATTCAGCCCCTCTGTTTAAGCCCCTCTGTTTCTCCGCCTCTGTTCCAGCCCCTCTGTTTCAGCCCCTCTTTTATCAGCCACTCTGTTTCAGCCCCTCTGTTTCAGCCCCTCTGTTTCAGCCCCTCTGTTTCTCGCCCTCTGTTTCAGGCCCTCTGTTTCTCGCCCTCTGTTTCAGCCCCTCTGTTTCAGCCCGTCTGTTTCAGCCACTCTGTTTCTCGCCCTCTGTTTCAGCCCCTCTGTTTCTCACCCTCTGTTTCAGCCCCTCTGATTCAGCCCCTCTGTTTCTCGCCCTTGTTTCAGCCCCTCTGTTTCTCGCCCTCTGTTTCAGCCCCTCTGTTTCAGCCCCTCTGTTTCAGCCCCTCTGTTTCTCGCCCTCTGTTTCAGCCCCTCTGTTTCTCGCCCTCTGTTTCAGGCCCTCTGTTTCTCGCCCTCTGTTTCAGCCCCTCTGTTTCAGCCCCTCTGTTTCTCGCCCTCTATTTCTCACCCTCTGTTTCTCGCCGTCGGTTTCAGCCCCTCTGTTTTTTGCCCTCTGTTTCTGCCCCTCTGTTTCTCGCCCTCTGTTTCAGGCTCTCTGTTTCAGCCCGTCTGTTTCAGCCCCTCTGTTTCAGCCCCTCTGTTTCTCGCCCTCTGTTTCTCGCCCGCTGTTTCAGCCCCTTTGTTACTCGCCCTCTGTTTCATCCCCACTGTTTCAGCCCCTCTGATTCAGCCCCTCTGATTCAGCCCCTCTGTTTCTCGCCCTCGGTTTCAGACCCACTGTTTCAGCCCCTCTGTTTCAGCCCCTCTCTTTCTCGCCCTCTGTTTCAGCCCCTCTGTTTCTCGCCCTCTGTTTCAGCCCCTCTGTTTCTCGCCCTCTGTTTCAGCCCCTCTGTTTCTGCCGCTCTGTTTCTCGCCCTCTGTTTCAGCCCCGCTGTTTCTCGCCCTATGTTTCAGCCCCACTGATTCAGCCACTCTGTTTCAGCCTCTCTGAATCAGCCCCTCTGATTATGCCCCTCAGTTTCAGAACCCTCTGTTTCAGCCCCTCTGTTTCAGCCCCTCTGTTTCTCGCCCTCTGTTTCAGCCCCTCTGATTCTCGCCCTCTGTTTCAGCCCCTCTGTTTCTCGCCCTCTGTTTCAGCCCCTCAGATTCTCTCCCTCTGTTTCAGCCCCTCTGATTCAGCCCCTCTGATTCAGCCCCTCTGATTCAGCCCCTCTGTTTCTCGCCCTCTGTTTCAGACCCTCTGTTTCAGCCCATCTGTTTCAGCCACTCTGTTTCTCGCCCTCTGTTTCAGCCCCTCTGTTTCTTACCCTCTGTTTCAGCCCCTCTGATTCAGCCCCTCTGTTTCTCGCCCTCTGTTTCAGCCCCTCTGTTTCTCGCCCTCTGTTTCAGCCCCTCTGTTTCTCGCCCTCTGTTTCAGCCCCTCTGTTTCAGCCCCTCTGATTCAGCCCCTCTGTTTCTCGCCCTCTGTTTCAGCCCCACTGTTTCTCGCCCTCTGTTTCAGCCCCACAGATTCAGCCCCTCTGTTTCAGCCCCTCTGAATCAGCCCCTCTGATTCAGCCCCTCTGTTTCAGCCCCTCTGTTTCAGCCCGTCTGTTTCAGCCCCTCTGTTTCTCGCCCTCTGTTTCAGCCCCGCAGATTCAGCCACTCTGTTTCAGCCCCTCTGAATCAGCCCCTCTGATTCAGCCCCTCTGTTTCAGCCCCTCTGATTCAGCCCCTCTGATTCAGCCCCTCTGATTCAGCCCCTTTGTTTCTCGCCCTCTGTTTCAGCCCTTCTGTTTCAGCCCCTCAGTTTCAGCCCCTCTGTTTCTCACCCTCTGTTTCAGACCCTCTGATTCAGCCCCTCTGATTCAGCCCCTCTGATTCAGCCCCTCTGTTTCCCGCCCCTCTGTTTCAGCCCCTCTGTTTCTCGCCCTCTGTTTCAGCCCCTCTGTTTCTCGCCCTCTGTTTCAGCCCCTCTGTTTCAGCATGTCTGTTTCAGCCCCTCTGTTTCAGCGCCTCTGTTTCGCCCTCTGTTTCAGCCCCTCTGTTTCTCGCCCTCTGGTTCAGCCCCTCTGATTCAGCCCCTCTGATTCAGCACCTCTGTTTCTCCCCCTCTGTTCCAGCCCCTCTGTTTCAGCCCCTCTGTTTCAGCCACTCTGTTTCAGCCCCTCTGTTTCAGCCCCTCTGTTTCTCGCCATCTGTTTCAGCCCCTCTGTTTCTCGCCCTCTGTTTCAGCCCCTCTGTTTCAGCCCGTCTGTTTCAGCCACTCTGTTTCCCTCCCTCTGTTTCAGCCCCTCTGTTTCTCACCCTCTGTTTCAGCCCCTCTAATTCAGCCCCTCTGTTTCGCGCCCTCTGTTTCAGCCCCTCTGCTTCTCGCCCTCTGTTTCAGCCCCTCTGTTTCTCGCCCTCTGTTTCAGCCTCTCTGTTTCAGCCCCTCTGATTCAGCCCCTCTGTTTCTCGCCCACTGTTTCAGCCCCTCTGTCTCTCGCCCTCTGTTTCAGCCCCTCTGTTTCTCGCCCTCTGTTTCAGCCCCTCTGTTTCAGCCCGTCTGTTTCAGCCCCTCTGTTTCAGACCCTCTGTTTCTCACCCTCTGTTTCTCGCCCTCTTTTTCAGCCCCTCTGTTTTTCGCCCTCTGTTTCAGCCCCCTGTTTCTCGCCCTCTGTTTCAGGCTCTCTGTTTCAGCCCCTCTGTTTCTCGCCCTCTGTTTCTCGCCCGCTGTTTCAGCCCCTTTGTTTCTCGCCCTCTGTTTCAGCCCCTCTGTTTCAGCCCCTCTGATTCAGCCCCTCTGATTCAGCCCCTCTGTTTCTCGCCCTGTGTTTCAGACCCTCTGTTTCAGCCCCTCTTTTTCAGCTCCTCTGTTTCAGCCCCTCTGTTTCTCGCCCTCTGTTTCAGCCCCTCTGTTTCTCGCCCTCTGTTTCAGCCCCTCTGTTTCTCGCCCACTGTTTCAGCCCCTCTGTTTCTCGCCCTCTGTTTCAGCCCCTCTGTTTCTGCCCCTCTGTTTCTCGCGCTCTGTTTCAGCCCCGCTGTTTCTCCCCCTCTGTTTCAGCCCCGCTGATTCAGTCCCTCTGTTTCAGCTCCTCTGTTTCAGCCCCTCTGTTTCTCGCCCTCTGTTTCAGCCCCTCTGTTTATCGCCCTCTGTTTCAGCCCCTCTGTTTCTCGCCCTCTGTTTCAGCCCCGCTGTTTCTCGCCCTCTGTTTCAGCCCCTCGGTTTCAGCGCCTCTGTTTCTCGCCCTCTGTTTCAGCCCCTCTGTTTCTCGCCCTCTGTTTCAGCCCCTCTGATTCAGCCCCTCTGTTTCTGCCCCTCTGTTTTTCCGCCTCTGTTCCAGGCCTCTGTTTCAGCCCCTCTGTTTCAGCCACTCTGTTTCAGCCCCTCTGTTTCAGCCCCTCTGTTTCAGCCCCTCTGTTTCTCGCCCTCTGTTTCAGCCCCACTTTTTCTCGCCCTCTGTTTCAGCCCCTCTGTTTCAGCCCGTCTGTTTCAGCCACTCTGTTTCTCGCCCTCTGTTTCAGCCCCTCTGTTTCTCACCCTCTGTTTCAGCCCCTCTGATTCAGCCCCTCTGTTCCTCGCCCTCTGTTTCAGCCCCTCTGTTCCTCGCCATCTGTTTCAGCCCCTCTGTTTCAGCCCCTCTGTTTCAGCCCCTCTGTTTCTCGCCCTCTGTTTCAGACCCTCTGTTTCTCGACCTCTGTTTCAGGCCCTCTGTTTCTCGGCCTCTGTTTCAGCCCCTGTGATTCAGCCCCTCTGTTTCAGCCCCTCTGATTCAGCCCCTCTGTTTCAGCCACTCTGTTTCAGCCCCTCTGTTTCAGCCCCTCTGTTTCACGCCGGCTGTTTCAGCCCCACTGTTTCTCGCCCTCTGTTTCAGCCCCTCTGTTTCTCGCCCTCTGTTTCAGCCCCTCTGGTTCAGCCACTCTGTTTCTCTCCCTCTGTTTCAGCCCCTCTGTTTCAGCCCCTCTGTTTCAGCCCCTCTGTGTCTCACCCTCTGTTTCAGCCCCTCTGATTCAGCCCCTCTGATTCAGCCCCTCTGATTCAGCCCCTCTGTTTCCCGCCCCTCTGTTTCAGCCCCTCTGTTTCTAGCCCTTTGTTTCAGCCCCTCTGATTCAGCCCCTCTGTTTCCCGCCCCTCTGTTTGAGACCCTCTGTTTCTCGCCCTCTGTTTCAGCCCCTCTGTTTCAGCCCGTCTGTTTCACGCACTCTGTTTCTCACCCTCTCTTTCAGCCCCTCTGATTCAGCCCCTCTGTTTCTCGCCCTCTGTTTCAGCCCATCTGTTTCTCGCCCTCTGTTTCAGCCCCTCTGTTTCTCGCCCTCTGTTTCAGCCCCTCTGTTTCAGCCCCTCTGATTCAGCCTCTCTGTTTCTCACCCTCTGTTTCAGCCCCTCTGTTTCTCACCCTCTGTTTCAGCCCCTCTGTTTCTCGCCCTCTGTTTCAGCCCCTCTGTTTCAGCCCGTCTGTTTCAGCCCCTCTGTTTCAGCCCCTCTGTTTCTCATCCTCTGTTACTCGCCCTCTGTTTCAGCCCCTCTGTTTTTCGCCCTCTGTTTCAGCCCCTCTGTTTATCACCCTCTGTTTCAGGCTCTCTGTTTCAGCCCCTCTGTTTCTCGCCCTCTGTTTCTCGCCCGCTGTTTCTGCCCCTCTGTTTCCCACCCCTCTGTTTCAGCCCCTCTGTTTCTTGCCCTCTGTTTCAGGCTCTCTGTTTCAGCCCGTCTGTTTCAGCCCCTCTGTTTCAGCCCCTCTGATTCTCGCCCTCTGTTTCAGCCCCTCTGTTTCTCGCCCTCTGTTTCAGCCCCTCTGATTCAGCCCCTCTGTTTCAGCCCCTCTGATTCAGCCCCTCTGATTCAGCCCCTCTGATTTAGCCACTCTGTTTCTCGCCCTCTGTTTCAGCCCCTCTGTTTCAGCCCCTCTGTTTCAGCCCCTCTGTTTCTCACCCTCTGTTTCAGCCCCTCTGATTCAGCCCCTCTGATTCAGCCCCTCTGATTCAGCCCCTCTGTTTCCCGCCCCTCTGTTTCAGCCCCTCTGTTTCTTGCCCTCTGTTTCAGCCCCTCTGATTCTCGCCCTCTGTTTCTCGCCCTCTGTTTCAGCCCCTCTGTTTCTCGCCCTCTGTTTCAGCCCCTCTGATTCAGCCCCTCTGTTTAAGCCCCTCTGTTTCTCCGCCTCTGTTCCAGCCCCTCTGTTTCAGCCCCTCTGTTTCAGCGCCTCTGTTTCTCGCTCTCTGTTTCAGCCCCTCTGTTTCTCGCCCTATGTTTCAGCCCCTCTGATTCAGCCCCTCTGTTTAAGCCCCTCTGTTTCTCCGCCTCTGTTCCAGCCCCTCTGTTTCAGCCCCTCTTTTATCAGCCACTCTGTTTCAGCCCCTCTGTTTCAGCCCCTCTGTTTCCGCCCCTCTGTTTCTCGCCCTCTGTTTCAGCCCCTCTGTTTCTCGCCGTCTGTTTCAGCCCCTCTGTTTCAGCCCCTCTGTTTCAGCCACTCTGTTTCTCGCCCTCTGTTTCAGCCCCTCTGTTTCTCACCCTCTGTTTCAGCCCCTCTGATTCAGCCCCTCTGTTTCTCGCCCCTGTTTCAGCCCCTCTAATTCTCGCCCTCTGTTTCAGCCCCTCTGTTTCAGCCCCTCTGTTTCAGCCCCTCTGTTTCTCGCCCTCTGTTTCAGCCCCTCTGTTTCTCGCCCTCTGTTTCAGGCCCTCTGTTTCTCGCCCTCTGTTTCAGCCCCTCTGATTCAGCCCCTCTGTTTCAGCCCCTCTAATTCAGCCCCTCTGTTTCAGCCCCTCTGTTTCAGCCCCTCTGTTTTTTGCCCTCTGTTTCTGCCCCACTGTTTCTCGCCCTCTGTTTCAGGCTCTCTGTTTCAGCCCGTCTGTTTCTGCCCCTCTGTTTCAGCCCCTCTGTTTCTCGCCCTCTGTTTCTCGCCCGCTGTTTCAGCCCCTTTGTTACTCGCCCTCTGTTTCATCCCCACTGTTTCAGCCCCTCTGATTCAGCCCCTCTGATTCAGCCCCTCTGTTTCTCGCTCTCGGTTTCAGCCCCACTGTTTCAGCCCCTCTGTTTCAGCCCCTCTCTTTCTCGCCCTCTGTTTCAGCCCCTCTGTTTCTCGCCCTCTGTTTCAGCCCCTCGGTTTCTCGCCCTCTGTTTCAGCCCCTCTGTTTCAGCCCCTCTGTTTCAGCCCCTCTGTTTCAGCCCCGCTGTTTCTCGCCCTCTGTTTCAGCCCCACTGATTCAGCCACTCTGTTTCAGCCTCTCTGAATCAGCCCCTCTGATTATGCCCCTCAGTTTCAGAACCCTCTGTTTCAGCCCCTCTGTTTCAGCCCCTCTGTTTCTCGCCCTCTGTTTCAGCCCCTCTGATTCTCGCCCTCTGTTTCAGCCCCTCTGTTTCTCGCCCTCTGTTTCAGCCCCTCTGATTCTCTCCCTCTGTTTCAGCCCCTCTGATTCAGCCCCTCTGATTCAGCCCCTCTGATTCAGCCCCTCTGTTTCTCGCCCTCTGTTTCAGACCCTCTGTTTCAGCCCATCTGTTTCAGCCACTCTGTTTCTCGCCCTCTGTTTCAGCCCCTCTGTTTCTCACCCTCTGTTTCAGCCCCTCTGATTCAGCCCCTCAGTTTCTCGCCCTCTGTTTCAGCCCCTCTGTTTCTCGCCCTCTGTTTCAGCCCCTCTGTTTCTCGCCCTCTGTTTCAGCCCCTCTGTTTCTCGCCCTCTGTTTCAGGCTCTCTGTTTCAGCCCGTCTGTTTCTGCCCCTCTGTTTCAGCCCCTCTGTTTCTCGCCCTCTGTTTCTCGCCCGCTGTTTCAGCCCCTTTGTTACTCGCCCTCTGTTTCATCCCCACTGTTTCAGCCCCTCTGATTCAGCCCCTCTGATTCAGCCCCTCTGTTTCTCGCTCTCGGTTTCAGCCCCACTGTTTCAGCCCCTCTGTTTCAGCCCCTCTGTTTCTCGCCCTCTGTTTCAGCCCCTCTGTTTCTCGCCCTCTGTTTCAGCCCCTCTGTTTCAGCCCCTCTGTTTCAGCCCCTCTGTTTCAGCCCCGCTGTTTCTCGCCCTCTGTTTCAGCCCCACTGATTCAGCCACTCTGTTTCAGCCTCTCTGAATCAGCCCCTCTGATTATGCCCCTCAGTTTCAGAACCCTCTGTTTCAGCCCCTCTGTTTCAGCCCCTCTGTTTCTCGCCCTCTGTTTCAGCCCCTCTGATTCTCGCCCTCTGTTTCAGCCCCTCTGTTTCTCGCCCTCTGTTTCAGCCCCTCTGATTCTCTCCCTCTGTTTCAGCCCCTCTGATTCAGCCCCTCTGATTCAGCCCCTCTGATTCAGCCCCTCTGTTTCTCGCCCTCTGTTTCAGACCCTCTGTTTCAGCCCATCTGTTTCAGCCACTCTGTTTCTCGCCCTCTGTTTCAGCCCCTCTGTTTCTCACCCTCTGTTTCAGCCCCTCTGATTCAGCCCCTCAGTTTCTCGCCCTCTGTTTCAGCCCCTCTGTTTCTCGCCCTCTGTTTCAGCCCCTCTGTTTCTCGCCCTCTGTTTCAGCCCCTCTGTTTCTGCCCCTCTGATTCAGCCCCTCTGTTTCTCGCCCTCTGTTTCAGCCCCTCTGTTTCTCGCCCTCTGTTTCAGCCCCTCTGTTTCTCGCCCTCTGTTTCAGCCCCTCTGTTTCAGCCCCTCTGTTTCAGCCCCTCTGTTTCAGCCCCTCTGTTTCAGCGCCTCTGTTTCTCGCCCTCTGTTTGAGCCCCTCTGTTTCTCGCCCTCTGTTTCAGCCCCTCTGTTTCAGCCCGTCTGTTTCACGCACTCTGTTTCTCACCCTCTGTTTCAGCCCCTCTGATTCAGCACCTCTGTTTCTCGACCTCTGTTTCAGCCCATCTGTTTCTCGCCCTCTGTTTCAGCCCCTCTGTTTCTCGCCCTCTGTTTCAGCCCCTCTGTTTCAGCCCCTCTGATTCAGCCTCTCTGTTTCTCGCCCTCTGTTTCAGCCCCTCTGTTTCTCACCCTCTGTTTCAGCCCCTCTGTTTCTCGCCCTCTGTTTCAGCCCCTCTGTTTCAGCCCGTCTGTTTCAGCCCCTCTGTTTCAGCCCCTCTGTTTCTCATCCTCTGTTACTCGCCCTCTGTTTCAGCCCCTCTGTTTTTCGCCCTCTGTTTCAGCCCCTCTGTTTCTCACCCTCTGTTTCAGGCTCTCTGTTTCAGCCCCTCTGTTTCTCGCCCTCTGTTTCTCGCCCACTGTTTCTGCCCCTCTGTTTCCCACCCCTCTGTTTCAGCCCATCTGTTTCTTGCCCTCTGTTTCAGGCTCTCTGTTTCAGCCCGTCTGTTTCAGCCCCTCTGTTTCAGCCCCTCTGATTCTCGCCCTCTGTTTCAGCCCCTCTGTTTCTCGCCCTCTGTTTCAGCCCTTCTGATTCAGCCCCTCTGTTTCAGCCCCTCTGATTCAGCCCCTCTGATTCAGCCCCTCTGATTTAGCCCCTCTGTTTCTCGCCCTCTGTTTCAGCCCCTCTGTTTCAGCCCCTCTGTTTCAGCCCCTCTGTTTCTCACCCTCTGTTTCAGCCCCTCTGATTCAGCCCCTCTGATTCAGCCCCTCTGATTCAGCCCCTCTGTTTCCCGCCCCTCTGTTTCAGCCCCTCTGTTTCTTGCCCTCTGTTTCAGCCCCTCTGATTCTCGCCCTCTGTTTCTCGCCCTCTGTTTCAGCCCCTCTGTTTCTCGCCCTCTGTTTCAGCCCCTCTGATTCAGCCCCTCTGTTTAAGCCCCTCTGTTTCTCCGCCTCTGTTCCAGCCCCGCTGTTTCAGCCCCTCTGTTTCAGCGCCTCTGTTTCTCGCTCTCTGTTTCAGCCCCTCTGTTTCTCGCCCTCTGTTTCAGCCCCTCTGATTCAGCCCCTCTGTTTAAGCCCCTCTGTTTCTCCGCCTCTGTTCCAGCCCTTCTGTTTCAGCCCCTCTTTTATCAGCCACTCTGTTTCAGCCCCTCTGTTTCAGCCCCTCTGTTTCCGCCCCTCTGTTTCTCGCCCTCTGTTTCAGCCCCTCTGTTTCTCGCCCTCTGTTTCAGCCCCTCTGTTTCAGCCCCTCTGTTTCAGCCACTCTGTTTCTCGCCCTCTGTTTCAGCCCCTCTGTTTCTCACCCTCTGTTTCAGCCCCTCTGATTCAGCCCCTCTGTTTCTCGCCGTTGTTTCAGCCCCTCTGATTCTCGCCCTCTGTTTCAGCCCCTCTGTTTCAGCCCCTCTGTTTCAGCCCCTCTGTTTCTCGCCCTCTGTTTCAGCCCCTCTGTTTCTCGCCCTCTGTTTCAGGCCCTCTGTTTCTCGCCCTCTGTTTCAGCCCCTCTGATTCAGCCCCTCTGTTTCAGCCCCTCTGATTCAGCCCCTCTGTTTCAGCCCCTCTGTTTCAGCCCCTCTGTTTCTCGCCCTCTGTTTCAGGCTCTCTGTTTCAGCCCGTCTGTTTCTGCCCCTCTGTTTCAGCCCCTCTGTTTCTCGCCCTCTGTTTCTCGCCCGCTGTTTCAGCCCCTTTGTTACTCGCCCTCTGTTTCATCCCCACTGTTTCAGCCCCTCTGATTCAGCCCCTCTGATTCAGCCCCTCTGTTTCTCGCCCTCGGTTTCAGCCCCACTGTTTCAGCCCCTCTGTTTCAGCCCCTCTCTTTCTCGCCCTCTGTTTCAGCCCCTCTGTTTCTCGCCCTCTGTTTCAGCCCCTCTGTTTCTCGCCCTCTGTTTCAGCCCCTCTGTTTCAGCCCCTCTGTTTCAGCCCCTCTGTTTCAGCCCCGCTGTTTCTCGCCCTCTGTTTCAGCCCCACTGATTCAGCCACTCTGTTTCAGCCTCTCTGAATCAGCCCCTCTGATTATGCCCCTCAGTTTCAGAACCCTCTGTTTCAGCCCCTCTGTTTCAGCCCCTCTGTTTCTCGCCCTCTGTTTCAGCCCCTCTGATTCTCGCCCTCTGTTTCAGCCCCTCTGTTTCTCGCCCTCTGTTTCAGCCCCTCTGATTCTCTCCCTCTGTTTCAGCCCCTCTGATTCAGCCCCTCTGATTCAGCCCCTCTGATTCAGCCCCTCTGTTTCTCGCCCTCTGTTTCAGACCCTCCGTTTCAGCCCATCTATTTCAGCCACTCTGTTTCTCGCCCTCTGTTTCAGCCCCTCTGTTTCTCACCCTCTGTTTCAGCCCCTCTGATTCAGCCCCTCTGTTTCTCGCCCTCTGTTTCAGCCCCTCTGTTTCTCGCCCTCTGTTTCAGCCCCTCTGTTTCTCGCCCTCTGTTTCAGCCCCTCTGTTTCTGCCCCTCTGATTCAGCCCCTCTGTTTCTCGCCCTCTGTTTCAGCCCCGCTGTTTCTCGTCCTCTGTTTCAGCCCCACAGATTCAGCCCCTCTGTTTCAGCCCCTCTGAATCAGCGCCTCTGATTCAGCCCCTCTGTTTCAGCCCCTCTGTTTCAGCCCGTCTGTTTCAGCCCCTCTGTTTCAGCCCCTCTGAATCAGCCCCTCTGATTCAGCCCCTCTGTTTCAGCCCCTCTGATTCAGCCCCTCTGATTCAGCCCCTCTGATTCAGCCCCTTTGTTTCTCGCCCTCTGTTTCAGCCCTTCTGTTTCAGCCCCTCTGTTTCAGCCCCTCTGTTTCTCACCCTCTGTTTCAGCCCCTCTGATTCAGCCCCTCTGATTCAGCCCCTCTGATTCAGCCCCTCTGTTTCCCGCCCCTCTGTTTCAGCCCCTCTGTTTCTCGCCCTCTGTTTCAGCCCCTCTGTTTCTCGCCCTCTGTTTCAGCCCCTCTGTTTCAGCATGTCTGTTTCAGCCCCTCTGTTTCAGCGCCTCTGTTTCGCCCTCTGTTTCAGCCCCTCTGTTTCTCGCCCTCTGTTTCAGCCCCTCTGATTCAGCCCCTCTGATTCAGCACCTCTGTTTCTCCCCCTCTGTTCCAGCCCCTCTGTTTCAGCCCCTCTGTTTCAGCCACTCTGTTTCAGCCCCTCTGTTTCAGCACCTCTGTTTCTCGCCATCTGTTTCTGCCCCTCTGTTTCTCGCCGTCTGTTTCAGCACCTCTGTTTCAGCCCGTCTGTTTCAGCCACTCTGTTTCCCTCCCTCTGTTTCAGCCCCTCTGTTTCTCACCCTCTGTTTCAGCCCCTCTAATTCAGCCCCTCTGTTTCGCGCCCTCTGTTTCAGCCTCTCTGCTTCTCGCCCTCTGTTTCAGCCCCTCTGTTTCTCGCCCTCTGTTTCAGCCCCTCTGTTTCAGCCCCTCTGATTCAGCCCCTCTGTTTCTCGCCCACTGTTTCAGCCCGTTTGTCTCTCGCCCTCTGTTTCAGCCCCTCTGTTTCTCGCCCTCTGTTTCAGCCCCTCTGTTTCAGCCCGTCTGTTTCAGCCCCTCTGTTTCAGACCCTCTGTTTCTCACCCTCTGTTTCTCGCCCTCTGTTTCAGCCCCTCTGTTTTTCGCCCTCTGTTTCAGCCGCCTGTTTCTCGCCCTCTGTTTCAGGCTCTCTGTTTCAGCCCCTCTTTTTCTCGCCCTCTGTTTCTCGCCCGCTGTTTCAGCCCCTTTGTTTCTCGCCCTCTGTTTCAGCCCCTCTGTTTCAGCCCCTCTGATTCAGCCCCTCTGATTCAGCCCCTCTGTTTCTCGCCCTGTGTTTCAGACCCTCTGTTTCAGCCCCTCTTTTTCAGCTCCTCTGTTTCAGCCCCTCTGTTTCTCGCCCTCTGTTTCAGCCCCTCTGTTTCTCGCCCTCTGTTTCAGCCCCTCTGTTTCTCGCCCACTGTTTCAGCCCCTCTGTTTCTCGCCCTCTGTTTCAGCCCCTCTGTTTCTGCCCCTCTGTTTCTCGCGCTCTGTTTCAGCCCCGCTGTTTCTCGCCCTCTGTTTCAGCCCCGCTGATTCAGCCCCTCTGTTTCAGCTCCTCTGTTTCAGCGCCTCTGTTTCTCGCCCTCTGTTTCAGCCCCTCTGTTTCTCGCCCTCTGTTTCAGCCACTCTGTTTCTCGCCCTCTGTTTCAGCCCCGCTGTTTCTCGCCCTCTGTTTCAGCCCCTCTGATTCAGCCCCTCTGTTTCAGCCCCTCTGTTTTTCCGCCTCTGTTCCATCCCCTCTGTTTCAGCCCCTCTGTTTCAGCCACTCTGTTTCAGCCCCTCTGTTTCAGCCCCTCTGTTTCAGCCCCTCTGTTTCTCGCCCTCTGTTTCAGGCTCTCTGTTTCAGCCCGTCTGTTTCTGCCCCTCTGTTTCAGCCCCTCTGTTTCTCGCCCTCTGTTTCTCGCCCGCTGTTTCAGCCCCTTTGTTACTCGCCCTCTGTTTCATCCCCACTGTTTCAGCCCCTCTGATTCAGCCCCTCTGATTCAGCCCCTCTGTTTCTCGCTCTCGGTTTCAGCCCCACTGTTTCAGCCCCTCTGTTTCAGCCCCTCTCTTTCTCGCCCTCTGTTTCAGCCCCTCTGTTTCTCGCCCTCTGTTTCAGCCCCTCTGTTTCTCGCCCTCTGTTTCAGCCCCTCTGTTTCAGCCCCTCTGTTTCAGCCCCGCTGTTTCTCGCCCTCTGTTTCAGCCCCACTGATTCAGCCACTCTGTTTCAGCCTCTCTGAATCAGCCCCTCTGATTATGCCCCTCAGTTTCAGAACCCTCTGTTTCAGCCCCTCTGTTTCAGCCCCTCTGTTTCTCGCCCTCTGTTTCAGCCCCTCTGATTCTCGCCCTCTGTTTCAGCCCCTCTGTTTCTCGCCCTCTGTTTCAGCCCCTCTGATTCTCTCCCTCTGTTTCAGCCCCTCTGATTCAGCCCCTCTGATTCAGCCCCTCTGATTCAGCCCCTCTGTTTCTCGCCCTCTGTTTCAGACCCTCTGTTTCAGCCCATCTGTTTCAGCCACTCTGTTTCTCGCCCTCTGTTTCAGCCCCTCTGTTTCTCACCCTCTGTTTCAGCCCCTCTGATTCAGCCCCTCAGTTTCTCGCCCTCTGTTTCAGCCCCTCTGTTTCTCGCCCTCTGTTTCAGCCCCTCTGTTTCTCGCCCTCTGTTTCAGCCCCTCTGTTTCTGCCCCTCTGATTCAGCCCCTCTGTTTCTCGCCCTCTGTTTCAGCCCCTCTGTTTCTCGCCCTCTGTTTCAGCCCCTCTGTTTCTCGCCCTCTGTTTCAGCCCCTCTGTTTCAGCCCCTCTGTTTCAGCCCCTCTGTTTCAGCCCCTCTGTTTCAGCGCCTCTGTTTCTCGCCCTCTGTTTGAGCCCCTCTGTTTCTCGCCCTCTGTTTCAGCCCCTCTGTTTCAGCCCGTCTGTTTCACGCACTCTGTTTCTCACCCTCTGTTTCAGCCCCTCTGATTCAGCACCTCTGTTTCTCGCCCTCTGTTTCAGCCCCTCTGTTTCAGCCCCTCTGATTCAGCCTCTCTGTTTCTCGCCCTCTGTTTCAGCCCCTCTGTTTCTCACCCTCTGTTTCAGCCCCTCTGTTTCTCGCCCTCTGTTTCAGCCCCTCTGTTTCAGCCCGTCTGTTTCAGCCCCTCTGTTTCAGCCCCTCTGTTTCTCATCCTCTGTTACTCGCCCTCTGTTTCAGCCCCTCTGTTTTTCGCCCTCTGTTTCAGCCCCTCTGTTTCTCACCCTCTGTTTCAGGCTCTCTGTTTCAGCCCCTCTGTTTCTCGCCCTCTGTTTCTTGCCCACTGTTTCTGCCCCTCTGTTTCCCACCCCTCTGTTTCAGCCCATCTGTTTCTTGCCCTCTGTTTCAGGCTCTCTGTTTCAGCCCGTCTGTTTCAGCCCCTCTGTTTCAGCCCCTCTGATTCTCGCCCTCTGTTTCAGCCCCTCTGTTTCTCGCCCTCTGTTTCAGCCCTTCTGATTCAGCCCCTCTGTTTCAGCCCCTCTGATTCAGCCCCTCTGATTCAGCCCCTCTGATTCAGCCCCTCTGTTTCCCGCCCCTCTGTTTCAGCCCCTCTGTTTCTTGCCCTCTGTTTCAGCCCCTCTGATTCTCGCCCTCTGTTTCTCGCCCTCTGTTTCAGCCCCTCTGTTTCTCGCCCTCTGTTTCAGCCCCTCTGATTCAGCCCCTCTGTTTAAGCCCCTCTGTTTCTCCGCCTCTGTTCCAGCCCCGCTGTTTCAGCCCCTCTGTTTCAGCGCCTCTGTTTCTCGCTCTCTGTTTCAGCCCCTCTGTTTCTCGCCCTCTGTTTCAGCCCCTCTGATTCAGCCCTTCTGTTTAAGCCCCTCTGTTTCTCCGCCTCTGTTCCAGCCCTTCTGTTTCAGCCCCTCATTTATCAGCCACTCTGTTTCAGCCCCTCTGTTTCAGCCCCTCTGTTTCCGCCCCTCTGTTTCTCGCCCTCTGTTTCAGCCCCTCTGTTTCTCGCCCTCTGTTTCAGCCCCTCTGTTTCAGCCCGTCTGTTTCAGCCACTCTGTTTCTCGCCCTCTGTTTCAGCCCCTCTGTTTCTCACCCTCTGTTTCAGCCCCTCTGATTCAGCCCCTCTGTTTCTCGCCCCTGTTTCAGCCCCTCTGATTCTCGCCCTCTGTTTCAGCCCCTCTGTTTCAGCCCCTCTGTTTCAGCCCCTCTGTTTCTCGCCCTCTGTTTCAGCCCCTCTGTTTCTCGCCCTCTGTTTCAGGCCCTCTGTTTCTCGCCCTCTGTTTCAGCCCCTCTGATTCAGCCCCTCTGTTTCAGCCCCTCTGATTCAGCCCCTCTGTTTCAGCCCCTCTGTTTCAGCCCCTCTGTTTCTCGCCCTCTGTTTCAGGCTCTCTGTTTCAGCCCGTCTGTTTCTGCCCCTCTGTTTCAGCCCCTCTGTTTCTCGCCCTCTGTTTCTCGCCCGCTGTTTCAGCCCCTTTGTTACTCGCCCTCTGTTTCATCCCCACTGTTTCAGCCCCTCTGATTCAGCCCCTCTGATTCAGCCCCTCTGTTTCTCGCCCTCGGTTTCAGCCCCACTGTTTCAGCCCCTCTGTTTCAGCCCCTCTGTTTCTCGCCCTCTGTTTCAGCCCCTCTGTTTCTCGCCCTCTGTTTCAGCCCCTCTGTTTCTCGCCCTCTGTTTCAGCCCCTCTGATTCTCGCCCTCTGTTTCAGCCCCTCTGTTTCTCGCCCTCTGTTTCAGCCCCTCTGATTCAGCCCCTCTGTTTAAGCCCCTCTGTTTCTCCGCCTCTGTTCCAGCCCCGCTGTTTCAGCCCCTCTGTTTCAGCGCCTCTGTTTCTCGCTCTCTGTTTCAGCCCCTCTGTTTCTCGCCCTCTGTTTCAGCCCCTCTGATTCAGCCCCTCTGTTTAAGCCCCTCTGTTTCTCCGCCTCTGTTCCAGCCCTTCTGTTTCAGCCCCTCATTTATCAGCCACTCTGTTTCAGCCCCTCTGTTTCAGCCCCTCTGTTTCCGCCCCTCTGTTTCTCGCCCTCTGTTTCAGCCCCTCTGTTTCTCGCCCTCTGTTTCAGCCCCTCTGTTTCAGCCCCTCTGTTTCAGCCACTCTGTTTCTCGCCCTCTGTTTCAGCCCCTCTGTTTCTCACCCTCTGTTTCAGCCCCTCTGATTCAGCCCCTCTGTTTCTCGCCCCTGTTTCAGCCCCTCTGATTCTCGCCCTCTGTTTCAGCCCCTCTGTTTCAGCCCCTCTGTTTCAGCCCCTCTGTTTCTCGCCCTCTGTTTCAGCCCCTCTGTTTCTCGCCCTCTGCTTCAGGCCCTCTGTTTCTCGCCCTCTGTTTCAGCCCCTCTGATTCAGCCCCTCTGTTTCAGCCCCTCTGATTCAGCCCCTCTGTTTCAGCCCCTCTGTTTCAGCCCCTCTGTTTCTCGCCCTCTGTTTCAGGCTCTCTGTTTCAGCCCGTCTGTTTCTGCCCCTCTGTTTCAGCCCCTCTGTTTCTCGCCCTCTGTTTCTCGCCCGCTGTTTCAGCCCCTTTGTTACTCGCCCTCTGTTTCATCCCCACTGTTTCAGCCCCTCTGATTCAGCCCCTCTGATTCAGCCCCTCTGTTTCTCGCCCTCGGTTTCAGCCCCACTGTTTCAGCCCCTCTGTTTCAGCCCCTCTCTTTCTCGCCCTCTGTTTCAGCCCCTCTGTTTCAGCCCCGCTGTTTCTCGCCCTCTGTTTCAGCCCCACTGATTCAGCCACTCTGTTTCAGCCTCTCTGAATCAGCCCCTCTGATTATGCCCCTCAGTTTCAGAACCCTCTGTTTCAGCCCCTCTGTTTCAGCCCCTCTGTTTCTCGCCCTCTGTTTCAGCCCCTCTGATTCTCGCCCTCTGTTTCAGCCCCTCTGTTTCTCGCCCTCTGTTTCAGACCCTCTGATTCTCTCCCTCTGTTTCAGCCCCTCTGATTCAGCCCCTCTGATTCAGCCCCTCTGATTCAGCCCCTCTGTTTCTCGCCCTCTGTTTCAGACCCTCCGTTTCAGCCCATCTATTTCAGCCACTCTGTTTCTCGCCCTCTGATTCAGCCCCTCTGTTTCTCGCCCTCGGTTTCAGCCCCACTGTTTCAGCCCCTCTGTTTCAGCCCCTCTGTTTCTCGCCCTCTGTTTCAGCCCCTCTGTTTCTCGCCCTCTGTTTCAGCCCCTCTGTTTCTCGCCCTCTGTTTCAGCCCCTCTGATTCTCGCCCTCTGTTTCAGCCCCTCTGTTTCTCGCCCTCTGTTTCAGCCCCTCTGATTCAGCCCCTCTGTTTAAGCCCCTCTGCTTCTCCGCCTCTGTTCCAGCCCCGCTCTTTCAGCCCCTCTGTTTCAGCGCCTCTGTTTCTCGCTCTCTGTTTCAGCCCCTCTGTTTCTCGCCCTCTGTTTCAGCCCCTCTGATTCAGCCCCTCTGTTTAAGCCCCTCTGTTTCTCCGCCTCTGTTCCAGCCCTTCTGTTTCAGCCCCTCATTTATCAGCCACTCTGTTTCAGCCCCTCTGTTTCAGCCCCTCTGTTTCCGCCCCTCTGTTTCTCGCCCTCTGTTTCAGCCCCTCTGTTTCTCGCCCTCTGTTTCAGCCCCTCTGTTTCAGCCCCTCTGTTTCAGCCACTCTGTTTCTCGCCCTCTGTTTCAGCCCCTCTGTTTCTCACCCTCTGTTTCAGCCCCTCTGATTCAGCCCCTCTGTTTCTCGCCCCTGTTTCAGCCCCTCTGATTCTCGCCCTCTGTTTCAGCCCCTCTGTTTCAGCCCCTCTGTTTCAGCCCCTCTGTTTCTCGCCCTCTGTTTCAGCCCCTCTGTTTCTCGCCCTCTGTTTCAGGCCCTCTGTTTCTCGCCCTCTGTTTCAGCCCCTCTGATTCAGCCCCTCTGTTTCAGCCCCTCTGATTCAGCCCCTCTGTTTCAGCCCCTCTGTTTCAGCCCCTCTGTTTCTCGCCCTCTGTTTCAGGCTCTCTGTTTCAGCCCGTCTGTTTCTGCCCCTCTGTTTCAGCCCCTCTGTTTCTCGCCCTCTGTTTCTCGCCCGCTGTTTCAGCCCCTTTGTTACTCGCCCTCTGTTTCATCCCCACTGTTTCAGCCCCTCTGATTCAGCCCCTCTGATTCAGCCCCTCTGTTTCTCGCCCTCGGTTTCAGCCCCACTGTTTCAGCCCCTCTGTTTCAGCCCCTCTCTTTCTCGCCCTCTGTTTCAGCCCCTCTGTTTCAGCCCCGCTGTTTCTCGCCCTCTGTTTCAGCCCCACTGATTCAGCCACTCTGTTTCAGCCTCTCTGAATCAGCCCCTCTGATTATGCCCCTCAGTTTCAGAACCCTCTGTTTCAGCCCCTCTGTTTCAGCCCCTCTGTTTCTCGCCCTCTGTTTCAGCCCCTCTGATTCTCGCCCTCTGTTTCAGCCCCTCTGTTTCTCGCCCTCTGTTTCAGCCCCTCTGATTCTCTCCCTCTGTTTCAGCCCCTCTGATTCAGCCCCTCTGATTCAGCCCCACTGATTCAGCCCCTCTGTTTCTCGCCCTCTGTTTCAGACCCTCCGTTTCAGCCCATCTATTTCAGCCACTCTGTTTCTCGCCCTCTGTTTCAGCCCCTCTGTTTCTCACCCTCTGTTTCAGCCCCTCTGATTCAGCCCCTCTGTTTCTCGCCCTCTGTTTCAGCCCCTCTGTTTCTCGCCCTCTGTTTCAGCCCCTCTGTTTCTCGCCCTCTGTTTCAGCCCCTCTGTTTCTGCCCCTCTGATTCAGCCCCTCTGTTTCTCGCCCTCTGTTTCAGCCCCGCTGTTTCTCGCCCTCTGTTTCAGCCCCACAGATTCAGCCCCTCTGTTTCAGCCCCTCTGAATCAGCGCCTCTGATTCAGCCCCTCTGTTTCAGCCCCTCTGTTTCAGCCCGTCTGTTTCAGCCCCTCTGTTTCTCGCCCTCTGTTTCAGCCCCGCAGATTCAGCCACTCTGTTTCAGCCCCTCTGAATCAGCCCCTCTGATTCAGCCCCTCTGTTTCAGCCCCGCTGATTCAGCCCCTCTGATTCAGCCCCTCTGATTCAGCCCCTTTGTTTCTCGCCCTCTGTTTCAGCCCTTCTGTTTCAGCCCCTCTGTTTCAGCCCCTCTGTTTCTCACCCTCTGTTTCAGCCCCTCTGATTCAGCCCCTCTGATTCAGCCCCTCTGATTCAGCCCCTCTGTTTCCCGCCCCTCTGTTTCAGCCCCTCTGTTTCTCGCCCTCTGTTTCAGCCCCTCTGTTTCTCGCCCTCTGTTTCAGCCCCTCTGTTTCAGCATGTCTGTTTCAGCCCCTCTGTTTCAGCGCCTCTGTTTCGCCCTCTGTTTCAGCCCCTCTGTTTCTCGCCCTCTGTTTCAGCCCCTCTGATTCAGCCCCTCTGATTCAGCACCTCTGTTTCTCCCCCTCTGTTCCAGCCCCTCTGTTTCAGCCCCTCTGTTTCAGCCACTCTGTTTCAGCCCCTCTGTTTCAGCACCTCTGTTTCTCGCCATCTGTTTCAGCCCCTCTGTTTCTCGCCGTCTGTTTCAGCCCCTCTGTTTCAGCCCGTCTGTTTCAGCCACTCTGTTTCCCTCCCTCTGTTTCAGTCCCTCTGTTTCTCACCCTCTGTTTCAGCCCCTCTAATTCAGCCCCTCTGTTTCGCGCCCTCTGTTTCAGCCTCTCTGCTTCTCGCCCTCTGTTTCAGCCCCTCTGTTTCTCGCCCTCTGTTTCAGCCCCTCTGTTTCAGCCCCTCTGATTCAGCCCCTCTGTTTCTCGCCCACTGTTTCAGCCCCTCTGTCTCTCGCCCTCTGTTTCAGCCCCTCTGTTTCTCGCCCTCTGTTTCAGCCCCTCTGTTTCAGCCCGTCTGTTTCAGCCCCTCTGTTTCAGACCCTCTGTTTCTCACCCTCTGTTTCTCGCCCTCTGTTTCAGCCCCTCTGTTTTTCGCCCTCTGTTTCAGCCCCCTGTTTCTCGCCCTCTGTTTCAGGCTCTCTGTTTCAGCCCCTCTGTTTCTCGCCCTCTGTTTCTCGCCCGCTGTTTCAGCCCCTTTGTTTCTCGCCCTCTGTTTCAGCCCCTCTGTTTCAGCCCCTCTGATTCAGCCCCTCTGATTCAGCCCCTCTGTTTCTCGCCCTGTGTTTCAGACCCTCTGTTTCAGCCCCTCTTTTTCAGCTCCTCTGTTTCAGCCCCTCTGTTTCTCGCCCTCTGTTTCAGCCCCTCTGTTTCTCGCCCTCTGTTTCAGCCCCTCTGTTTCTCGCCCACTGTTTCAGCCCCTCTGTTTCTCGCCCTCTGTTTCAGCCCCTCTGTTTCTGCCCCTCTGTTTCTCGCGCTCTGTTTCAGCCCCGCTGTTTCTCGCCCTCTGTTTCAGCCCCGCTGATTCAGCCCCTCTGTTTCAGCTCCTCTGTTTCAGCCCCTCTGTTTCTCGCCCTCTGTTTCAGCCCCTCTGTTTCTCGCCCTCTGTTTCAGCCACTCTGTTTCTCGCCCTCTGTTTCAGCCCCGCTGTTTCTCGCCCTCTGTTTCAGCCCCTCGGTTTCAGCGCCTCTGTTTCTCGCCCTCTGTTTCAGCACCTCTGTTTCTCGCCCTCTGTTTCAGCCCCTCTGATTCAGCCCCTCTGTTTCAGCCCCTCTGTTTTTCCGCCTCTGTTCCAGCCCCTCTGTTTCAGCCCCTCTGTTTCAGCCACTCTGTTTCAGCCCCTCTGTTTCAGCCCCTCTGTTTCAGCCCCTCTGTTTCTCGCCCTCTGTTTCAGCCCCACTTTTTCTCGCCCTCTGTTTCAGCCCCTCTGTTTCAGCCCGTCTGTTTCAGCCACTCTGTTTCTCGCCCTCTGTTTCAGCCCCTCTGTTTCTCACCCTCTGTTTCAGCCCCTCTGATTCAGCCCCTCTGTTCCTCGCCCTCTGTTTCAGCCCCTCTGTTCCTCGCCATCTGTTTCAGCCCCTCTGTTTCAGCCCCTCTGTTTCAGCCCCTCTGTTTCTCGCCCTCTGTTTCAGCCCCACTGTTTCTCGCCCTCTGTTTCAGCCCCTCTGTTTCTCGCCCTCTGTTTCAGCCCCGCTGTTTCTCGCCCTCTCTTTCAGCCCCTCGGATTCAGCGCCTCTGTTTCTCGCCCTCTGTTTCAGCACCTCTGTTTCTCGCCCTCTGTTTCAGCCCCTCTGTTTTTTCGCCTCTGTTCCAGCCCCTCTGTTTCAGCCCCTCTGTTTCAGCCACTCTGTTTCAGCCACTCTGTTTCAGCCCCTCTGTTTCAGCCCCTCTGTTTCTCGCCCTCTGTTTCAGCCCCACTTTTTCTCGCCCTCTGTTTCAGCCCCTCTGTTTCTCGCCCTCTGTTTCAGCCCCTCTGTTTCTCGCCCTCCGTTTCAGCCCCACTGTTTCAGCCCCTCTGTTTCTCGCCCTCTGTTTCTGCCCCTCTGTTTCTCGCCCTCTGTTTCAGCCCCTCTGATTCAGCCCCTCTGTTTCAGCCCCTCTGAATAAGCCCCTCTGATTCAGCCCCTCTGTTTCAGCCCCTCTGTTTCAGCCCCTCTGTTTCTCGCCCTCTGTTTCAGCCCCTCTGATTCTCGCCCTTTGTTTCAACCCCTTTGTTTCTCGCCCTCTGTTTTAGCCCCTCTGATTCAGCCCCTCAGTTTCAGCCCCTCTGATTCAGCCCCTCTGATTCAGCCCCTCTGTTTCTCGCCCTCTGTTTCAACCCCTCTGTTTCAGCCCCTCTGTTTCAGCCCCTCTGTTTCTCACCCTCTGTTTCAGCCCCTCTGATTCAGCCCCTCTGATTCAGCCCCTCTGATTCAGCCCCACTGTTTCAGCCCCTCTGTTTCAGCCCCCTCTGTTTCTCGCCCTCTGTTTCAGCCCCTCTGATTCTCGCCCTCTGTTTCAGCCCCTCTGTTTCTCGCCCTCTGTTTTAGCCCCTCTGATTCAGCCCCTCTGTTTCAGCCCCTCTGATTCAGCCCCTCTGATTCAGCCCCTCTGATTCAGCCACTCTGCTTTTCTCCCTCTGTTTCAGCCCCGCTGTTTCAGCCCCTCTGTTTCAGCCCCTCTGTGTCTCACCCTCTGTTTCAGCCCCTCTGATTCAGCCCCTCTGATTCAGCCCCTCTGATTCAGCCCCTCTGTTTCCCGCCCCTCTGTTTCAGCCCCTCTGTTTCTCGCCCTCTGTTTCAGCCCTTCTGTTTCTCGCCCTCTGTTTCAGCCCCTCTGTTTCAGCCCCTCTGTTTCAGC
Source organism: Chiloscyllium punctatum (assembly GCF_047496795.1). Classification (NCBI taxonomy): domain Eukaryota; kingdom Metazoa; phylum Chordata; class Chondrichthyes; order Orectolobiformes; family Hemiscylliidae; genus Chiloscyllium; species Chiloscyllium punctatum. Next base: position 95,138,566 of record NC_092758.1, read on the forward strand.
CCCTCTGTTTCAGCGCCTCTGTTTCTCGCCCTCTGTTTGAGCCCCTCTGTTTCTCGCCCTCTGTTTCAGCCCCTCTGTTTCAGCCCGTCTGTTTCACGCACTCTGTTTCTCACCCTCTCTTTCAGCCCCTCTGATTCAGCCCCTCTGTTTCTCGCCCTCTGTTTCAGCCCATCTGTTTCTCGCCCTCTGTTTCAGCCCCTCTGTTTCTCGCCCTCTGTTTCAGCCCCTCTGTTTCAGCCCCTCTGATTCAGCCTCTCTGTTTCTCGCCCTCTGTTTCAGCCCCTCTGTTTCTCACCCTCTGTTTCAGCCCCTCTGTTTCTCGCCCTCTGTTTCAGCCCCTCTGTTTCAGCCCGTCTGTTTCAGCCCCTCTGTTTCAGCCCCTCTGTTTCTCATCCTCTGTTACTCGCCCTCTGTTTCAGCCCCTCTGTTTTTCGCCCTCTGTTTCAGCCCCTCTGTTTCTCACCCTCTGTTTCAGGCTCTCTGTTTCAGCCCCTCTGTTTCTCGCCCTCTGTTTCTCGCGCGCTGTTTCTGCCCCTCTGTTTCTCGCCCTCTGTTTCAGGCCCTCTGTTTCTCGCCTTCAGTTTCAGCCCCTCTGATTCAGCCCCTCTGTTTCAGCCCCTCTGATTCAGCCCCTCTGTTTCAGACCCTCTGTTTCAGCCCCTCTGTTTCAGCCCCTCTGTTTCTCGCCCTCTGTTTCAGCCCCTCTGTTTCTCGCCCTCTGTTTCAGCCCCTCTGTTTCAGCCCGTCTGTTTCACGCACTCTGTTTCTCTCCCACTGTTTCAGCCCCTGTGTTTCTCACCCTCTGTTTCAGCCCCTCTGATTCAGCCCCTCTGTTTCTCGCCCTCTGTTTCAGCCCCTCTGTTTCTCGCCCTCTGTTTCAGCCCCTCAGTTTCTCGCCCTCTGTTTCAGCCCCTCTGTTTCAGCCCCTCTGATTCAGCCTCTCTGTTTCTCGCCCTCTGTTTCAGCCCCTCTGTTTCTCACCCTCTGTTTCAGCCCCTCTGTTTCAGCCCCTCTGTTTCTCGCCCTCCGTTTCAGCCCCTCTGTTTCAGCCCCTCTGTTTCTCATCCTCTGTTACTCGCCCTCTGTTTCAGCCCCTCTGTTTTTCGCCCTCTGTTTCAGCCCCTCTGTTTCTCGCCCTCTGTTTCTCGCCCGCTGTTTCAGTCCCTCTGTTTCTCGCCATCTGTTTCAGGCCCTCTGTTTCTCGCCCTCTGTTTCAGTCCCTCTGATTCAGCCCCTCTGTTTCAGCCCCTCTGATTCAGCTCCTCTGTTTCAGCCCCTCTGTTTCAGCCCCTCTGTTTCAGCCCCTCTGTTTCTCGCCCTCTATTTCTTACCCTCTGTTTCACGCCCTCTGTTTCAGACCCTCTGTTTTTCGCCCTCTGTTTCAGCCCCTCTGTTTCTTGCCCTCTGTTTCAGGCTCTCTGCTTCAGCCCGTCTGTTTCAGCCCCTCTGTTTCAGCCTATCTGTTTCTCGCCCACTGTTTCAGCCCCTCTGATTCTCGCTCTCTGTTTCAGCCCCTCTGTTTCTCGCCGTCTGTTTCAGCCCCTCTGATTCAGCCCCTCTGTTTCAGCCCCTCTGATTTAGCCCCTCTGATTCAGCCCCTCTGATTCAGACCCTCTGTTTCTCGCCCTCTGTTTCAGCCCCTCTGTTTCAGCCACTCTGTTTCCGCCCCTCTGTTTCTCACCCTGTTTCAGCCCCTCTGATTCAGCCCCTCTGATTCAGCCCCTCTGATTCAGCCCCTCTGTTTCCCACCCCTCTGATTCAGCCCCTCTGTTTCTCGCCCTCTGTTTCAGCCCTTCTGTTTCTCGCCCTCTGTTTCAGCCCCACTGTTTCAGCCCCTCTGTTTCAGCCCCTCTGTTTCAGCGCCTCTGTTTCTCGCCCTCGGTTTCAGCCCCTCTGTTTCTCGCCCTCTGTTTCAGCCCCTCTGATTCAGCCCCTCTGTTTCAGCCACTCTATTTCTCCGCCTCTGTTCCAGCCCCTCTGTTTCAGCCCCTCTGTTTCAGCCACTCTGTTTCAGCCCCTCTGTTTCAGCCCCTCTGTTTCAGCCCCTCTGTTTCTCGCCCTCTGTTTCAGCCCCTCTGTTTCTCGCCCTCTGTTTCAGCCCCTCTGTTTCAGCCCGTCTGTTTCAGCCACTCTGTTTCTCGCCCTCTGTTTCAGCCCCTCTGTTTCTCACCCTCTGTTTCGGCCCCTCTGATTCAGCCCCTCTGTTTCTCGCCCTCTGTTTCAGCCCCTCTGTTTCCCGCCCTCTGTTTCAGCCCCTCTGTTTCAGCCCCTCTGTTTCTCACCCTCTGTTTTGGCCCCTCTGATTCAGGCCCTCTGTTTTTCGCCCTCTGTTTCAGCCCCTCTGATTCAGCCCCTCTGTTTCAGCGCCTCTGATTCAGCCCCTCTGTTTCAGCCCCTCTGTTTCAGCCCCTCTTTTTTCAGCCCCTCTGTTTCTCGCCCTCTGTTTCTTGCCCGCTGTTTCAGTCCCTTTGTTTCTCGCCCTCTGTTTCAGCCCCACTGTTTCAGCCCCTCTGATTCAGCCCCTCTGATTCAGCCTCTCTGTTTCTCGCCCTCTGTTTCAGCCCCTCTGTTTCTCACCCTCTGTTTCAGCCCCTCTGTTTCTCGCCCTCTGTTTCAGCCCCTCTGTTTCAGCCCGTCTCTTTCAGCCCCTCTGTTTCAGCCCCTCTGTTTCTCATCCTCTGTTACTCGCCCTCTGTTTCAGCCCCTCTCTTTCTCGCCCTTTGTTTCACCCCCGCTGATTCAGCCCCTCTGTTTCAGCCCCTCTGAATCAGCCCCTCTGATTCAGCCCCTCTGTTTCAGCCCCTCTGTTTCAGCCCCTCTGTTTCTCGCCCTCTGTTTCAGCCCCTCTGATTCTCGCCCTCTGTTTCAGCCCCTCTGTTTCTCGCCCTCTGTTTTAGCCCCTCTGATTCAGCCCCTCTGTTTCAGCCCCTCTGATTCAGTCCCTCTGATTCAGCCCCTCTGATTCAGCACCTCTGTTTCAGCCACTCTATTTCTCCGCCTCTGTTCCAGCCCCTCTGTTTCAGCCCCTCTGATTCAGCCACTCTGTTTCAGCCCCTCTGTTTCTCGCCCTCTGTTTCAGCCCATCTGTTTCTCGCCCTCTGTTTCAGCCCCTCTGTTTCTCGCCCTCTGTTTCAGCCCCTCTGTTTCAGCCCCTCTGATTCAGCCTCTCTGTTTCTCGCCCTCTGTTTCAGCCCCTCTGTTTCTCACCCTCTGTTTCAGCCCCTCTGTTTCTCGCCCTCTGTTTCAGCCCCTCTGTTTCAGCCCGTCTGTTTCAGCCCCTCTGTTTCAGCCCCTCTGTTTCTCATCCTCTGTTACTCGCCCTCTGTTTCAGCCCCTCTGTTTTTCGCCCTCTGTTTCAGCCCCTCTGTTTCTCACCCTCTGTTTCAGGCTCTCTGTTTCAGCCCCTCTGTTCCTCGCCCTCTGTTTCTCGCCCGCTGTTTCTGCCCCTCTGTTTCTCGCCCTCTGTTTCAGGCCCTCTGTTTCTCGCCTTCAGTTTCAGCCCCTCTGATTCAGCCCCTCTGTTTCAGCCCCTCTGATTAAGCCCCTCTGTTTCAGCCCCTCTGTTTCAGCCCCTCTGTTTCAGCCACTCTGTTTCCCTCCCTCTGTTTCAGCCCCTCTGTTTCTCACCCTCTGTTTCAGCCCCTCTGTTTCAGCCCCTCTGTTTCAGCCCCTCTGTTTCTCACCCTCTGTTTCAGCCCCTCTGATTCAGCCCCTCTGATTCAGCCCCTCTGATTCAGCCCCACTGTTTCAGCCCCTCTGTTTCAGCCCCCTCTGTTTCTCGCCCTCTGTTTCAGCCCCTCTGATTCTCGCCCTCTGTTTCAGCCCCTCTGTTTCTCGCCCTCTGTTTTAGCCCCTCTGATTCAGCCCCTCTGTTTCAGCCCCTCTGATTCAGCCCCTCTGATTCAGCCTCTCTGATTCAGCCACTCTGCTTTTCTCCCTCTGTTTCAGCCCCTCTGTTTCAGCCCCTCTGTTTCTCGCCCTCTATTTCTTACCCTCTGTTTCACGCCCTCTGTTTCAGACCCTCTGTTTTTCGCCCTCTGTTTCAGCCCCTCTGTTTCTTGCCCTCTGTTTCAGGCTCTCTGCTTCAGCCCGTCTGTTTCAGCCCCTCTGTTTCAGCCCATCTGTTTCTCGCCCACTGTTTCAGCCCCTCTGATTCTCGCTCTCTGTTTCAGCCCCTCTGTTCCTCGCCGTCTGTTTCAGCCCCTCTGATTAAGCCCCTCTGTTTCAGCCCCTCTGATTCAGCCCCTCTGATTCAGCCCCTCTGATTCAGACCCTCTGTTTCTCGCCCTCTGTTTCAGCCCCTCTGTTTCAGCCACTCTGTTTCAGCCCCTCTGTTTCTCACCCTGTTTCAGCCCCTCTGATTCAGCCCCTCTGATTCAGCCCCTCTGATTCAGCCCCTCTGTTTCCCACCCCTCTGTTTCAGCCCCTCTGTTTCTCACCCTCTGTTTCAGCCCCTCTGTTTCTCGCCCTCTGTTTCAGCCCCACTGTTTCAGCCCCTCTGTTTCAGCCCCTCTGTTTCAGCGCCTCTGTTTCTCGCCCTCGGTTTCAGCCCCTCTGTTTCTCGCCCTCTGTTTCAGCCCCTCTGATTCAGCCCCTCTGTTTCAGCCACTCTATTTCTCCGCCTCTGTTCCAGCCCCTCTGTTTCAGCCCCTCTGTTTCAGCCACTCTGTTTCAGCCCCTCTCTTTCAGCCCCTCTGTTTCAGCCCCTCTGTTTCTCGCCCTCTGTTTCAGCCCCTCTGTTTCTCGCCCTCTGTTTCAGCCCCTCTGTTTCAGCCCGTCTGTTTCAGCCACTCTGTTTCTCGCCCTCTGTTTCAGGCCCTCTGTTTCTCACGCTCTGTTTCGGCCCCTCTGATTCTGCCCCTCTGTTTCTCGCCCTCGGTTTCAGCCCCTCTGTTTCTCGCCCTCTGTTTCAGCCCCTCTGATTCAGCCCCTCTGTTTCAGCCACTCTATTTCTCCGCCTCTGTTCCAGCCCCTCTGTTTCAGCCCCTCTGTTTCAGCCACTCTGTTTCAGCCCCTCTCTTTCAGCCCCTCTGTTTCAGCCCCTCTGTTTCTCGCCCTCTGTTTCAGCCCCTCTGTTTCTCGCCCTCTGTTTCAGCCCCTCTGTTTCAGCCCGTCTGTTTCAGCCACTCTGTTTCTCGCCCTCTGTTTCAGGCCCTCTGTTTCTCACGCTCTGTTTCGGCCCCTCTGATTCTGCCCCTCTGTTTCTCGCCCTCTGTTTCAGCCCCTCTGTTTCCCGCCCTCTGTTTCAGCCCCTCTGTTTCAGCCCCTCTGTTTCTCACCCTCTGTTTTGGCCCCTCTGATTCAGGCCCTCTGTTTTTCGCCCTCTGTTTCAGCCCCTCTGATTCAGCCCCTCTGTTTCAGCCCCTCTGATTCAGCCCCTCTGTTTCAGCCCCTCTGTTTCAGCCCCTCTTTTTTCAGCCCCTCTGTTTCTCGCCCTCTGTTTCTTGCCCGCTGTTTCAGTCCCTTTGTTTCTCGCCCTCTGTTTCAGCCCCACTGTTTCAGCCCCTCTGATTCAGCCCCTCTGATTCAGCCTCTCTGTTTCTCGCCCTCTGTTTCAGCCCCTCTGTTTCTCACCCTCTGTTTCAGCCCCTCTGTTTCTCGCCCTCTGTTTCAGCCCCTCTGTTTCAGCCCGTCTGTTTCAGCCCCTCTGTTTCAGCCCCTCTGTTTCTCATCCTCTGTTACTCGCCCTCTGTTTCAGCCCCTCTGTTTTTCGCCCTCTGTTTCAGCCCCTCTGTTTCTCACCCTCTGTTTCAGGCTCTCTGTTTCAGCCCCTCTGTTTCTCGCCCTCTGTTTCTCGCCCGCTGTTTCTGCCCCTCTGTTTCTCGCCCTCTGTTTCAGGCCCTCTGTTTCTCGCCTTCAGTTTCAGCCCCTCTGATTCAGCCCCTCTGTTTCAGCCCCTCTGATTCAGCCCCTCTGTTTCAGCCCCTCTGTTTCAGCCCCTCTGTTTCAGCCACTCTGTTTCCTCCCTCTGTTTCAGCCCCTCTGTTTCTCACCCTCTGTTTCAGCCCCTCTGTTTCAGCCCCTCTGTTTCAGCCCCTCTGTTTCTCACCCTCTGTTTCAGCCCCTCTGATTCAGCCCCTCTGATTCAGCCCCTCTGATTCAGCCCCACTGTTTCAGCCCCTCTGTTTCAGCCCCCTCTGTTTCTCGCCGTCTGTTTCAGCCCCTCTGATTCTCGCCCTCTGTTTCAGCCCCTCTGTTTCTCGCCCTCTGTTTTAGCCCCTCTGATTCAGCCCCTCTGTTTCAGCCCATCTGATTAAGCCCCTCTGATTCAGCCTCTCTGATTCAGCCACTCTGCTTTTTTCCCTCTGTTTCAGCCCCGCTGTTTCAGCCCCTCTGTTTCAGCCCCTCTGTGTCTCACCCTCTGTTTCAGCCCCTCTGATTCAGCCCCTCTGATTCAGCCCCTCTGATTCAGCCCCTCTGTTTCCCGCCCCTCTGTTTCAGCCCCTCTGTTTCTCGCCCTCTGTTTCAGCCCCTCTGTTTCTCGCCCTCTGTTTCAGCCCCTCTGTTTCAGCCCCTCTGTTTCAGCCCCTCTGTTTCAGCGCCTCTGTTTCTCGCCCTCTGTTTGAGCCCCTCTGTTTCTCGCCCTCTGTTTCAGCCCCTCTGTTTCAGCCCGTCTGTTTCACGCACTCTGTTTCTCACCCTCTGTTTCAGCCCCTCTGATTCAGCCCCTCTGTTTCTCGCCCTCTGTTTCAGCCCATCTGTTTCTCGCCCTCTGTTTCAGCCCCTCTGTTTCTCGCCCTCTGTTTCAGCCCCTCTGTTTCAGCCCCTCTGATTCAGCCTCTCGGTTTCTCGCCCTCTGTTTCAGCCCCTCTGTTTCTCACCCTCTGTTTCAGCCCCTCTGTTTCTCGCCCTCTGTTTCAGCCCCTCTGTTTCAGCCCGTCTGTTTCAGCCCCTCTGTTTCAGCCCCTCTGTTTCTCATCCTCTGTTACTCGCCCTCTGTTTCAGCCCCTCTGTTTTTCGCACTCTGTTTCAGCCCCTCTGTTTCTCGCCCTCTGTTTCAGGCCCTCTGTTTCTCGCCTTCAGTTTCAGCCCCTCTGATTCAGCCCCTCTGTTTCAGCCCCTCTGATTCAGCCCCTCTGTTTCAGACCCTCTGTTTCAGCCCCTCTGTTTCAGCCCCTCTGTTTCAGCCCCTCTGTTTCTCGCCCTCTGCTTCAGCCCCTCTGTTTCAGCACCTCTGTTTCTCGCCCTCTGTTTCAGCCCCTCTGTTTCTCGCCCTCTGTTTCAGCCCCTCTGTTTCAGCCCGTCTGTTTCACGCACTCTGTTTCTCGCCACTGTTTCAGCAACTGTGTTTCTCACCCTCTGTTTCAGCCCCTCTGATTCAGCCCCTCTGTTTCTCGCCCTCTGTTTCAGCCCCTCTGTTTCTCGCCCTCTGTTTCAGCCCCTCAGTTTCTCGCCCTCTGTTTCAGCCCCTCTGTTTCAGCCCCTCTGATTCAGCCTCTCTGTTTCTCGCCCTCTGTTTCAGCCCCTCTGTTTCTCACCCTCTGTTTCAGCCCCTCTGTTTCAGCCCCTCTGTTTCAGCCCCTCTGTTTCTCGCCCTCCGTTTCAGCCCCTCTGTTTCAGCCCCTCTGTTTCTCATCCTCTGTTACTCGCCCTCTGTTTCAGCCCCTCTGTTTTTCGCCCTCTGTTTCAGCTCCTCTGTTTCTCACCCTCGGTTTCAGGCTCTCTTTTTCAGCCCCTCTGTTTCTCGCCCTCTATTTCTCGCCCGCTGTTTCAGTCCCTCTGTTTCTCGCCATCTGTTTCAGGCCCTCTGTTTCTCGCCCTCTGTTTCAGCCCCTCTGATTCCGCCCCTCTGTTTCAGCCCCTCTGATTCAGCTCCTCTGTTTCAGCCCCTCTGTTTCAGCCCCTCTGTTTCAGCCCCTCTGTTTCTCGCCCTCTATTTCTTACCCTCTGTTTCACGCCCTCTGTTTCAGACCCTCTGTTTTTCGCCCTCTGTTTCAGCCCCTCTGTTTCTTGCCCTCTGTTTCAGGCTCTCTGCTTCAGCCCGTCTGTTTCAGCCCCTCTGTTTCAGCCCATCTGTTTCTCGCCCACTGTTTCAGCCCCTCTGATTCTCGCTCTCTGTTTCAGCCCCTCTGTTTCTCGCCCTCTGTTTCAGCCCCTCTGATTCAGCCCCTCTGTTTCAGCCCCTCTGATTCAGCCCCTCTGATTCAGCCCCTCTGATTCAGACCCTCTGTTTCTCGCCGTCTGTTTCAGCCCCTCTGTTTCAGCCACTCTGTTTCAGCCCCTCTGTTTCTCACCCTGTTTCAGCCCCTCTGATTCAGCCCCTCTGATTCAGCCCCTCTGATTCAGCCCCTCTGTTTCCCACCCCTCTGTTTCAGCCCCTCTGTTTCTCGCCCTCTGTTTCAGCCCCTCTGTTTCTCGCCCTCTGTTTCAGCCCCACTGTTTCAGCCCCTCTGTTTCAGCCCCTCTGTTTCAGCGCCTCTGTTTCTCGCCCTCTGTTTCAGCCCCTCTGTTTCTCGCCCTCTGTTTCAGCCCCTCTGATTCAGCCCCTCTGTTTCAGCCACTCTATTTCTCCGCCTCTGTTCCAGCCCCTCTGTTTCAGCCCCTCTGTTTCAGCCACTCTGTTTCAGCCCCTCTGTTTCAGCCCCTCTGTTTCAGCCCCTCTGTTTCTCGCCCTCTGTTTCAGCCCCTCTGTTTCTCGCCCTCTGTTTCAGCCACTCTGTTTCTCGCCCTCTGTTTCAGCCCCTCTGTTTCTCACGCTCTGTTTCGGCCCCTCTGATTCAGTCCCTCTGTTTCTCGCCCTCTGTTTCAGCCCCTCTGTTTCCCGCCCTCTGTTTCAGCCCCTCTGTTTCAGCCCCTCTGTTTCTCACCCTCTGTTTTGGCCCCTCTGTTTCAGCCCCTCTGTTTCAGCCCCTCTGTTTCAGCCCCTCTGATTCAGCCCCTCTGATTCAGCCCCTCTGTTTCAGCCCCTCTGATTCAGCCCCTCTGTTTCAGCCCCTCTGTTTCAGCCCCTCTTTTTTCAGCCCCTCTGTTTCTCGCCCTCTGTTTCTTGCCCGCTGTTTCAGTCCCTTTGTTTCTCGCCCTCTGTTTCAGCCCCACTGTTTCAGCCCCTCTGATTCAGCCCCTCTGATTCAGCCTCTCTGTTTCTCGCCCTCTGTTTCAGCCCCTCTGTTTCTCACCCTCTGTTTCAGCCCCTCTGTTTCTCGCCCTCTGTTTCAGCCCCTCTGTTTCAGCCCGTCTCTTTCAGCCCCTCTGTTTCAGCCCCTCTGTTTCTCATCCTCTGTTACTCGCCCTCTGTTTCAGCCCCTCTCTTTCTCGCCCTTTGTTTCACCCCCGCTGATTCAGCCCCTCTGTTTCAGCCCCTCTGAATCAGCCCCTCTGATTCAGCCCCTCTGTTTCAGCCCCTCTGTTTCAGCCCCCCTGTTTCTCACGCTCTGTTTCGGACCCTCTGATTCAGCCCCTCTGTTTCAGCCCCTCTGATTCAGCCACTCTGTTTCTCACCCTCTGTTTCAGCCCCTCTGTTTCAGCCCCTCTGTTTCAGCCCCTCTGATTCAGCCCCTCTGATTCAGCCCCTCTGTTTCAGCCCCTCTGTTTCTCGCCCTCTGTTTCAGCCCCTCTGTTTCAGCCCCTCTGTTTGAGCCCCTCTGTTTCAGCGGCTCTGTTTCGCCCTCTGTTTCAGCCCCTCTGTTTCTCGCCCTCTGTTTCAGCCCCTCTGATTCAGCCCCTCTGTTTCAGCTCCTCTGTTTCTCCCCCTCTGTTCCAGCCCCTCTGTTTCAGCCCCTCTGTTTCAGCCACTCTGTTTCAGCCCCTCTGATTCAGCCCCTCTGATTCAGCCCCTCTGTTTCAGCCCCTCTGATTCAGCCCCTCTGATTCAGCCCCTCTGATTCAGCCCCTCTGTTTCAGCCCCTCTGTTTCAGCGGCTCTGTTTCGCCCTCTGTTTCAGCCCCTCTGTTTCTCGCCCTCTGTTTCAGCCCCTCTGATTCAGCCCCTCTGTTTCAGCTCCTCTGTTTCTCCCCCTCTGTTCCAGCCCCTCTGTTTCAGCCCCTCTGTTTCAGCCACTCTGTTTCAGCCCCACTGTTTCAGCCCCTCTGTTTCAGCCCCTCTGTTTCTCGCCCTCTGTTTCAGCCCCTCTGTTTCTCGCCCTCTGTTTCAGCCCCTCTGTTTCAGCCCGTCTGTTTCAGCCAATCTGTTTCTCGCCCTCTGTTTCAGCCCCTCTGATTCAGCCCCTCTGTTTCAGCCCCTCTGTTTCAGCCCCTCTGTTTCTCGCCCTCGGTTTCAGTCCCTCTGTTTCTCGCCCTCTGTTTCAGCCCCTCTGCTTCAGCCCGTCTGTTTCAGCCACTCTGTTTCTCGCCCTCTGTTTCAGCCCCTCTGTTTCTCACCCTCTGTTTCAGCCCCTCTGATTCAGCCACTGTGTTTCTCGCCCTCTGTTTCAGCCTCTCTGTTTCTCGCCCTCTGTTTCAGCCCCTCTGTTTCTCACCCTCTGTTTCAGCCCCTCTGTTTCAGCCCCTCTGTTTCAGCCCCTCTGTTTCTCGCCCTCCGTTTCAGCCCCTCTGTTTCAGCCCCTCTGTTTCTCATCCTCTGTTACTCGCCCTCTGTTTCAGCCCCTCTGTTTTTCGCCCTCTGTTTCAGCTCCTCTGTTTCTCACCCTCGGTTTCAGGCTCTCTTTTTCAGCCCCTCTGTTTCTCGCCCTCTATTTCTCGCCCGCTGTTTCAGTCCCTCTGTTTCTCGCCATCTGTTTCAGGCCCTCTGTTTCTCGCCCTCTGTTTCAGCCCCTCTGATTCCGCCCCTCTGTTTCAGCCCCTCTGATTCAGCTCCTCTGTTTCAGCCCCTCTGTTTCAGCCCCTCTGTTTCAGCCCCTCTGTTTCTCGCCCTCTATTTCTTACCCTCTGTTTCACGCCCTCTGTTTCAGACCCTCTGTTTTTCGCCCTCTGTTTCAGCCCCTCTGTTTCTTGCCCTCTGTTTCAGGCTCTCTGCTTCAGCCCGTCTGTTTCAGCCCCTCTGTTTCAGCCCATCTGTTTCTCGCCCACTGTTTCAGCCCCTCTGATTCTCGCTCTCTGTTTCAGCCCCTCTGTTTCTCGCCCTCTGTTTCAGCCCCTCTGATTCAGCCCCTCTGTTTCAGCCCCTCTGATTCAGCCCCTCTGATTCAGCCCCTCTGATTCAGACCCTCTGTTTCTCGCCCTCTGTTTCAGCCCCTCTGTTTCAGCCACTCTGTTTCAGCCCCTCTGTTTCTCACCCTGTTTCAGCCCCTCTGATTCAGCCCCTCTGATTCAGCCCCTCTGATTCAGCCCCTCTGTTTCCCACCCCTCTGTTTCAGCCCCTCTGTTTCTCGCCCTCTGTTTCAGCCCCTCTGTTTCTCGCCCTCTGTTTCAGCCCCACTGTTTCAGCCCCTCTGTTTCAGCCCCTCTGTTTCAGCGCCTCTGTTTCTCGCCCTCTGTTTCAGCCCCTCTGTTTCTCGCCCTCTGTTTCAGCCCCTCTGATTCAGCCCCTCTGTTTCAGCCACTCTATTTCTCCGCCTCTGTTCCAGCCCCTCTGTTTCAGCCCCTCTGTTTCAGCCACTCTGTTTCAGCCCCTCTGTTTCAGCCCCTCTGTTTCAGCCCCTCTGTTTCTCGCCCTCTGTTTCAGCCCCTCTGTTTCTCGCCCTCTGTTTCAGCCACTCTGTTTCTCGCCCTCTGTTTCAGCCCCTCTGTTTCTCACGCTCTGTTTCGGCCCCTCTGATTCAGTCCCTCTGTTTCTCGCCCTCTGTTTCAGCCCCTCTGTTTCCCGCCCTCTGTTTCAGCCCCTCTGTTTCAGCCCCTCTGTTTCTCACCCTCTGTTTTGGCCCCTCTGTTTCAGCCCCTCTGTTTCAGCCCCTCTGTTTCAGCCCCTCTGATTCAGCCCCTCTGATTCAGCCCCTCTGTTTCAGCCCCTCTGATTCAGCCCCTCTGTTTCAGCCCCTCTGTTTCAGCCCCTCTTTTTTCAGCCCCTCTGTTTCTCGCCCTCTGTTTCTTGCCCGCTGTTTCAGTCCCTTTGTTTCTCGCCCTCTGTTTCAGCCCCACTGTTTCAGCCCCTCTGATTCAGCCCCTCTGATTCAGCCTCTCTGTTTCTCGCCCTCTGTTTCAGCCCCTCTGTTTCTCACCCTCTGTTTCAGCCCCTCTGTTTCTCGCCCTCTGTTTCAGCCCCTCTGTTTCAGCCCGTCTCTTTCAGCCCCTCTGTTTCAGCCCCTCTGTTTCTCATCCTCTGTTACTCGCCCTCTGTTTCAGCCCCTCTCTTTCTCGCCCTTTGTTTCACCCCCGCTGATTCAGCCCCTCTGTTTCAGCCCCTCTGAATCAGCCCCTCTGATTCAGCCCCTCTGTTTCAGCCCCTCTGTTTCAGCCCCCCTGTTTCTCACGCTCTGTTTCGGACCCTCTGATTCAGCCCCTCTGTTTCAGCCCCTCTGATTCAGCCACTCTGTTTCTCACCCTCTGTTTCAGCCCCTCTGTTTCAGCCCCTCTGTTTCAGCCCCTCTGATTCAGCCCCTCTGATTCAGCACCTCTGTTTCAGCCCCTCTGTTTCTCGCCCTCTGTTTCAGCCCCTCTGTTTCAGCCCCTCTGTTTGAGCCCCTCTGTTTCAGCGCCTCTGTTTCTCGCCCTCTGTTTGAGCCCCTCTGTTTCTCTCCCTCTGTTTCAGCCGCTGTGATTCAGCCCCTCTGTTTCAGCCCCTCTGTTTCTCACCCTCTGTTCCAGCCCCTCTGTTTCAGCCCCTCTGTTTCAGCCCCTCTGTTTCAGCCCCTCTGTTTCTCGCCCTCTGTTTCAGCCCCTTTGTTTCTCGCCCTCTGTTTCAGCCCCTCTGTTTCTCGCCCTCTGTTTCAGCCCCTCTGTATCAGCCCATCTGTTTCAGCCACTCTGTTTCTCGCCCTCTGTTTCAGCCCCCCTGTTTCACACCCTCTGTTTCAGCCCCTCTGATTCAGCCCGTCTGTTTCTCGCCCTCTGTTTCAGCCCCTCTGTTTCTCGCCCTCTGTTTCAGCCCCTCTGTTTCAGCCCCTCTGATTCAGCCTCTCTGTTTCTCGCCCTCTGTTTCAGCCCCTCTGTTTCTCACCCTCTGTTTCAGCCCCTCTGTTTCTCGCCCTTTGTTTCAGCCCCTCTATTTCAGCCCGTCTGTTTCAGCCCCTCTGTTTCAGCCCCTCTGTTTCTCAACCTCTGTTACTCGCCCTCTGTTTCAGCCCCTCTGTTTTTCGCCCTCTGTTTCAGCCCCTCTGTTTCTCGCCCTTTGTTTCTCGCCCGCCGTTTCAGCCCCTTTGTTTCTCGCCCTCTGTTTCAGCCCTTCTGTTTCAGCCCCTCTGATTTAGGCCCTCTGATTCAGCCCTTCTGTTTCTCGCACTCTGTTTCAGCCCCTCTGTTTCAGCCACTCTGTTTCAGCTCCTCTGTTTCAGCCCCTCTGTTTCTCGCCCTCTGTTTCAGCCCCTCTGTTTCTCGCCCTCTGTTTCAGCCCCTCTGTTTCTCGCCCTCTGTTTCAGCCCCTCTGTTTCAGCCCCTCTGTTTCAGCCCCTCTGTTTCTCGCCCTCTGATTCAGCCCCTCTGTTTCAGCCCCTCTGATTCAGCCCCTCTGTTTCAGCCCCTCTGTTTCAGCCCCTCTGTTTCTCGCCCTCTGTTTCAGACCCTCTGTTTCTCGCCCTCTGTTTCAGCCCCTCTGTTTCAGCCACTCTGTTTCAGCCCCTCTGTTTCAGCCCCTCTGTTTCACGCCGGCTGTTTCAGCCCCACTGTTTCTCGCCCTCTGTTTCAGCCCCTCTGTTTCTCGCCCTCTGTTTCAGCCCCTCTGGTTCAGCCCCTCTGTTTCTCGCCCTCTGTTTCAGCCCCTCTGTTTCACGCCCTCTGTTTCAGCCCCGCTGTTTCTCGCCCTCTGTTTCAGCCCCGCTGATTCAGCCCCTCTGTTTCAGCCCCTATAATCAGCCCCTCTGATTCAGCCCCTCTGTTTCAGCCCCTCTGTTTCAGCCCCTCTGTTTCTCGCCCTCTGTTTCAGCCCCTCTGATTCTCGCCCTTTCTTTCAGCCCCTCTGTTTCTCGCCCTCTGTTTTAGCCCCTCTGATTCAGCCCCTCTGTTTCAGCCCCTCTGATTCAGCCCCTCTGATTCAGCCCCTCTGATTCAGCCACTCTGTTTCTCTCCCTCTGTTTCAGCCCCTCTGTTTCAGCCCCTCTGTGTCTCACCCTCTGTTTCAGCCCCTCTGATTCAGCCCCTCTGATTCAGCCCCTCTGATTCAGCCCCTCTGTTTCACGCCCCTCTGTTTCAGCCCCTCTGTTTCTCGCCCTCTGTTTCAGCCCCTCTGTTTCTCGCCCTCTGTTTCAGCCCCTCTGTTTCAGCCCCTCTGTTTCAGCCCCTCTGATTAAGCCACTCTGTTTCTCGCCCTCTGTTTCAGCCCCTCTGTTTCAGCCCCTCTGTTTCAGCCCCTCTGATTAAGCCACTCTGTTTCTCGCCCTCTGTTGGAGCCCCTCTGTTTCTCGCCCTCTGTTCCAGCCCCTGTGATTCAGCCCCTCTGTTTCAGCCCCTCTGTTTCTCACCCTCTGTTCCAGCCCCTCTGTTTCAGCCCCTCTGTTTCAGCCACTCTGTTTCAGCCCCTCTCTTTCAGCCCCTCTGTTTCAGCCCCTCTGTTTCTCGCCCTCTGTTTCAGCCCCTCTGTTTCTCGCCCTCAGTTTCAGCCCCTCTGTTTCAGCCCGTCTGTTTCAGTCCCTCTGTCTCTTGCACTCTGTTTTAGCCCCTCTGTTTCTCGCCCTCTGTTTCAGCCCCTCTGTTTCAGCCCGTCTGTTTCAGCCCCTCTGTTTCAGCCCCTCTGAATCAGCCCCTCTGATTCAGCCCCTCTGTTTCAGCCCCTCTGTTTCAGCCCCTCTGTTTCTCGCCCTCTGTTTCAGCCCCTCTGATTCTCGCCCTCTGTTTCAGCCCCGCTGTTTCTCGCCCTCTGTTTCAGCCCCGATGATTCAGCCCCTCTGTTTCAGCACCTCTGAATCAGCCCCTCTGATTCAGCCCCTCTGTTTCAGCCCCTCTGTTTCAGCACCTCTGTTTCTCGCCCTCTGTTTCAGCGCCTCTGCTTCTCGCCCTCTGTTTCAGCCCCTCTGTTTCTCGCCCTCTGTTTTAGCCCCTCTGATTCAGCCCCTCTGTTTCAGCCCCTCTGATTCAGCCCCTCTGATTCAGCCCCTCTGATTCAGCCACTCTGTTTCTCACCCTCTGTTTCAGCCCCTCTGTTTCAGCCCCTCTGTTTCAGCCCCTCTGATTCAGCCCCTCTGATTCAGCCCCTCTGATTCAGCCCCTCTGTTTCCCGCCCCTCTGTTTCAGCCCCTCTGTTTCTCGCCCTCTGTTTCAGCCCCTCTGTTTCTCGCCCTCTGTTTCAGCCCCTCTGTTTCAGCCCCTCTGTTTCAGCCCCTCTGTTTCAGCGCCTCTGTTTCTCGCCCTCTGTTTGAGCCCCTCTGTTTCACGCCCTCTGTTTCAGCCCCTGTGATTCAGCCCCTCTGTTTCAGCCCCTCTGTTTCTCACCCTCTGTTCCAGCCCCTCTGTTTCAGCCCCTCTGTTTCAGCCCCTCTGTTTCAGCCCCTCTGTTTCTCGCCCTCTGTTTCAGCCCCTTTGTTTCTCGCCCTCTGTTTCAGCCCCTCTGTTTCTCGCCCTCTGTTTCAGCCCCTCTGTTTCAGCCCATCTGTTTCAGCCACTCTGTTTCTCGCCCTCTGTTTCAGCCCCCCTGTTTCAAACCCTCTGTTTCAGCCCCTCTGATTCAGCCCGTCTGTTTCTCGCCCTCTGTTTCAGCCCCTCTGTTTCTCGCCCTCTGTTTCAGCCCCTCTGTTTCAGCCCCTCTGATTCAGCCTCTCTGTTTCTCGCCCTCTGTTTCAGCCCCTCTGTTTCTCGCCCTCTGTTTCAGCCCCTCTGTTTCTCGCCCTCTGTTTCAGCCCCTCTATTTCAGCCCGTCTGTTTCAGCCCCTCTGTTTCAGCCCCTCTGTTTCTCAACCTCTGTTACTCGCCCTCTGTTTCAGCCCCTCTGTTTTTCGCCCTCTGTTTCAGCCCCTCTGTTTCTCGCCCTTTGTTTCTCGCCCGCCGTTTCAGCCCCTTTGTTTCTCGCCCTCTGTTTCAGCCCCTCTGTTTCAGCCCCTCTGATTTAGGCCTTCTGATTCAGCCCCTCTGTTTCTCGCACTCTGTTTCAGCCCCTCTGTTTCAGCCACTCTGTTTCAGCTCCTCTGTTTCAGCCCCTCTCTTTCTCGCCCTCTGTTTCAGCCCCTCTGTTTCTCGCCCTCTGTTTCAGCCCCTCTGTTTCTCGCCCTCTGTTTCAGCCCCTCTGTTTCAGCCCCTCTGTTTCAGCCCCTCTGTTTCTCGCCCTCTGATTCAGCCCCTCTGTTTCAGCCCCTCTGTTTCAGCCCCTCTGTTTCTCGCCCTCTGTTTCAGACCCTCTGTTTCTCGCCCTCTGTTTCAGGCCCTCTGTTTCTCGGCCTCTGTTTCAGCCCCTGTGATTCAGCCCCTCTGTTTCAGCCCCTCTGATTCAGCCCCTCTGTTTCAGCCACTCTGTTTCAGCCCCTCTGTTTCAGCCCCTCTGTTTCACGCCGGCTGTTTCAGCCCCACTGTTTCTCGCCCTCTGTTTCAGCCCCTCTGTTTCTCGCCCTCTGTTTCAGCCCCTCTGGTTCAGCCCCTCTGTTTCTCGCCCTCTGTTTCAGCCCCTCTGTTTCACGCCCTCTGTTTCAGCCCCGCTGTTTCTCGCCCTCTGTTTCATTTCCGCTGATTCAGCCCCTCTGTTTCAGCCCCTCTGAATCAGCCCCTCTGATTCAGCCCCTCTGTTTCAGCCCCTCTGTTTCAGCCCCTCTGTTTCTCGCCCTCTGTTTCAGCCCCTCTGATTCTCGCCCTTTGTTTCAGCCCCTTTGTTTCTCGCCCTCTGTTTTAGCCCCTCTGATTCAGCCCCTCTGTTTCAGCCCCTCTGATTCAGCCCCTCTGATTCAGCCCCTCTGTTTCAGCCCCTCTGTTTCTCACCCTCTGTTCCAGCCCCTCTGTTTCAGCCCCTCTGTTTCAGCCACTCTGTTTCAGCCCCTCTCTTTCAGCCCCTCTGTTTCAGCCCCTCTGTTTCTCGCCCTCTGTTTCAGCCCCTCTGTTTCTCGCCCTCAGTTTCAGCCCCTCTGTTTCAGCCCGTCTGTTTCAGCCACTCTGTTTCTCGCCCTCTGTTTCAGCCCCCCTGTTTCTCACCCTCTGTTTCAGCCCCTCTGTTTCTCGCCCTCTGTTTCAGCCCCTCTGTTTCAGCCCCTCTGTTTCAGCCACTCTGTTTCAGCCACTCTGTTTCTCATCCTCTGTTACTCGCCCTCTGTTTCAGCCCCTCTGTTTTTCGCCCTCTGTTTCAGCCCCTCTGTTTCTCACCCTCTGTTTCAGGCTCTCTGTTTCAGCCCGTCTGTTTCTCGCACTCTGTTTCTCGCCCGCTGTTTCTGCCCCTCTGTTTCTCGCCCTCTGTTTCAGGCCCTCTGTTTCTCGCCTTCAGTTTCAGCCCCTCTGATTCAGCCCCTCTGTTTCAGCCCCTCTGATTCAGCCCCTCTGTTTCAGCCCCTCTGTTTCAGCCCCTCTGTTTCAGCCCCTCTGTTTCTCGCCCTCTGTTTCAGCCCCTCTGTTTCTCGCCCTCTGTTTCAGCCCCTCTGTTTCAGCCCGTCTGTTTCACGCACTCTGTTTCTCGCCCTCTGTTTCAGCCCCTGTGTTTCTCACCCTCTGTTTCAGCCCCTCTGATTCAGCCCCTCTGTTTCTCGCCCTCTGTTTCAGCCCCTCTGTTTCTCGCCCTCTGTTTCAGCCCCTCAGTTTCTCGCCCTCTGTTTCAGCCCCTCTGTTTCAGCCCCTCTGATTCAGCCTCTCTGTTTCTCGCCCTCTGTTTCAGCCCCTCTGTTTCTCACCCTCTGTTTCAGCCCCTCTGTTTCTCGCCCTCTGTTTCAGCCCCTCTGTTTCAGCCCTTGTGTTTCAGCCCCTCTGTTTCAGCCCCTCTGTTTCTCATCCTCTGTTACTCGCCCTCTGTTTCAGCCCCTCTGTTTTTCGCCCTCTGTTTCAGCCCCTCTGTTTCTCACCCTCTGTTTCAGGCTCTCTTTTTCAGCCCCTCTGTTTCTCGCCCTCTATTTCTCGCCCGCTGTTTCAGCCCCCTGTTTCTCGCCATCTGTTTCAGGCCCTCTGTTTCTCGCCCTCTGTTTCAGCCCCTCTGATTCAGCCCCTCTGTTTCAGCCCCTCTGATTCAGCTCCTCTGTTTCAGCCCCTCTGTTTCAGCCCCTCTGTTTCAGCCCCTCTGTTTCTCGCCCTCTATTTCTTACCCTCTGTTTCACGCCCTCTGTTTCAGACCCTCTGTTTTTCGCCCTCTGTTTCAGCCCCTCTGTTTCTTGCCCTCTGTTTCAGGCTCTCTGTTTCAGCCCGTCTGTTTCAGCCCCTCTGTTTCAGCCCCTCTGTTTCTCGCCGTCTGTTTCAGCCCCTCTGATTCAGCCCCTCTGTTTCAACCCCTCTGATTCAGCCCCTCTGATTCAGCCCCTCTGATTCAGACCCTCTGTTTCTCGCCCTCTGTTTCAGCCCCTCTGTTTCAGCCACTCTGTTTCAGCCCCTCTGTTTCTCACCCTCTGTTTCAGCCCCTCTGATTCAGCCCCTCTGATTCAGCCCCTCTGATTCAGCCCCTCTGTTTCCCACCCCTCTGTTTCAGCCCCTCTGTTTCTCGCCCTCTGTTTCAGCCCCTCTGTTTCTCGCCCTCTGTTTCAGCCCCACTGTTTCAGCCCCTCTGTTTCAGACCCTCTGTTTCAGCCCCTCTGTTTCTCGCCCTCTGTTTCAGCCCCTCTGTTTCTCGCCCTCTGTTTCAGCCCCTCTGATTCAGCCCCTCTGTTTCAGCCACTCTATTTCTCCGCCTCTCTTCCAGCCCCTCTGTTTCAGCCCCTCTGTTTCAGCCACTCTGTTTCAGCCCCTCTAATTCAGCCCCTCTGTTTCGCGCCTTCTGTTTCAGCCCCTCTGCTTCTCGCCCTCTGTTTCAGCCCCTCTGTTTCTCGCCCTCTGTTTCAGCCCCTCTGTTTCAGCCCCTCTGATTCAGCCCCTCTGTTTCTCGCCCACTGTTTCAGCCCCTCTGTCTCTCGCCCTCTGTTTCAGCCCCTCTGTTTCTCGCCCTCTGTTTCAGCCCCTCTGTTTCAGCCCCTCTGTTTCAGCCCCTCTGTATCTCACCCTCTGTTCCAGCCCCTCTGTTTCAGCCCCTCTGTTTCAGCCACTCTGTTTCAGCCCCTCTCTTTCAGCCCCTCTGTTTCAGCCCCTCTGTTTCTCGCCCTCTGTTTCAGCCCCTCTGTTTCTCGCCCTCTGTTTCAGCCCCTCTGTTTCAGCCCGTCTGTTTCAGCCACTCTGTTTCTCGCCCTCTGTTTCAGCCCCCCTGTTTCTCACCCTCTGTTTCAGCCCCTCTGTTTCTCGCCCTCTGTTTCAGCCCCTCTGTTTCAGCCCGTCTGTTTCAGCCACTCTGTTTCAGCCACTCTGTTTCTCATCCTCTGTTACTCGCCCTCTGTTTCAGCCCCTCTGTTTTTCGCCCTCTGTTTCAGCCCCTCTGTTTCTCACCCTCTGTTTCAGGCTCTCTGTTTCAGCCCGTCTGTTTCTCGCACTCTGTTTCTCGCCCGCTGTTTCTGCCCCTCTGTTTCTCGCCCTCTGTTTCAGGCCCTCTGTTTCTCGCCTTCAGTTTCAGCCCCTCTGATTCAGCCCCTCTGTTTCAGCCCCTCTGATTCAGCCCCTCTGTTTCAGACCCTCTGTTTCAGCCCCTCTGTTTCAGCCCCTCTGTTTCTCGCCCTCTGTTTCAGCCCCTCTGTTTCTCGCCCTCTGTTTCAGCCCCTCTGTTTCAGCCCGTCTGTTTCACGCACTCTGTTTCTCGCCCTCTGTTTCAGCCCCTGTGTTTCTCACCCTCTGTTTCAGCCCCTCTGATTCAGCCCCTCTGTTTCTCGCCCTCTGTTTCAGCCCCTCTGTTTCTCGCCCTCTGTTTCAGCCCCTCAGTTTCTCGCCCTCTGTTTCAGCCCCTCTGTTTCAGCCCCTCTGATTCAGCCTCTCTGTTTCTCGCCCTCTGTTTCAGCCCCTCTGTTTCTCACCCTCTGTTTCAGCCCCTCTGTTTCTCGCCCTCTGTTTCAGCCCGTCTGTTTCAGCCCTTGTGTTTCAGCCCCTCTGTTTCAGCCCCTCTGTTTCTCATCCTCTGTTACTCGCCCTCTGTTTCAGCCCCTCTGTTTTTCGCCCTCTGTTTCAGCCCCTCTGTTTCTCACCCTCTGTTTCAGGCTCTCTTTTTCAGCCCCTCTGTTTCTCGCCCTCTATTTCTCGCCCGCTGTTTCAGCCCCTCTGTTTCTCGCCATCTGTTTCAGGCCCTCTGTTTCTCGCCCTCTGTTTCAGCCCCTCTGATTCAGCCCCTCTGATTCAGCTCCTCTGTTTCAGCCCCTCTGTTTCAGCCCCTCTGTTTCAGCCCCTCTGTTTCTCGCCCTCTATTTCTTACCCTCTGTTTCACGCCCTCTGTTTCAGACCCTCTGTTTTTCGCCCTCTGTTTCAGCCCCTCTGTTTCTTGCCCTCTGTTTCAGGCTCTCTGTTTCAGCCCGTCTGTTTCAGCCCCTCTGTTTCAGCCCCTCTGTTTCTCGCCGTCTGTTTCAGCCCCTCTGATTCAGCCCCTCTGTTTCAGTCCCTCTGATTCAGCCCCTCTGATTCAGCCCCTCTGATTCAGACCCTCTGTTTCTCGCCCTCTGTTTCAGCCCCTCCGTTTCAGCCACTCTGTTTCAGCCCCTCTGTTTCTCACCCTCTGTTTCAGCCCCTCTGATTCAGCCCCTCTGATTCAGCCCCTCTGATTCAGCCCCTCTGTTTCCCACCCCTCTGTTTCAGCCTCTCTGTTTCTCGCCCTCTGTTTCAGCCCCTCTGTTTCTCGCCCTCTGTTTCAGCCCCACTGTTTCAGCCCCTCTGTTTCAGACCCTCTGTTTCAGCCCCTCTGTTTCTCGCCCTCTGTTTCAGCCCCTCTGTTTCTCGCCCTCTGTTTCAGCCCCTCTGATTCAGCCCCTCTGTTTCAGCCACTCTATTTCTCCGCCTCTCTTCCAGCCCCTCTGTTTCAGCCCCTCTGTTTCAGCCACTCTGTTTCAGCCCCTCTGATTCAGCCCCTCTGTTTCAGCCCCTCTGTCTTTCCGCCTCTGTTCCAGCCCCTCTGTTTCAGCCCCTCTGTTTCAGCCACTCTGTTTCAGCCCCTCTGTTTCAGCCCCTCTGTTTCAGCCCCTCTGTTTCTCGCCCTCTGTTTCAGCCCCACTTTTTCTCGCCCTCTGTTTCAGCCCCTCTGTTTCAGCCCGTCTGTTTCAGCCACTCTGTTTCACGCCCTCTGTTTCAGCCCCTCTGTTTCTCACCCTCTGTTTCAGCCCCTCTGATTCAGCCCCTCTGTTCCTCGCCCTCTGTTTCAGCCCCTCTGTTCCTCGCCATCTGTTTCAGCCCCTCTGTTTCAGCCCCTCTGTTTCAGCCCCTCTGTTTCTCGCCCTCTGTTTCAGACCCTCTGTTTCTCGCCCTCTGTTTCAGGCCCTCTGTTTCTCGGCCTCTGTTTCAGCCCCTGTGATTCAGCCCCTCTGTTTCAGCCCCTCTGATTCAGCCCCTCTGTTTCAGCCACTCTGTTTCAGCCCCTCTGTTTCAGCCCCTCTGTTTCACGCCGGCTGTTTCAGCCCCACTGTTTCTCGCCCTCTGTTTCAGCCCCTCTGTTTCTCGCCCTCTGTTTCAGCCCCTCTGTTTCAGCCCCCCTGTTTCTCGCCCTCTGTTTCAGCCCCTCTGTTTCACGCCCTCTGTTTCAGCCCCGCTGTTTCTCGCCCTCTGTTTCAGCCCCGCTGATTCAGCCCCTCTGTTTCAGCCCCTCTGAATCAGCCCCTCTGATTCAGCCCCTCTGTTTCAGCCACTCTGTTTCAGCCCCTCTGTTTCTCGCCCTCTGTTTCAGCCCCTCTGATTCTCGCCCTCTGTTTCAGCCCCTCTGTTTCTCGCCCTCTGTTTTAGCCCCTCTGATTCAGCCCCTCTGTTTCAGCCCCTCTGATTCAGCCCCTCTGATTCAGCCCCTCTGATTCAGCCACTCTGTTTCTCTCCCTCTGTTTCAGCCCCTCTGTTTCAGCCCCTCTGTTTCAGCCCCTCTGTGTCTCACCCTCTGTTTCAGCCCCTCTGATTCAGCCCCTCTGATTCAGCCCCTCTGATTCAGCCCCTCTGTTTCCCGCCCCTCTGTTTCAGCCCCTCTGTTTCTCGCCCTCAGTTTCAGCCCCTCTGTTTCTCGCCCTCTGTTTCAGCCCCTCTGTTTCAGCCCCTCTGTTTCAGCCCCTCTGTTTCAGCGCCTCTGTTTCTCGCCCTCTGTTTCAGCCACTCTGTTTCTCGCCCACTGTTTCAGCCCCTCTGTTTCTCGCCCTCTGTTTCAGCCCCTCTGTTTCTGCCCCTCTGTTTCTCGCGCTCTGTTTCAGCGCCGCTGTTTCTCGCCCTCTGTTTCAGCCCCGCTGATTCAGCCCCTCTGTTTCAGCTCCTCTGTTTCAGCCCCTCTGTTTCTCGCCCTCTGTTTCAGCCCCTCTGTTTCTCGCCCTCTGTTTCAGCCCCTCTGTTTCTCGCCCTCTGTTTCAGCCCCGCTGTTTCTCGCCCTCTGTTTCAGCCCCTCGGTTTCAGCGCCTCTGTTTCTCGCCCTCTGTTTCAGCCCCTCTGTTTCTCGCCCTCTGTTTCAGCCCCTCTGAATCAGCCCCTCTGTTTCAGCCCCTCTGTTTTTCCGCCTCTGTTCCAGCCCCTCTGTTTCAGCCCCTCTGTTTCAGCCACTCTGTTTCAGCCCCTCTGTTTCAGCCCCTCTGTTTCAGCCCCTCTGTTTCTCGCCCTCTGTTTCAGCCCCACTTTTTCTCGCCCTCTGTTTCAGCTCCTCTGTTTCAGCCCGTCTGTTTCAGCCACTCTGTTTCTCGCCCTCTGTTTCAGCCCCTCTGTGTCTCACCCTCTGTTTCAGCCCCTCTGATTCAGCCCCTCTGATTCAGCCCCTCTGATTCAGCCCCTCTGTTTCCCGCCCCTCTGTTTCAGCCCCTCTGTTTCTCGCCCTCTGTTTCAGCCCCTCTGTTTCTCGCCCTCTGTTTCAGCCCTCTGTTTCTGCCCTTCTGTTTCAGCCCCTCTGTTTCAGCGCCTCTGTTTCTCGCCCTCTGTTGGAGCCCCTCTGTTTCTCGCCCTCTGTTTCAGGCCCTGTGATTCAGCCCCTCTGTTTCAGCCCCTCTGTTTCTCACCCTCTGTTCCAGCCCCTCTGTTTCAGCCCCTCTGTTTCAGCCACTCTGTTTCAGCCCCTCTCTTTCAGCCCCTCTGTTTCAGCCCCTCTGTTTCTCGCCCTCTGTTTCAGCCCCTCTGTTTCTCGCCCTCTGTTTCAGCCCCTCTGTTTCAGACCGTCTGTTTCAGCCACTCTGTTTCTCGCCCTCCGTTTCAGCCCCCCTGTTTCTCACCCTCTGTTTCAGCCCCTCTGTTTCTCGCCCTCTGTTTCAGCCCCTCTGTTTCAGCCCGTCTGTTTCAGCCCCTCTGTTTCAGCCCCTCTGTTTCTCATCCTCTGTTACTCGCCCTCTGTTTCAGCCCCTCTGTTTTTCGCCCTCTGTTTCAGCCCCTCTGTTTCTCACCCTCTGTTTCAGGCTCTCTGATTCAGCCCCTCTGTTTCTCGCCCTCTGTTTCTCGCCCGCTGTTTCTGCCCCTCTGTTTCTCGCCCTCTGTTTCAGGCCCTCTGTTTCTCGCCTTCAGTTTCAGCCCCTCTGATTCAGCCCCTCTGTTTCAGCCCCTCTGATTCAGCCCCTCTGTTTCAGACCCTCTGTTTCAGCCCCTCTGTTTCAGCCCCTCTGTTTCTCGCCCTCTGTTTCAGCCCCTCTGTTTCTCACCCTCTGTTTCAGCCCCTCTGTTTCTCGCCCTCTGTTTCAGCCCCTCTGTTTCAGCCCGTCTGTTTCGGCCCCTCTGTTTCAGCCCCTCTGTTTCTCATCCTCTGTTACTCGCCCTCTGTTTCAGCCCCTCTGCTTTTCGCCCTCTGTTTCAGCCCCTCTGTTTCTCACCCTCTGTTTCAGGCTCTCTGTTTCAGCCCCTCTGTTTCTCGCCCTCTTTTTCTCGCCCTCTGTTTCAGACCCTCTGTTTCAGCCCGTCTGTTTCAGCCCCTCTGTTTCAGCCCCTCTGTTTCTCACCCTCTGTTTCTCGCCCTCTGTTTCAGCCCCTCTGTTTTTCGCCCTCTGTTTCAGCCCCCTGTTTCTCGCCCTATGTTTCAGGCTCTCTGTTTCAGCCCCTCTGTTTCTCGCCCTCTGTTTCTCGCCCGCTGTTTCAGCCCATTTGTTTCTCGCCCTCAGTTTCAGCCCCTCTGTTTCAGCCCCTCTGATTCAGCCCCTCTGATTCAGCCCCTCTGTTTCTCGCCCTGTGTTTCAGACCCTCTGTTTCAGCCCCTCTTTTTCAGCTCCTCTGTTTCAGCCCCTCTGTTTCTCGCCCTCTGTTTCAGCCCCTCTGTTTCTCGCCCTCTGTTTCAGCCCATCTGTTTCTCGCCCACTGTTTCAGCCCCTCTGTTTCTCGCCCTCTGTTTCAGCCCCGCTGTTTCTCGCCCTCTGTTTCAGCCCCGATGATTCAGCCCCTCTGTTTCAGCTCCTCTGTTTCAGCCCCTCTGTTTCTCGCCCTCTGTTTCAGCCCCTCTGTTTCTCGCCCTCTGTTTCAGCCCCTCTGTTTCTCGCCCTCTGTTTCAGCCCCGCTGTGTCTCACCCTCTGTTTCAGCCCCTCGGTTTCAGCGCCTGTGTTTCTCGCCCTCTGTTTCAGCCCCTCTGTTTCTCGCCCTCTGTTTCAGCCCCTCTGATTCAGCCCCTCTGTTTCAGCCCCTCTGTTTTTCCGCCTCTGTTCCAGCCCCTCTGTTTCAGCCCCTCTGTTTCAGCCACTCTGTTTCAGCCCCTCTGTTTCATCCCCTCTCTTTCAGCCCCTCTGTTTCTCGCCCTCTGTTTCAGCCCCACTTTTTCTCGCCCTCTGTTTCAGACCCTCTGTTTCAGCCCGTCTGTTTCAGCCACTCTGTTTCTCGCCCTCTGTTTCAGCCCCTCTGTTTCTCACCCTCTGTTTCAGCCCCTCTGATTCAGCCCCTCTGTTCCTCGCCCTCTGTTTCAGCCCCTCTGTTCCTCGCCATCTGTTTCAGCCCCTCTGTTTCTCGCCCTCTGTTTCAGACCCTCTGTTTCTCGCCCTCTGTTTCAGGCCCTCTGTTTCTCGGCCTCTGTTTCAGCCACTGTGATTCAGCCCCTCTGTTTCAGCCCCTCTGATTCAGCCCCTCTGTTTCAGCCACTCTGTTTCAGCCCCTCTGTTTCAGCCCCTCTGTTTCACGCCGGCTGTTTCAGCCCCACTGTTTCTCGCCCTCTGTTTCAGCCCCTCTGTTTCTCGCCCTCTGTTTCAGCCCCTCTGTTTCAGCCCCTCTGTTTCTCGCCCTCTGTTTCAGCCCCTCTGTTTCACGCCCTCTGTTTCAGCCCCGCTGTTTCTCGCCCTCTGTTTCAGCCCTGCTGATTCAGCCCCTCTGTTTCAGCCCCTCTGAATCAGCCCCTCTGAT
Organism: Chiloscyllium punctatum; assembly: GCF_047496795.1. Classification (NCBI taxonomy): domain Eukaryota; kingdom Metazoa; phylum Chordata; class Chondrichthyes; order Orectolobiformes; family Hemiscylliidae; genus Chiloscyllium; species Chiloscyllium punctatum. The sequence goes on from NC_092758.1 coordinate 95,163,970, forward strand.
TCAGCCCCTCTGTTTCAGCCCCTCTGTTTCAGCCCCTCTGTTTCTCGCCCTCTGTTTCAGCCCCTCTGACTCTCGCCCTCTGTTTCAGCCCCTCTGTTTCTCGCCCTCTGTTTTAGCCCCTCTGATTCAGCCCCTCTGTTTCAGCCCCTCTGATTCAGCCCCTCTGATTCAGCCCCTCTGATTCAGCCACTCTGTTTCTCTCCCTCTGTTTCAGCCCCTCTGTTTCAGCCCCTCTGTTTCAGCCCCTCTGTGTCTCACCCTCTGTTTCAGCCCGTCTGATTCAGCCCCTCTGATTCAGCCCCTCTGATCCAGCCCCTCTGTTTCCCGCCCCTCTGTTTCAGCCCCTCTGTTTCTCGCCCTCTGTTTCAGCCCCTCTGTTTCTCGCCCTCTGTTTCAGCCCCTCTGTTTCAGCCCCTCTGTTTCAGCCCCTCTGTTTCAGCGCCTCTGTTTCTCGCCCTCTGTTGGAGCCCCTCTGTTTCTCGCCCTCTGTTTCAGCCCCTGTGATTCAGCCCCTCTGTTTCAGCCCCTCTGTTTCTCACCCTCTGTTCCAGCCCCTCTGTTTCAGCCCCTCTGTTTCAGCCACTCTGTTTCAGCCCCTCTCTTTCAGCCCCTCTGTTTCAGCACCTCTGTTTCTCGCCCTCTGTTTCAGCCCCTCTGTTTCTCGCCCTCTGTTTCAGCCCCTCTGTTTCAGCCCGTCTGTTTCAGCCACTCTGTTTCTCGCCCTCTGTTTCGGCCCCCCTGTTTCTCACCCTCTGTTTCAGCCCCTCTGATTCAGCCCGTCTGTTTCTCGCCCTCTGTTTCAGCCCCTCTGTTTCTCGCCCGCTGTTTCAGGCCCCTCTGTTTCAGCCCCTCTGATTCAGCCTCTCTGTTTCTCGCCCTCTGTTTCAGCCCCTCTGTTTCTCACCCTCTGTTTCAGCCCCTCTGATTCTCGCCCTGTTTCAGCCCCTCTATTTCAGCCCGTCTGTTTCAGCCCCTCTGTTTCAGCCCCTCTGTTTCTCAACCATTGTTACTCGCCCTCTGTTTCAGCCCCTCTGTTTTTCGCCCTCTGTTTCAGCCCCTCTGTTTGTCACCCTCTGTTTCAGGCTCTCTGTTTCAGCCCCTCTGTTTCTCGCCCTCTGTTTCTTGCCCGCTGTTTCTGCCCCTCTGTTTCTCGCCCTCTGTTTCAGGCCCTCTGTTTCTCGCCTTCAGTTTCAGCCCCACTGATTCAGCCCCTCTGTTTCTCGCCCTCTGTTTCAGCCCCACTTTTTCTCGCCCTCTGTTTCAGACCCTCTGTTTCAGCACGTCTGTTTCAGCCACTCTGTTTCTCGCCCTCTGTTTCAGCCCCTCTGTTTCTCACCCTCTGTTTCAGCCCCTCTGATTCAGCCCCTCTGTTCCTCGCCCTCTGTTTCAGCCCCTCTGTTCCTCGCCATCTGTTTCAGCCCCTCTGTTTCTCGGCCTCTGTTTCAGCCCCTGTGATTCAGCCCCTCTGTTTCAGCCCCTCTGATTCAGCCCCTCTGTTTCAGCCACTCTGTTTCAGCCCCTCTGTTTCAGCCCCTCTGTTTCACGCCGGCTGTTTCAGCCCCACTGTTTCTCGCCCTCTGTTTCAGCCCCTCTGTTTCTCGCCCTCTGTTTCAGCCCCTCTGTTTCAGCCCCTCTGTTTCTCGCCCTCTGTTTCAGCCCCTCTGTTTCACGCCCTCTGTTTCAGCCCCGCTGTTTCTCGCCCTCTGTTTCAGCCCCGCTGATTCAGCCCCTCTGTTTCAGCCCCTCTGAATCAGCCCCTCTGATTCAGCCCCTCTGTTTCAGCCCCTCTGTTTCAGCCCCTCTGTTTCTCGCCCTCTGTTTCAGCCCCTCTGATTCTCGCCCTCTGTTTCAGCCCCTCTGTTTCTCGCCCTCTGTTTTAGCCCCTCTGATTCAGCCCCTCTGTTTCAGCCCCTCTGATTCAGCCCCTCTGATTCAGCCCCTCTGATTCAGCCACTCTGTTTCTCTCCCTCTGTTTAAGCCCCTCTGTTTCAGCCTCTCTGTTTCAGCCCCTCTGTGTCTCACCCTCTGTTTCAGCCCGTCTGATTCAGCCCCTCTGATTCAGCCCCTCTGATTCAGCCCCTCTGTTTCCCTCAACTCTGTTTCAGCCCCTCTGTTTCTCGCCCTCTGTTTCAGCCCCTCTGTTTCTCGCCCTCTGTTTCAGCCCCTCTGTTTCAGCCCCTCTGTTTCAGCCCCTCTGTTTCAGCGCCTCTGTTTCTCGCCCTCTGTTGGAGCCCCTCTGTTTCTCGCCCTCTGTTTCAGCCCCTGTGATTCAGCCCCTCTGTTTCAGCCCCTCTGTTTCTCACCCTCTGTTCCAGCCCCTCTGTTTCAGCCCCTCTGTTTCAGCCACTCTGTTTCAGCCCCTCTCTTTCAGGCCCTCTGTTTCAGCCCCTCTGTTTCTCGCCCTCTGTTTCAGCCCCTCTGTTTCTCGCCCTCTGTTTCAGCCCCTCTGTTTCAGCCCGTCTGTTTCAGCCACTCTGTTTCTCGCCCTCTGTTTCAGCCCCCCTGTTTCTCACCCTCTGTTTCAGCCCCTCTGATTCAGCCCGTCTGTTTCTCGCCCTCTGTTTCAGCCCCTCTGTTTCTCGCCCTCTGTTTCAGCCCCTCTGTTTCAGCCCCTCTGATTCAGCCTCTCTGTTTCTCGCCCTCTGTTTCAGCCCCTCTGTTTCTCACCCTCTGTTTCAGCCCCTCTGTTTCTCGCCCTCTGTTTCAGCCCCTCTATTTCAGCCCGTCTGTTTCAGCCCCTCTGTTTCAGCCCCTCTGTTTCTCAACCATTGTTACTCGCCCTCTGTTTCAGCCCCTCTGTTTTTCGCCCTCTGTTTCAGCCCCTCTGTTTCTCACCTTCTGTTTCAGGCTCTCTGTTTCAGCCCCTCTGTTTCTCGCCCTCTGTTTCTCGCCCGCTGTTTCTGCCCCTCTGTTTCTCGCCCTCTGTTTCAGGACCTCTGTTTCTCGCCTTCAGTTTCAGCCCCTCTGATTCAGCCCCTCTGTTTCAGCCCCTCTGATTCAGCCCCTCTGTTTCAGACCCTCTGTTTCAGCCCCTCTGTTTCAGCCAATCTGTTTCTCGCCCTCTGTTTCAGCCCCTCTGTTTCTCGCCCTCTGTTTCAGCCCCTCAGTTTCTCGCCCTCTGTTTCAGCCCCTCTGTTTCAGCCCCTCTGATTCAGCCTCTCTGTTTCTCGCCCTCTGTTTCAGCCCCTCTGTTTCTCACCCTCTGTTTCAGCCCCTCTGTTTCTCGCCCTCTGTTTCAGCCCCTCTGTTTCAGCCCTTGTGTTTCAGCCCCTCTGTTTCAGCCCCTCTGTTTCTCATCCTCTGTTACTCGCCCTCTGTTTCAGCCCCTCTGTTTTTCGCCCTCTGTTTCAGCCCCTCTGTTTCTCACCCTCTGTTTCAGGCTCTCTTTTTCAGCCCCTCTGTTTCTCGCCCGCTATTTCTCGCCCGCTGTTTCAGCCCCTCTGTTTCTCGCCATCTGTTTCAGTCCCTCTGTTTCTCGCCCTCTGTTTCAGCCCCTCTGATTCAGCCCCTCTGTTTCAGCCCCTCTGATTCAGCTCCTCTGTTTCAGCCCCTCTGTTTCAGCCCCTCTGTTTCAGCCCCTCTGTTTCTCGCCCTCTATTTCTTACCCTCTGTTTCACGCCCTCTGTTTCAGACCCTCTGTTTTTCGCCCTCTGTTTCAGCCCCTCTGTTTCTTGCCCTCTGTTTCAGGCTCTCTGTTTCAGCCCGTCTGTTTCAGCCCCTCTGTTTCAGCCCCTCTGTTTCTCGCCGTCTGTTTCAGCCCCTCTGATTCAGCCCCTCTGTTTCAGCCCCTCTGATTCAGCCCCTCTGATTCAGCCCCTCTGATTCAGACCCTCTGTTTCTCGCCCTCTGTTTCAGCCCCTCTGTTTCAGCCACTCTGTTTCAGCCCCTCTGTTTCTCACCCTCTGTTTCAGCCCCTCTGATTCAGCCCCTCTGATTCAGCCCCTCTGATTCAGCCCCTCTGTTTCCCACCCCTCTGTTTCAGCCCCTCTGTTTCTCGCCCTCTGTTTCAGCCCCTCTGTTTCTCGCCCTCTGTTTCAGCCCCACTGTTTCAGCCCCTCTGTTTCAGACCCTCTGTTTCAGCCCCTGTGTTTCTCGCCCTCTGTTTCAGCCCCTCTGTTTCTCGCCCTCTGTTTCAGCCCCTCTGATTCAGCCCCTCTGTTTCAGCCACTCTATTTCTCCGCCTCTCTTCCAGCCCCTCTGTTTCAGCCCCTCTGTTTCAGCCACTCTGTTTCAGCCCCTCTAATTCAGCCCCTCTGTTTCGCGCCCTCTGTTTCAGCCCCTCTGCTTCTCGCCCTCTGTTTCAGCCCCTCTGTTTCTCGCCCTCTGTTTCAGCCCCTCTGTTTCAGCCCCTCTGATTCAGCCCCTCTGTTTCTCGCCCACTGTTTCAGCCCCTCTGTCTCTCGCCCTCTGTTTCAGCCCCTCTGTTTCTCGCCCTCTGTTTCAGCCCCTCTGTTTCAGCCCATCTGTTTCAGCCCCTCTGTATCTCACCCTCTGTTCCAGCCCCTCTGTTTCAGCCCCTCTGTTTCAGCCACTCTGTTTCAGCCCCTCTCTTTCAGCCCCTCTGTTTCAGCCCCTCTGTTTCTCGCCCTCTGTTTCAGCCCCTCTGTTTCTCGCCCTCTGTTTCAGCCCCTCTGTTTCAGCCCGTCTGTTTCAGCCACTCTGTTTCTCGCCCTCTGTTTCAGCCCCCCTGTTTCTCACCCTCTGTTTCAGCCCCTCTGTTTCTCGCCCTCTGTTTCAGCCCCTCTGTTTCAGCCCGTCTGTTTCAGCCACTCTGTTTCAGCCACTCTGTTTCTCATCCTCTGTTACTCGCCCTCTGTTTCAGCCCCTCTGTTTTTCGCCCTCTGTTTCAGCCCCTCTGTTTCTCACCCTCTGTTTCAGGCTCTCTGTTTCAGCCCGTCTGTTTCTCGCACTCTGTTTCTCGCCCGCTGTTTCTGCCCCTCTGTTTCTCGCCCTCTGTTTCAGGCCCTCTGTTTCTCGCCTTCAGTTTCAGCCCCTCTGATTCAGCCCCTCTGTTTCAGCCCCTCTGATTCAGCCCCTCTGTTTCAGACCCTCTGTTTCAGCCCCTCTGTTTCAGCCCCTCTGTTTCTCGCCCTCTGTTTCAGCCCCTCTGTTTCTCGCCCTCTGTTTCAGCCCCTCTGTTTCAGCCCTTGTGTTTCAGCCCCTCTGTTTCAGCCCCTCTGTTTCTCATCCTCTGTTACTCGCCCTCTGTTTCAGCCCCTCTGTTTTTCGCCCTCTGTTTCAGCCCCTCTGTTTCTCACCCTCTGTTTCAGGCTCTCTTTTTCAGCCCCTCTGTTTCTCGCCCTCTATTTCTCGCCCGCTGTTTCAGCCCCTCTGTTTCTCGCCATCTGTTTCAGGCCCTCTGTTTCTCGCCCTCTGTTTCAGCCCCTCTGTTTCAGCCCTTGTGTTTCAGCCCCTCTGTTTCAGCCCCTCTGTTTCTCATCCTCTGTTACTCGCCCTCTGTTTCAGCCCCTCTGTTTTTCGCCCTCTGTTTCAGCCCCTCTGTTTCTCACCCTCTGTTTCAGGCTCTCTGATTCAGCTCCTCTGTTTCAGCCCCTCTGTTTCAGCCCCTCTGTTTCAGCCCCTCTGTTTCTCGCCCTCTATTTCTTACCCTCTGTTTCACGCCCTCTGTTTCAGACCCTCTGTTTTTCGCCCTCTGTTTCAGCCCCTCTGTTTCTTGCCCTCTGTTTCAGGCTCTCTGTTTCAGCCCGTCTGTTTCAGCCCCTCTGTTTCAGCCCCTCTGTTTCTCGCCGTCTGTTTCAGCCCCTCTGATTCAGCCCCTCTGTTTCAGCCCCTCTGATTCAGCCCCTCTGATTCAGCCCCTCTGATTCAGCCCCTCTGTTTCTCGCCCTCTGTTTCAGCCCCTCTGTTTCAGCCACTCTGTTTCAGCCCCTCTGTTTCTCACCCTCTGTTTCAGCCCCTCTGATTCAGCCCCTCTGATTCAGCCCCTCTGATTCAGCCCCTCTGTTTCCCACCCCTCTGTTTCAGCCCCTCTGTTTCTCGCCCTCTGTTTCAGCCCCTCTGTTTCTCGACCTCTGTTTCAGCCCCACTGTTTCAGCCCCTCTGTTTCAGACCCTCTGTTTCAGCCCCTGTGTTTCTCGCCCTCTGTTTCAGCCCCTCTGTTTCTCGCCCTCTGTTTCAGCCCCTCTGATTCAGCCCTCTGTTTCAGCCACTCTATTTCTCCGCCTCTCTTCCAGCCCCTCTGTTTCAGCCCCTCTGTTTTTCGCCCTCTGTTTCAGCCCCTCTGTTTCTCACCCTCTGTTTCAGGCTCTCTGTTTCAGCCCGTCTGTTTCTCGCACTCTGTTTCTCGCCCGCTGTTTCTGCCCCTCTGTTTCTCGCCCTCTGTTTCAGGCCCTCTGTTTCTCGCCTTCAGTTTCAGCCCCTCTGATTCAGCCCCTCTGTTTCAGCCCCTCTGATTCAGCCCCTCTGTTTCAGACCCTCTGTTTCAGCCCCTCTGTTTCAGCCCCTCTGTTTCTCGCCCTCTGTTTCAGCCCCTCTGTTTCTCGCCCTCTGTTTCAGCCCCTCTGTTTCAGCCCGTCTGTTTCACGCACTCTGTTTCTCGCCCTCTGTTTCAGCCCCTGTGTTTCTCACCCTCTGTTTCAGCCCCTCTGATTCAGCCCCTCTGTTTCTCGCCCTCTGTTTCAGCCCCTCTGTTTCTCGCCCTCTGTTTCAGCCCCTCAGTTTCTCGCCCTCTGTTTCAGCCCCTCTGTTTCAGCCCCTCTGATTCAGCCTCTCTGTTTCTCGCCCTCTGTTTCAGCCCCTCTGTTTCTCACCCTCTGTTTCAGCCCCTCTGTTTCTCGCCCTCTGTTTCAGCCCCTCTGTTTCAGCCCTTGTGTTTCAGCCCCTCTGTTTCAGCCCCTCTGTTTCTCATCCTCTGTTACTCGCCCTCTGTTTCAGCCCCTCTGTTTTTCGCCCTCTGTTTCAGCCCCTCTGTTTCTCACCCTCTGTTTCAGGCTCTCTTTTTCAGCCCCTCTGTTTCTCGCCCTCTATTTCTCGCCCGCTGTTTCAGCCCCTCTGTTTCTCGCCATCTGTTTCAGGCCCTCTGTTTCTCGCCCTCTGTTTCAGCCCCTCTGATTCAGCCCCTCTGATTCAGCTCCTCTGTTTCAGCCCCTCTGTTTCAGCCCCTCTGTTTCAGCCCCTCTGTTTCTCGACCTTTATTTCTTACCCTCTGTTTCACGCCCTCTGTTTCAGACCCTCTGTTTTTCGCCCTCTGTTTCAGCCCCTCTGTTTCTTGCCCTCTGTTTCAGGCTCTCTGTTTCAGCCCGTCTGTTTCAGCCCCTCTGTTTCAGCCCCTCTGTTTCTCGCCGTCTGTTTCAGCCCCTCTGATTCAGCCCCTCTGTTTCAGTCCCTCTGATTCAGCCCCTCTGATTCAGCCCCTCTGATTCAGACCCTCTGTTTCTCGCCCTCTGTTTCAGCCCCTCCGTTTCAGCCACTCTGTTTCAGCCCCTCTGTTTCTCACCCTCTGTTTCAGCCCCTCTGATTCAGCCCCTCTGATTCAGCCCCTCTGATTCAGCCCCTCTGTTTCCCACCCCTCTGATTCAGCCTCTCTGTTTCTCGCCCTCTGTTTCAGCCCCTCTGTTTCTCGCCCTCTGTTTCAGCCCCACTGTTTCAGCCCCTCTGTTTCAGACCCTCTGTTTCAGCCCCTCTGTTTCTCGCCATCTGTTTCAGCCCCTCTGTTTCTCGCCCTCTGTTTCAGCCCCTCTGATTCAGCCCCTCTGTTTCAGCCACTCTATTTCTCCGCCTCTCTTCCAGCCCCTCTGTTTCAGCCCCTCTGTTTCAGCCACTCTGTTTCAGCCCCTCTAATTCAGCCCCTCTGTTTCGCGCCCTCTGTTTCAGCCCCACTGCTTCTCGCCCTCTGTTTCAGCCCCTCTGTTTCTCGCCCTCTGTTTCAGCCCCTCTGTTTCAGCCCCTCTGATTCAGCCCCTCTGTTTCTCACCCACTGTTTCAGCCCCTCTGTCTCTCGCCCTCTGTTTCAGCCCCTCTGTTTCTCGCCCTCTGTTTCAGCCCCTCTGTTTCAGCCCGTCTGTTTCAGCCCCTCTGTTTCAGACCCTCTGTTTCTCACCCTCTGTTTCTCGCCCTCTGTTTCAGCCCCTCTGTTTTTCGCCCTCTGTTTCAGCCCCCTGTTTCTCGCCCTCTGTTTCAGGCTCTCTGTTTCAGCCCCTCTGTTTCTCGCCCTCTGTTTCAGCCCCTTTGTTTCTCGCCCTCTGTTTCAGCCCCTCTGTTTCAGCGCCTCTGATTCAGCCCCTCTGATTCAGCCCCTCTGTTTCTCGCCCTGTGTTTCAGACCCTCTGTTTCAGCCCCTCTTTTTCAGCTCCTCTGTTTCAGCCCCTCTGTTTCTCGCCCTCTGTTTCAGCCCCTCTGTTTCTCGCCCTCTGTTTCAGCCCCTCTGTTTCTCGCCCACTGTTTCAGCCCCTCTGTTTCTCGCCCTCTGTTTCAGCCCCTCTGTTTCTGCCCCTCTGTTTCTCGCGCTCTGTTTCAGCCCCGCTGTTTCTCGCCCTCTGTTTCAGCCCCGCTGACTCAGCCCCTCTGTTTCAGCTCCTCTGTTTCAGCCCCTCTGTTTCTCGCCCTCTGTTTCAGCCCCTCTGTTTCTCGCCCTCTGTTTCAGCCCCTCTGTTTCTCGCCCTCTGTTTCAGCCCCGCTGTTTCTCGCCCTCTGTTTCAGCCCCTCGGTTTCAGCGCCTCTGTTTCTCGCCCTCTGTTTCAGCCCCTCTGTTTCTCGCCCTCTGTTTCAGCCCCTCTGATTCAGCCCCTCTGTTTCAGCCCCTCTGTCTTTCCGCCTCTGTTCCAGCCCCTCTGTTTCAGCCCCTCTGTTTCAGCCACTCTGTTTCAGCCCCTCTGTTTCAGCCCCTCTGTTTCAGCCCCTCTGTTTCTCGCCCTCTGTTTCAGCCCCACTTTTTCTCGCCCTCTGTTTCAGCCCCTCTGTTTCAGCCCGTCTGTTTCAGCCACTCTGTTTCACGCCCTCTGTTTCAGCCCCTCTGTTTCTCACCCTCTGTTTCAGCCCCTCTGATTCAGCCCCTCTGTTCCTCGCCCTCTGTTTCAGCCCCTCTGTTCCTCGCCATCTGTTTCAGCCCCTCTGTTTCAGCCCCTCTGTTTCAGCCCCTCTGTTTCTCGCCCTCTGTTTCAGACCCTCTGTTTCTCGCCCTCTGTTTCAGGCCCTCTGTTTCTCGGCCTCTGTTTCAGCCCCTGTGATTCAGCCCCTCTGTTTCAGCCCCTCTGATTCAGCCCCTCTGTTTCAGCCACTCTGTTTCAGCCACTCTGTTTCAGCCCCTCTGTTTCACGCCGGCTGTTTCAGCCCCACTGTTTCTCGCCCTCTGTTTCAGCCCCTCTGTTTCTCGCCCTCTGTTTCAGCCCCTCTGTTTCAGCCCCCCTGTTTCTCGCCCTCTGTTTCAGCCCCTCTGTTTCACGCCCTCTGTTTCAGCCCCGCTGTTTCTCGCCCTCTGTTTCAGCCCCGCTGATTCAGCCCCTCTGTTTCAGCCCCTCTGAATCAGCCCCTCTGATTCAGCCCCTCTGTTTCAGCCACTCTGTTTCAGCCCCTCTGTTTCTCGCCCTCTGTTTCAGCCCCTCTGATTCTCGCCCTCTGTTTCAGCCCCTCTGTTTCTCGCCCTCTGTTTTAGCCCCTCTGATTCAGCCCCTCTGTTTCAGCCCCTCTGATTCAGCCCCTCTGATTCAGCCCCTCTGATTCAGCCACTCTGTTTCTCTCCCTCTGTTTCAGCCCCTCTGTTTCAGCCCCTCTGTTTCAGCCCCTCTGTGTCTCACCCTCTGTTTCAGCCCCTCTGATTCAGCCCCTCTGATTCAGCCCCTCTGATTCAGCCCCTCTGTTTCCCGCCCCTCTGTTTCAGCCCCTCTGTTTCTCGCCCTCTGTTTCAGCCCCTCTGTTTCTCGCCCTCTGTTTCAGCCCCTCTGTTTCAGCCCCTCAGTTTCAGCCCCTCTGTTTCAGCCCCTCTGTTTCTCGCCCTCTGTTTCAGCCCCTCTGTTTCTCGCCCACTGTTTCAGCCCCTCTGTTTCTCGCCCTCTGTTTCAGCCCCTCTGTTTCAGCCCCTCAGTTTCAGCCCCTCTGTTTCAGCCCCTCTGTTTCTCACCCACTGTTTCAGCCCCTCTGTCTCTCGCCCTCTGTTTCAGCCCCTCTGTTTCTCGCCCTCTGTTTCAGCCCCTCTGTTTCAGCCCGTCTGTTTCAGCCCCTCTGTTTCAGACCCTCTGTTTCTCACCCTCTGTTTCTCGCCCTCTGTTTCAGCCCCTCTGTTTTTCGCCCTCTGTTTCAGCCCCCTGTTTCTCGCCCTCTGTTTCAGGCTCTCTGTTTCAGCCCCTCTGTTTCTCGCCCTCTGTTTCAGCCCCTTTGTTTCTCGCCCTCTGTTTCAGCCCCTCTGTTTCAGCGCCTCTGATTCAGCCCCTCTGATTCAGCCCCTCTGTTTCTCGCCCTGTGTTTCAGACCCTCTGTTTCAGCCCCTCTTTTTCAGCTCCTCTGTTTCAGCCCCTCTGTTTCTCGCCCTCTGTTTCAGCCCCTCTGTTTCTCGCCCTCTGTTTCAGCCCCTCTGTTTCTCGCCCACTGTTTCAGCCCCTCTGTTTCTCGCCCTCTGTTTCAGCCCCTCTGTTTCTGCCCCTCTGTTTCTCGCGCTCTGTTTCAGCCCCGCTGTTTCTCGCCCTCTGTTTCAGCCCCGCTGACTCAGCCCCTCTGTTTCAGCTCCTCTGTTTCAGCCCCTCTGTTTCTCGCCCTCTGTTTCAGCCCCTCTGTTTCTCGCCCTCTGTTTCAGCCCCTCTGTTTCTCGCCCTCTGTTTCAGCCCCGCTGTTTCTCGCCCTCTGTTTCAGCCCCTCGGTTTCAGCGCCTCTGTTTCTCGCCCTCTGTTTCAGCCCCTCTGTTTCTCGCCCTCTGTTTCAGCCCCTCTGATTCAGCCCCTCTGTTTCAGCCCCTCTGTCTTTCCGCCTCTGTTCCAGCCCCTCTGTTTCAGCCCCTCTGTTTCAGCCACTCTGTTTCAGCCCCTCTGTTTCAGCCCCTCTGTTTCAGCCCCTCTGTTTCTCGCCCTCTGTTTCAGCCCCACTTTTTCTCGCCCTCTGTTTCAGCCCCTCTGTTTCAGCCCGTCTGTTTCAGCCACTCTGTTTCACGCCCTCTGTTTCAGCCCCTCTGTTTCTCACCCTCTGTTTCAGCCCCTCTGATTCAGCCCCTCTGTTCCTCGCCCTCTGTTTCAGCCCCTCTGTTCCTCGCCATCTGTTTCAGCCCCTCTGTTTCAGCCCCTCTGTTTTAGCCCCTCTGTTTCTCGCCCTCTGTTTCAGACCCTCTGTTTCTCGCCCTCTGTTTCAGGCCCTCTGTTTCTCGGCCTCTGTTTCAGCCCCTGTGATTCAGCCCCTCTGTTTCAGCCCCTCTGATTCAGCCCCTCTGTTTCAGCCACTCTGTTTCAGCCACTCTGTTTCAGCCCCTCTGTTTCACGCCGGCTGTTTCAGCCCCACTGTTTCTCGCCCTCTGTTTCAGCCCCTCTGTTTCTCGCCCTCTGTTTCAGCCCCTCTGTTTCAGCCCCCCTGTTTCTCGCCCTCTGTTTCAGCCCCTCTGTTTCACGCCCTCTGTTTCAGCCCCGCTGTTTCTCGCCCTCTGTTTCAGCCCCGCTGATTCAGCCCCTCTGTTTCAGCCCCTCTGAATCAGCCCCTCTGATTCAGCCCCTCTGTTTCAGCCACTCTGTTTCAGCCCCTCTGTTTCTCGCCCTCTGTTTCAGCCCCTCTGATTCTCGCCCTCTGTTTCAGCCCCTCTGTTTCTCGCCCTCTGTTTTAGCCCCTCTGATTCAGCCCCTCTGTTTCAGCCCCTCTGATTCAGCCCCTCTGATTCAGCCCCTCTGATTCAGCCACTCTGTTTCTCTCCCTCTGTTTCAGCCCCTCTGTTTCAGCCCCTCTGTTTCAGCCCCTCTGTGTCTCACCCTCTGTTTCAGCCCCTCTGATTCAGCCCCTCTGATTCAGCCCCTCTGATTCAGCCCCTCTGTTTCCCGCCCCTCTGTTTCAGCCCCTCTGTTTCTCGCCCTCTGTTTCAGCCCCTCTGTTTCTCGCCCTCTGTTTCAGCCCCTCTGTTTCAGCCCCTCAGTTTCAGCCCCTCTGTTTCAGCCCCTCTGTTTCTCGCCCTCTGTTTCAGCCCCTCTGTTTCTCGCCCACTGTTTCAGCCCCTCTGTTTCTCGCCCTCTGTTTCAGCCCCTCTGTTTCTGCCCCTCTGTTTCTCGCGCTCTGTTTCAGCGCCGCTGTTTCTCGCCCTCTGTTTCAGCCCCGCTGATTCAGCCCCTCTGTTTCAGCCCCTCTGATTCAGCCCCTCTGTTTCAGACCCTCTGTTTCAGCCCCTCTGTTTCAGCCCCTCTGTTTCTCGCCCTCTGTTTCAGCCCCTCTGTTTCTCGCCCTCTGTTTCAGCCCCTCTGTTTCAGCCCGTCTGTTTCACGCACTCTGTTTCTCGCCCTCTGTTTCAGCCCCTGTGTTTCTCACCCTCTGTTTCAGCCCCTCTGATTCAGCCCCTCTGTTTCTCGCCCTCTGTTTCAGCCCCTCTGTTTCTCGCCCTCTGTTTCAGCCCCTCAGTTTCTCGCCCTCTGTTTCAGCCCCTCTGTTTCAGCCCCTCTGATTCAGCCTCTCTGTTTCTCGCCCTCTGTTTCAGCCCCTCTGTTTCTCACCCTCTGTTTCAGCCCCTCTGTTTCTCGCCCTCTGTTTCAGCCCCTCTGTTTCAGCCCTTGTGTTTCAGCCCCTCTGTTTCAGCCCCTCTGTTTCTCATCCTCTGTTACTCGCCCTCTGTTTCAGCCCCTCTGTTTTTCGCCCTCTGTTTCAGCCCCTCTGTTTCTCACCCTCTGTTTCAGGCTCTCTTTTTCAGCCCCTCTGTTTCTCGCCCTCTATTTCTCGCCCGCTGTTTCAGCCCCTCTGTTTCTCGCCATCTGTTTCAGGCCCTCTGTTTCTCGCCCTCTGTTTCAGCCCCTCTGATTCAGCCCCTCTGATTCAGCTCCTCTGTTTCAGCCCCTCTGTTTCAGCCCCTCTGTTTCAGCCCCTCTGTTTCTCGACCTTTATTTCTTACCCTCTGTTTCACGCCCTCTGTTTCAGACCCTCTGTTTTTCGCACTCTGTTTCAGCCCCTCTGTTTCTTGCCCTCTGTTTCAGGCTCTCTGTTTCAGCCCGTCTGTTTCAGCCCCTCTGTTTCAGCCCCTCTGTTTCTCGCCGTCTGTTTCAGCCCCTCTGATTCAGCCCCTCTGTTTCAGTCCCTCTGATTCAGCCCCTCTGATTCAGCCCCTCTGATTCAGACCCTCTGTTTCTCGCCCTCTGTTTCAGCCCCTCCGTTTCAGCCACTCTGTTTCAGCCCCTCTGTTTCTCACCCTCTGTTTCAGCCCCTCTGATTCAGCCCCTCTGATTCAGCCCCTCTGATTCAGCCCCTCTGTTTCCCACCCCTCTGATTCAGCCTCTCTGTTTCTCGCCCTCTGTTTCAGCCCCTCTGTTTCTCGCCCTCTGTTTCAGCCCCACTGTTTCAGCCCCTCTGTTTCAGACCCTCTGTTTCAGCCCCTCTGTTTCTCGCCATCTGTTTCAGCCCCTCTGTTTCTCGCCCTCTGTTTCAGCCCCTCTGATTCAGCCCCTCTGTTTCAGCCACTCTATTTCTCCGCCTCTCTTCCAGCCCCTCTGTTTCAGCCCCTCTGTTTCAGCCACTCTGTTTCAGCCCCTCTAATTCAGCCCCTCTGTTTCGCGCCCTCTGTTTCAGCCCCACTGCTTCTCGCCCTCTGTTTCAGCCCCTCTGTTTCTCGCCCTCTGTTTCAGCCCCTCTGTTTCAGCCCCTCTGATTCAGCCCCTCTGTTTCTCACCCACTGTTTCAGCCCCTCTGTCTCTCGCCCTCTGTTTCAGCCCCTCTGTTTCTCGCCCTCTGTTTCAGCCCCTCTGTTTCAGCCCGTCTGTTTCAGCCCCTCTGTTTCAGACCCTCTGTTTCTCACCCTCTGTTTCTCGCCCTCTGTTTCAGCCCCTCTGTTTTTCGCCCTCTGTTTCAGCCCCCTGTTTCTCGCCCTCTGTTTCAGGCTCTCTGTTTCAGCCCCTCTGTTTCTCGCCCTCTGTTTCAGCCCCTTTGTTTCTCGCCCTCTGTTTCAGCCCCTCTGTTTCAGCGCCTCTGATTCAGCCCCTCTGATTCAGCCCCTCTGTTTCTCGCCCTGTGTTTCAGACCCTCTGTTTCAGCCCCTCTTTTTCAGCTCCTCTGTTTCAGCCCCTCTGTTTCTCGCCCTCTGTTTCAGCCCCTCTGTTTCTCGCCCTCTGTTTCAGCCCCTCTGTTTCTCGCCCACTGTTTCAGCCCCTCTGTTTCTCGCCCTCTGTTTCAGCCCCTCTGTTTCTGCCCCTCTGTTTCTCGCGCTCTGTTTCAGCCCCGCTGTTTCTCGCCCTCTGTTTCAGCCCCGCTGACTCAGCCCCTCTGTTTCTCGCCCTCTGTTTCAGCCCCTCTGTTTCTCGCCCTCTGTTTCAGCCCCTCTGTTTCTCGCCCTCTGTTTCAGCCCCTCTGTTTCTCGCCCTCTGTTTCAGCCCCGCTGTTTCTCGCCCTCTGTTTCAGCCCCTCGGTTTCAGCGCCTCTGTTTCTCGCCCTCTGTTTCAGCCCCTCTGTTTCTCGCCCTCTGTTTCAGCCCCTCTGATTCAGCCCCTCTGTTTCAGCCCCTCTGTCTTTCTGCCTCTGTTCCAGCCCCTCTGTTTCAGCCCCTCTGTTTCAGCCACTCTGTTTCAGCCCCTCTGTTTCAGCCCCTCTGTTTCAGCCCCTCTGTTTCTCGCCCTCTGTTTCAGCCCCACTTTTTCTCGCCCTCTGTTTCAGCCCCTCTGTTTCAGCCCGTCTGTTTCAGCCACTCTGTTTCACGCCCTCTGTTTCAGCCCCTCTGTTTCTCACCCTCTGTTTCAGCCCCTCTGATTCAGCCCCTCTGTTCCTCGCCCTCTGTTTCAGCCCCTCTGTTCCTCGCCATCTGTTTCAGCCCCTCTGTTTCAGCCCCTCTGTTTCAGCCCCTCTGTTTCTCGCCCTCTGTTTCAGACCCTCTGTTTCTCGCCCTCTGTTTCAGGCCCTCTGTTTCTCGGCCTCTGTTTCAGCCCCTGTGATTCAGCCCCTCTGTTTCAGCCCCTCTGATTCAGCCCCTCTGTTTCAGCCACTCTGTTTCAGCCACTCTGTTTCAGCCCCTCTGTTTCACGCCGGCTGTTTCAGCCCCACTGTTTCTCGCCCTCTGTTTCAGCCCCTCTGTTTCTCGCCCTCTGTTTCAGCCCCTCTGTTTCAGCCCCCCTGTTTCTCGCCCTCTGTTTCAGCCCCTCTGTTTCACGCCCTCTGTTTCAGCCCCGCTGTTTCTCGCCCTCTGTTTCAGCCCCGCTGATTCAGCCCCTCTGTTTCAGCCCCTCTGAATCAGCCCCTCTGATTCAGCCCCTCTGTTTCAGCCACTCTGTTTCAGCCCCTCTGTTTCTCGCCCTCTGTTTCAGCCCCTCTGATTCTCGCCCTCTGTTTCAGCCCCTCTGTTTCTCGCCCTCTGTTTTAGCCCCTCTGATTCAGCCCCTCTGTTTCAGCCCCTCTGATTCAGCCCCTCTGATTCAGCCCCTCTGATTCAGCCACTCTGTTTCTCTCCCTCTGTTTCAGCCCCTCTGTTTCAGCCCCTCTGTTTCAGCCCCTCTGTGTCTCACCCTCTGTTTCAGCCCCTCTGTGTCTCACCCTCTGTTTCAGACCCTCTGATTCAGCCCCTCTGATTCAGCCCCTCTGATTCAGCCCCTCTGTTTCCCGCCCCTCTGTTTCAGCCCCTCTGTTTCTCGCCCTCTGTTTCAGCCCCTCTGTTTCTCGCCCTCTGTTTCAGCCCCTCTGTTTCAGCCCCTCAGTTTCAGCCCCTCTGTTTCAGCCCCTCTGTTTCTCGCCCTCTGTTTCAGCCCCTCTGTTTCTCGCCCACTGTTTCAGCCCCTCTGTTTCTCGCCCTCTGTTTCAGCCCCTCTGTTTCTGCCCCTCTGTTTCTCGCGCTCTGTTTCAGCGCCGCTGTTTCTCGCCCTCTGTTTCAGCCCCGCTGATTCAGCCCCTCTGTTTCAGCTCCTCTGTTTCAGCCCCTCTGTTTCTCGCCTTCTGTTTCAGCCCCTCTGTTTCTCGCCCTCTGTTTCAGCCCCTCTGTTTCTCGCCCTCTGTTTCAGCCCCGCTGTTTCTCGCCCTCTGTTTCAGCCCCTCGGTTTCAGCGCCTCTGTTTCTCCCCCTCTGTTTCAGCCCCTCTGTTTCTCGCCCTCTGTTTCAGCCCCTCTGATTCAGCCCCTCTGTTTCAGCCCCTCTGTTTTTCCGCCTCTGTTCCAGCCGTTCTGTTTCAGCCCCTCTGTTTCAGCCACTCTGTTTCAGCCCCTCTGTTTCAGCCCCTCTGTTTCAGCCCCTCTGTTTCTCGCCCTCTGTTTCAGCCCCACTTTTTCTCGCCCTCTGTTTCAGCTCCTCTGTTTCAGCCCGTCTGTTTCAGCCACTCTGTTTCTCGCCCTCTGTTTCAGCCCCTCTGTTTCTCACCCTCTGTTTCAGCCCCTCTGATTCAGCCCCTCTGTTCCTCGCCCTCTGTTTCAACCCCTCTGTTCCTCGCCATCTGTTTCAGCCCCTCTGTTTCAGCCCCTCTGTTTCAGCCCCTCTGTTTCTCGCCCTCTGTTTCAGCCCCTCTGTTTCTCGCCCTCTGTTTCAGGCCCACTGTTTCTCGGCCTCTATTTCAGCCCCTGTGATTCAGCCCCTCTGTTTCAGCCCCTCTGATTCAGCCCCTCTGTTTCAGCCACTCTGTTTCAGCCCCTCTGTTTCAGCCCCTCTGTTTCACGCCGGCTGTTTCAGCCCCACTGTTTCTCGCCCTCTGTTTCAGCCCCTCTGTTTCTCGCCCTCTGTTTCAGCCCCTCTGTTTCAGCCCCTCTGTTTCTCGCCCTCTGTTTCAGCCCCTCTGTTTCACGCCCTCTGTTTCAGCCCCGCTGTTTCTCGCCCTCTGTTTCAGCCCCGCTGATTCAGCCCCTCTGTTTCAGCCCCTCTGAATCAGCCCCTCCGATTCAGCCCCTCTGTTTCAGCCCCTCTGTTTCTCGCCCTCTGTTTCAGCCCCTCTGATTCTCGCCCTCTGTTTCAGCCCCTCTGTTTCTTGCACTCTGTTTTAGCCCCTCTGATTCAGCCCCTCTGTTTCAGCCCCTCTGATTCAGCCCCTCTGATTCAGCCCGTCTGATTCAGCCACTCTGATTCTCTCCCTCTGTTTCAGCCCCTCTGTTTCAGCCCCTCTGTTTCAGCCCCTCTGTGTCTCACCCTCTGTTTCAGCCCCTCTGATTCAGCCCCTCTGATTCAGCCCCTCTCATTCAGCCCCTCTGTTTCCCGCCCCTCTGTTTCAGCCCCTCTGTTTCTCGCCCTCTGTTTCAGCCCTCTGTTTCAGCCCCTCTGTTTCAGCCCCTCTGTTTCAGCGCCTCTGTTTCTCGCCCTCTGTTGGAGCCCCTCTGTTTCTCGCCCTCTGTTTCAGGCCCTGTGATTCAGCCCCTCTGTTTCAGCCCCTCTGTTTCTCACCCTCTGTTCCAGCCCCTCTGTTTCAGCCCCTCTGTTTCAGCCACTCTGTTTCAGCCCCTCTCTTTCAGCCCCTCTGTTTCAGCCCCTCTGTTTCTCGCCCTCTGTTTCAGCCCCTCTGTTTCTCGCCCTCTGTTTCAGCCCCTCTGTTTCAGACCGTCTGTTTCAGCCACTCTGTTTCTCGCCCTCCGTTTCAGCCCCCCTGTTTCTCACCCTCTGTTTCAGCCCCTCTGTTTCTCGCCCTCTGTTTCAGCCCCTCTGTTTCAGCCCGTCTGTTTCAGCCCCTCTGTTTCAGCCCCTCTGTTTCTCACCCTCTGTTCCAGCCCCTCTGTTTCAGCCCCTCTGTTTCAGCCACTCTGTTTCAGCCCCTCTCTTTCAGCCCCTCTGTTTCAGCCCCTCTGTTTCTCGCCCTCTGTTTCAGCCCCTCTGTTTCTCGCCCTCTGTTTCAGCCCCTCTGTTTCAGACCGTCTGTTTCAGCCACTCTGTTTCTCGCCCTCCGTTTCAGCCCCCCTGTTTCTCACCCTCTGTTTCAGCCCCTCTGTTTCTCGCCCTCTGTTTCAGCCCCTCTGTTTCAGCCCGTCTGTTTCAGCCCCTCTGTTTCAGCCCCTCTGTTTCTCATCCTCTGTTACTCGCCCTCTGTTTCAGCCCCTCTGTTTTTCGCCCTCTGTTTCAGCCCCTCTGTTTCTCACCCTCTGTTTCAGGCTCTCTGTTTCAGCCCCTCTGTTTCTCGCCCTCTGTTTCTCGCCCGCTGTTTCTGCCCCTCTGTTTCTCGCCCTCTGTTTCAGGCCCTCTGTTTCTCGCCTTCAGTTTCAGCCCCTCTGATTCAGCCCCTCTGTTTCAGCCCCTCTGATTCAGCCCCTCTGTTTCAGACCCTCTGTTTCAGCCCCTCTGTTTCAGCCCCTCTGTTTCTCGCCCTCTGTTTCAGCCCCTCTGTTTCTCACCCTCTGTTTCAGCCCCTCTGTTTCTCGCCCTCTGTTTCAGCCCCTCTGTTTCAGCCCGTCTGTTTCGGCCCCTCTGTTTCAGCCCCTCTGTTTCTCATCCTCTGTTACTCGCCCTCTGTTTCAGCCCCTCTGCTTTTCGCCCTCTGTTTCAGCCCCTCTGTTTCTCACCCTCTGTTTCAGGCTCTCTGTTTCAGCCCCTCTGTTTCTCGCCCTCTTTTTCTCGCCCTCTGTTTCAGACCCTCTGTTTCAGCCCGTCTGTTTCAGCCCCTCTGTTTCAGCCCCTCTGTTTCTCACCCTCTGTTTCTCGCCCTCTGTTTCAGCCCCTCTGTTTTTCGCCCTCTGTTTCAGCCCACTGTTTCTCGCCCTATGTTTCAGGCACTCTGTTTCAGCCCCTCTGTTTCTCGCCCTCTGTTTCTCGCCCGCTGTTTCAGCCCATTTGTTTCTCGCCCTCAGTTTCAGCCCCTCTGTTTCAGCCCCTCTGATTCAGCCCCTCTGATTCAGCCCCTCTGTTTCTCGCCCTGTGTTTCAGACCCTCTGTTTCAGCCCCTCTTTTTCAGCTCCTCTGTTTCAGCCCCTCTGTTTCTCGCCCTCTGTTTCAGCCCCTCTGTTTCTCGCCCTCTGTTTCAGCCCCTCTGTTTCTCGCCCACTGTTTCAGCCCCTCTGTTTCTCGCCCTCTGTTTCAGCCCCGCTGTTTCTCGCCCTCTGTTTCAGCCCCGCTGATTCAGCCCCTCTGTTTCAGCCCCTCTGTTTCTCGCCCTCTGTTTCAGCCCCTCTGTTTCTCGCCCTCTGTTTCAGCCCCTCTGTTTCTCGCCCTCTGTTTCAGCCCCTCTGTTTCTCGCCCTCTGTTTCAGCCCCGCTGTGTCTCACCCTCTGTTTCAGCCCCTCGGTTTCAGCGCCTCTGTTTCTCGCCCTCTGTTTCAGCCCCTCTGTTTCTCGCCCTCTGTTTCAGCCCCTCTGATTCAGCCCCTCTGTTTCAGCCCCTCTGTTTTTCCGCCTCTGTTCCAGCCCCTCTGTTTCAGCCCCTCTGTTTCAGCCACTCTGTTTCAGCCCCTCTGTTTCATCCCCTCTGTTTCAGCCCCTCTGTTTCTCGCCCTCTGTTTCAGCCCCACTTTTTCTCGCCCTCTGTTTCAGACCCTCTGTTTCAGCCCGTCTGTTTCAGCCACTCTGTTTCTCGCCCTCTGTTTCAGCCCCTCTGTTTCTCACCCTCTGTTTCAGCCCCTCTGATTCAGCCCCTCTGTTCCTCGCCCTCTGTTTCAGCCCCTCTGTTCCTCGCCATCTGTTTCAGCCCCTCTGTTTCTCGCCCTCTGTTTCAGACCCTCTGTTTCTCGCCCTCTGTTTCAGGCCCTCTGTTTCTCGGCCTCTGTTTCAGCCACTGTGATTCAGCCCCTCTGTTTCAGCCCCTCTGATTCAGCCCCTCTGTTTCAGCCACTCTGTTTCAGCCCCTCTGTTTCAGCCCCTCTGTTTCACGCCGGCTGTTTCAGCCCCACTGTTTCTCGCCCTCTGTTTCAGCCCCTCTGTTTCTCGCCCTCTGTTTCAGCCCCTCTGTTTCAGCCCCTCTGTTTCTCGCCCTCTGTTTCAGCCCCTCTGTTTCACGCCCTCTGTTTCAGCCCCGCTGTTTCTCGCCCTCTGTTTCAGCCCCGCTGATTCAGCCCCTCTGTTTCAGCCCCTCTGAATCAGCCCCTCTGATTCAGCACCTCTGTTTCAGCCCCTCTGTTTCAGCCGCTCTGTTTCTCGCCCTCTGTTTCAGCCCCTCTGTTTCTCGCCCTCTGTTTCAGCCCCTCTGTTTCAGCCCCTCTGTTTCAGCCCCTCTGTTTCAGCGCCTCTGTTTCTCGCCCTCTGTTGGAGCCCCTCTGTTTCTCGCCCTCTGTTTCAGGCCCTGTGATTCAGCCCCTCTGTTTCAGCCCCTCTGTTTCTCACCCTCTGTTCCAGCCCCTCTGTTTCAGCCCCTCTGTTTCAGCCACTCTGTTTCAGCCCCTCTCTTTCAGCCCCTCTGTTTCAGCCCCTCTGTTTCTCGCCCTCTGTTTCAGCCCCTCTGTTTCTCGCCCTCTGTTTCAGCCCCTCTGTTTCAGCCCGTCTGTTTCAGCCACTCTGTTTCTCGCCCTCTGTTTCGGCCCCCCTGTTTCTCACCCTCTGTTTCAGCCCCTCTGATTCAGCCCGTCTGTTTCTCGCCCTCTGTTTCAGCCCCTCTGTTTCTCGCCCGCTGTTTCAGGCACCTCTGTTTCAGCCCCTCTGATTCAGCCTCTCTGTTTCTCGCCCTCTGTTTCAGCCCCTCTGTTTCTCACCCTCTGTTTCAGCCCCTCTGTTTCTCGCCCTGTTTCAGCCCCTCTATTTCAGCCCGTCTGTTTCAGCCCCTCTGTTTCAGCCCCTCTGTTTCTCAACCATTGTTACTCGCCCTCTGTTTCAGCCCCTCTGTTTTTCGCCCTCTGTTTCAGCCCCTCTGTTTGTCACCCTCTGTTTCAGGCTCTCTGTTTCAGCCCCTCTGTTTCTCGCCCTCTGTTTCTTGCCCGCTGTTTCTGCCCCTCTGTTCCTCGCCCTCTGTTTCAGGCCCTCTGTTTCTCGCCTTCAGGTTCAGCCCCACTGATTCAGCCCCTCTGTTTCTCGCCCTCTGTTTCAGCCCCACTTTTTCTCGCCCTCTGTTTCAGACCCTCTGTTTCAGCCCGTCTATTTCACCCACTCTGTTTCTCGCCCTCTGTTTCAGCCCCTCTGTTTCTCACCCTCTGTTTCAGCCCCTCTGATTCAGCCCCTCTGTTCCTCGCCCTCTGTTTCAGCCACTCTGTTCCTCGCCATCTGTTTCAGCCCCTCTGTTTCTCGCCCTCTGTTTCAGACCCTCTGTTTCTCGCCCTCTGTTTCAGGCCCTCTGTTTCTCGGCCTCTGTTTCAGCCCCTGTGATTCAGCCCCTCTGTTTCAGCCCCTCTGATTCAGCCCCTCTGTTTCAGCCACTCTGTTTCAGCCCCTCTGTTTCAGCCCCTCTGTTTCACGCCGGCTGTTTCAGCCCCACTGTTTCTCGCCCTCTGTTTCAGCCCCTCTGTTTCTCGCCCTCTGTTTCAGCCCCTCTGTTTCAGCCCCTCTGTTTCTCGCCCTCTGTTTCAGCCCCTCTGTTTCACGCCCTCTGTTTCAGCCCCGCTGTTTCTCGCCCTCTGTTTCAGCCCCGCTGATTCAGCCCCTCTGTTTCAGCCCCTCTGAATCAGCCCCTCTGATTCAGCCCCTCTGTTTCAGCCCCTCTGATTCTCGCCCTCTGTTTCAGCCCCTCTGTTTCTCGCCCTCTGTTTTAGCCCCTCTGATTCAGCCCCTCTGTTTCAGCCCCTCTGATTCAGCCCCTCTGATTCAGCCCCTCTGATTCAGCCACTCTGTTTCTCTCCCTCTGTTTAAGCCCCTCTGTTTCAGCCCCTCTGTTTCAGCCCCTCTGTGTCTCACCCTCTGTTTCAGCCCGTCTGATTCAGCCCCTCTGATTCAGCCCCTCTGATTCAGCCCCTCTGTTTCCCTCCCCTCTGTTTCAGCCCCTCTGTTTCTCGCCCTCTGTTTCAGCCCCTCTGTTTCTCGCCCTCTGTTTCAGCCCCTCTGTTTCAGCCCCTCTGTTTCAGCCCCTCTGTTTCAGCGCCTCTGTTTCTCGCCCTCTGTTGGAGCCCCTCTGTTTCTCGCCCTCTGTTTCAGCCCCTGTGATTCAGCCCCTCTGTTTCTCGCCCTCTGTTTCAGCCCCTGTGATTCAGCCCCTCTGTTCCAGCCCCTCTGTTTCAGCCCCTCTGTTTCAGCCACTCTGTTTCAGCCCCTCTCTTTCAGCCCCTCTGTTTCAGCACCTCTGTTTCTCGCCCTCTGTTTCAGCCCCTCTGTTTCTCGCCCTCTGTTTCAGCCCCTCTGTTTCAGCCCGTCTGTTTCAGCCACTCTGTTTCTCGCCCTCTGTTTCAGCCCCCCTGTTTCTCACCCTCTGTTTCAGCCCCTCTGATTCAGCCCGTCTGTTTCTCGCCCTCTGTTTCAGCCCCTCTGTTTCTCGCCCTCTGTTTCAGCCCCTCTGTTTCAGCCCCTCTGATTCAGCCTCTCTGTTTCTCGCCCTCTGTTTCAGCCCCTCTGTTTCTCACCCTCTGTTTCAGCCCCTCTGTTTCTCGCCCTCTGTTTCAGCCCCTCTATTTCAGCCCGTCTGTTTCAGCCCCTCTGTTTCAGCCCCTCTGTTTCTCAACCATTGTTACTCGCCCTCTGTTTCAGCCCCTCTGTTTTTCGCCCTCTGTTTCACCCCTCTGTTTGTCACCCTCTGTTTCAGGCTCTCTGTTTCAGCCCCTCTGTTTCTCGCCCTCTGTTTCTCGCCCGCTGTTTCTGCCCCTCTGTTTCTCGCCCTCTGTTTCAGGCCCTCTGTTTCTCGCCTTCAGTTTCAGCCCCTCTGATTCAGCCCCTCTGTTTCAGCCCCTCTGATTCAGCCCCTCTGTTTCAGACCCTCTGTTTCAGCCCCTCTGTTTCAGCCAATCTGTTTCTCGCCCTCTGTTTCAGCCCCTCTGTTTCTCACCCTCTGTTTCAGCCCCTCTGTTTCTCGCCCTCTGTTTCAGCCCCTCTGTTTCAGCCCATCTGTTTCAGCCCCTCTGTTTCAGCCCCTCTGTTTCTCATCCTCTGTTACTCGCCCTCTGTTTCAACCCCTCTGTTTTTCGCCCTCTGTTTCAGCCCCTCTGTTTCTCACCCTCTGTTTCAGGCTCTCTGTTTCAGCCCCTCTGTTTCTCGCCCTCTGTTTCTCGCCCTCTGTTTCAGCCCCTCTGTTTCAGCCCGTCTGTTTCAGCCCCTCTGTTTCAGCCCCTCTGTTTCTCGCCCTCTGTTTCAGACCCTCTGTTTCTCGCCCTCTGTTTCAGGCCCTCTGTTTCTCGGCCTCTGTTTCAGCCCCTGTGATTCAGCCCCTCTGTTTCAGCCCCTCTGATTCAGCCCCTGTTTCAGCCACTCTGTTTCAGCCCCTCTGTTTCAGCCCCTCTGTTTCACGCCGGCTGTTTCAGCCCCACTGTTTCTCGCCCTCTGTTTCAGCCCCTCTGTTTCTCGCCCTCTGTTTCAGCCCCTCTGTTTCAGCCCCTCTGTTTCTCGCCCTCTGTTTCAGCCCCTCTGTTTCACGCCCTCTGTTTCAGCCCCGCTGTTTCTCGCCCTCTGTTTCAGCCTCGCTGATTCAGCCCCTCTGTTTCAGCCCCTCTGAATCAGCCCCTCTGATTCAGCCCCTCTGTTTCAGCCCCTCTGTTTCAGCCCCTCTGTTTCTCGCCCTCTGTTTCAGCCCCTCTGATTCTCGCCCTCTGTTTCAGCCCCTCTGTTTCTCGCCCTCTGTTTTAGCCCCTCTGATTCAGCCCCTCTGTTTCAGCCCCTCTGATTCAGCCCCTCTGATTCAGCCCCTCTGATTCAGCCACTCTGTTTCTCTCCCTCTGTTTCAGCCCCTCTGTTTCAGCCCCTCTGTTTCAGCCCCTCTGTGTCTCACCCTCTGTTTCAGCCCGTCTGATTCAGCCCCTCTGATTCAGCCCCTCTGATTCAGCCCCTCTGTTTCCCGCCCCTCTGTTTCAGCCCCTCTGTTTCTCGCCCTCTGTTTCAGCCCCTCTGTTTCTCGCCCTCTGTTTCAGCCCCTCTGTTTCAGCCCCTCTGTTTCAGCCCCTCTGTTTCAGCGCCTCTGTTTCTCGCCCTCTGTTGGAGCCCCTCTGTTACTCGCCCTCTGTTTCAGAACCTGTGATTCAGCCCCTCTGTTTCAGCCCCTCTGTTTCTCACCCTCTGTTCCAGCCCCTCTGTTTCAGCCCCTCTGTTTCAGCCACTCTGTTTCAGCGCCTCTCTTTCAGCCCCTCTGTTTCAGCCCCTCTGTTTCTCGCCCTCTGTTTCAGCCCCTCTGTTTCTCGCCCTCTGTTTCAGCCCCTCTGTTTCAGCCCGTCTGTTTCAGCCACTCTGTTTCTCGCCCTCTGTTTCAGCCCCCCTGTTTCTCACCCTCTGTTTCAGCCCCTCTGATTCAGCCCGTCTGTTTCTCGCCCTCTGTTTCAGCCCCTCTGTTTCTCGCCCTCTGTTTCAGCCCCTCTGTTTCAGCCCCTCTGATTCAGCCTCTCTGTGTCTCGCCCTCTGTTTCAGCCCCTCTGTTTCTCACCCTCTGTTTCAGCCCCTCTGTTTCTCGCCCTCTGTTTCAGCCCCTCTATTTCAGCCCGTCTGTTTCAGCCCCTCTGTTTCAGCCCCTCTGTTTCTCAACCATTGTTACTCGCCCTCTGTTTCAGCCCCTCTGTTTTTCGCCCTCTGTTTCAGCCCCTCTGTTTGTCACCCTCTGTTTCAGGCTCTCTGTTTCAGCCCCTCTGTTTCTTGCCCTCTGTTTCTCGCCCGCTGTTTCTGCCCCTCTGTTTCTCGCCCTCTGTTTCAGGCCCTCTGTTTCTCGCCTTCAGTTTCAGCCCCTCTGATTCAGCCCCTCTGTTTCAGCCGCTCTGATTCAGCCCCTCTGTTTCAGACCCTCTGTTTCAGCCCCTCTGTTTCAGCCCCTCTGTTTCTCGCCCTCTGTTTCAGCCCCTCTGTTTCTCACCCTCTGTTTCAGCCCCTCTGTTTCTCGCCCTCTGTTTCAGCCCCTCTGATTCAGCCCGTCTGTTTCAGCCCCTCTGTTTCAGCCCCTCTGTTTCTCATCCTCTGTTACTCGCCCTCTGTTTCAGCCCCTCTGTTTTTCGCCCTCTGTTTCAGCCCCTCTGTTTTTCGCCCTCTGTTTCAGGCTCTCTGTTTCAGCCCCTCTGTTTCTCGCCCTCTGTTTCTCGCCCTCTGTTTCAGCCCCTCTGTTTCAGCCCGTCTGTTTCAGCTCCTCTGTTTCAGCCCCTCTGTTTCTCACCCTCTGTTTCTCGCCCTCTGTTTCAGCCCCTCTGTTTTTCGCCCTCTGTTTCAGCCCCCTGTTTCTCGCCCTATGTTTCAGGCTCTCTGTTTCAGCCCCTCTGTTTCTCGCCCTCTGTTTTAGCCCCTCTGATTCAGCCCCTCTGTTTCAGCCCCTCTGATTCAGCCCCTCTGATTCAGCCCCTCTGATTCAGCCACTCTGTTTCTCTCCCTCTGTTTCAGCCCCTCTGTTTCAGCCCCTCTGTTTCAGCCCCTCTGTTTCTCGCCCTCTGTTTCAGCCGCTCTGTTTCTCGCCCTCTGTTTCAGCCCCTCTGTTTCAGCCCCTCTGTTTCAGCCCCTCTGTTTCAGCGCCTCTGTTTCTCGCCCTCTGTTGGAGCCCCTCTGTTTCTCGCCCTCTGTTTCAGCCCCTGTGATTCAGCCCCTCTGTTTCAGCCCCTCTGTTTCTCACCCTCTGTTCCAGCCCCTCTGTTTCAGCCCCTCTGTTTCAGCCCCTCTGTTTCAGCCCCTCTCTTTCAGCCCCTCTGTTTCAGCCCCTCTGTTTCTCGCCCTCTGTTTCAGCCCCTCTGTTTCTCGCCCTCTGTTTCAGCCCCTCTGTTTCAGCCCGTCTGTTTCAGCCACTCTGTTTCTCGCCCTCTGTTTCAGCCCCCCTGTTTCTCACCCTCTGTTTCAGCCCCTCTGATTCAGCCCGTCTGTTTCTCGCCCTCTGTTTCAGCCCCTCAGTTTCTCGCCCTCTGTTTCAGCCCCTCTGTTTCAGCCCCTCTGATTCAGCCTCTCTGTTTCTCGCCCTCTGTTTCAGCCCCTCTGTTTCTCACCCTCTGTTTCAGCCCCTCTGTTTCTCGCCCTCTGTTTCAGGCCCTCTGTTTGTCGCCTTCAGTTTCAGCCCCTCTGATTCAGCCCCTCTGTTTCAGCCCCTCTGATTCAGCCCCTCTGTTTCAGACCCTCTGTTTCAGACCCTCTGTTTCAGCCCCTCTGTTTCTCGCCCTCTGTTTCAGCCCCTCTGTTTCTCACCCTCTGTTTCAGCCCCTCTGTTTCTCGCCCTGTGTTTCAGCCCCTCTGTTTCAGCCCGTCTGTTTCAGCCCCTCTGTTTCAGCCCCTCTGTTTCTCATCCTCTGTTACTCGCCCTCTGTTTCAGCCCCTCTGTTTTTCGCCCTCTGTTTCAGCCCCTCTGTTTCTCACCCTCTGTTTCAGGCTCTCTGTTTCAGCCCCTCTGTTTCTCGCCCTCTGTTTCTCGCCCTCTGTTTCAGCCCTCTGTTTCAGCCCGTCCATTTCAGCTCCTCTGTTTCAGCCCCTCTGTTTCTCACCCTCTGTTTCTCGCCCTCTGTTTCAGCCCCTCTGTTTTTCGCCCTTTGTTTCAGCCCCCTGTTTCTCGCCCTATGTTTCAGGCTCTCTGTTTCAGCCCCTCTGTTTCTCGCCCTCTGTTTCTCGCCCGCTGTTTCAGCCCCTTTGTTTCTCGCCCTCTGTTTCAGCCCCTCTGTTTCAGCCCCTCTGATTCAGCCCCTCTGATTCAGCCCCTCTGTTTCTCGCCCTGTGTTTCAGACCCTCTGTTTCAGCCCCTCTTTTTCAGCTCCTCTGTTTCAGCCCCTCTGTTTCTCGCCCTCTGTTTCAGCCCCTCTGTTTCTCGCCCTCTGTTTCAGCCCCTCTGTTTCTCGCCCACTGTTTCAGCCCCTCTGTTTCTCGCCCTCTGTTTCAGCCCCTCTGTTTCTGCCCCTCTGTTTCTCGCGCTCTGTTTCAGCCCCGCTGTTTCTCGCCCTCTGTTTCAGCCCCGCTGATTCAGCCCCTCTGTTTCAGCTCCTCTGTTTCAGCCCCTCTGTTTCTCGCCCTCTGTTTCAGCCCCTCTGTTTCTCGCCCTCTGTTTCAGCCCCTCTGTTTCTCGCCCTCTGTTTCAGCCCCGCTGTTTCTCACCCTCTGTTTCAGCCCCTCGGTTTCAGCGCCTCTGTTTCTCGCCCTCTGTTTCAGCCCCTCTGTTTCTCGCCCTCTGTTTCAGCCCCTCTGATTCAGCCCCTCTGTTTCAGCCCCTCTGTTTTTCCGCCTCTGTTCCAGCCCCGCTGTTTCAGCCACTCAGTTTCAGCCACTCTGTTTCAGCCCCTCTGTTTCATCCCCTCTGTTTCAGCCCCTCTGTTTCTCGCCCTCTGTTTCAGCCCCACTTTTTCTCGCCCTCTGTTTCAGACCCTCTGTTTCAGCCCGTCTGTTTCAGCCACTCTGTTTCTCGCCCTCTGTTTCAGCCCCTCTGTTTCTCACCCTCTGTTTCAGCCCCTCTGATTCAGCCCCTCTGTTCCTCGCTCTCTGTTTCAGCCCCTCTGTTCCTCGCCATCTGTTTCAGCCCCTCTGTTTCAGCCCCTCTGTTTCAGCCCCTCTGTTTCTCGCCCTCTGTTTCAAACCCTCTGTTTCTCGCCCTCTGTTTCAGGCCCTCTGTTTCTTGGCCTCTGTTTCAGCCCCTGTGATTCAGCCCCTCTGTTTCAGCCCCTCTGATTCAGCCCCTCTGTTTCAGCCACTCTGTTTCAGCCCCTCTGTTTCAGCCCCTCTGTTTCACGCCGGCTGTTTCAGCCCCACTGTTTCTCGCCCTCTGTTTCAGCCCCTCTGTTTCTCGCCCTCTGTTTCAGCCCCTCTGTTTCAGCCTCTCTGTTTCTCGCCCTCTGTTTCAGCCCCTCTGTTTCACGCCCTCTGTTTCAGCCCCGCTGTTTCTCGCCCTCTGTTTCAGCCCCGCTGATTCAGCCCCTCTGTTTCAGCCCCTCTGAATCAGCCCCTCTGATTCAGCCCCTCTGTTTCAGCCCCTCTGTTTCAGCCCCTCTGTTTCTCGCCCTCTGTTTCAGCCCCTCTGATTCTCGCCCTCTGTTTCAGCCCCTCTGTTTCTCGCCCTCTGTTTTAGCCCCTCTGATTCAGCCCCTCTGTTTCAGCCCCTCTGATTCAGCCCCTCTGATTCAGCCCCTCTGATTCAGCCACTCTGTTTCTCTCCCTCTGTTTCAGCCCCTCTGTTCCTCGCTCTCTGTTTCAGCCCCTCTGTTCCTCGCCATCTGTTTCAGCCCCTCTGTTTCAGCCCCTCTGTTTCTCGCCCTCTGTTTCAGCCCCTCTGTTTCTCGCCCTCTGATTCAGCCCCTCTGTTTCTCGCCCTCTTTTTCAGCCCCTCTGTTTCTCGCCCTCTGTTTCAGGCCCTCTGTTTCTCGCCCTCTGTTTCAGCCCCTCTGATTCAGCCCCTCTGTTTCAGCCCCTCTGATTCAGCCCCTCTGTTTCAGCCACTCTCTTTCAGCCACTCTGTTTCAGCCCCTCTGTTTTACGCCGGCTGTTTCAGCCCCACTGTTTCTCGCCCTCTGTTTCAGCCCCTCTGTTTCTCGCCCTCTGTTTCAGCCCCTCTGTTTCAGCCTCTCTGTTTCTCGCCCTCTGTTTCAGCCCCTCTGTTTCACGCCCTCTGTTTCAGCCCCGCTGTTTCTCGCCCTCTGTTTCAGCCCCGCTGATTCAGCCCCTCTGTTTCAGCCCCTCTGAATCAGCCCCTCTGATTCAGCCCCTCTGTTTCAGCCCCTCTGTTTCAGCCCCTCTGTTTCTCGCCCTCTGTTTCAGCCCCTCTGATTCTCGCCCTCTGTTTCAGCCCCTCTGTTTCTCGCCCTCTGTTTTAGCCCCTCTGATTCAGCCCCTCTGTTTCAGCCCCTCTGATTCAGCCACTCTGTTTCTCTCCCTCTGTTTCAGCCCCTCTGTTTCAGCCCCTCTGTTTCAGCCCCTCTGTTTCAGCCCCTCTGATTCAGCCCCTCTGATTCAGCCCCTCTGATTCAGCCACTCTGTTTCTCTCCCTCTGTTTCAGCCCCTCTGTTTCAGCCCCTCTGTGTCTCACCCTCTGTTTCAGCCCCTCTGATTCAGCCCCTCTGATTCAGCCCCTCTGATTCAGCCCCTCTGTTTCCCGCCCCTCTGTTTCAGCCCCTCTGTTTCTCGCCCTCTGTTTCAGCCCCTCTGTTTCTCGCCCTCTGTTTCAGCCCCTCTGTTTCAGCCCCTCTGTTTCAGCCCCTCTGTTTCAGCCCCTCTGTTTCTCGCACTCTGTTGGAGCCCCTCTGTTTCTCGCCCTCTGTTTCAGCCCCTGTGATTCAGCCCCTCTGTTTCAGCCCTTCTGTTTCTCACCCTCTGTTCCAGCCCCTCTGTTTCAGCCCCTCTGTTTCAGCCACTCTGTTTCAGCCCCTCTCTTTCAGCCCCTCTGTTTCAGCCCCTCTGTTTCTCGCCCTCTGTTTCCGCCCCTCTGTTTCTCGCCCTCTGTTTCAGCCCCTCTGTTTCAGCCCGTCTGTTTCAGCCACTCTGTTTCTCGCCCTCTGTTTCAGCCCCCCTGTTTCTCACCCTCTGTTTCAGCCCCTCTGATTCAGCCCGTCTGTTTCTCGCCCTCTGTTTCAGCCCCTCTGTTTCTCGACCTCTGTTTCAGCCCCTCTGTTTCAGCCCCTCTGATTCAGCCTCTCTGTTTCTCGCCCTCTGTTTCAGCCCCTCTGTTTCTCACCCTCTGTTTCTCGCCCTCTGTTTCAGCACCTCTATTTCAGCCCGTCTGTTTCAGCCCCTCTGTTTCAGCCCCTCTGTTTCTCAACCATTGTTACTCGCCCTCTGTTTCAGCCCCTCTGTTTATCGCCCTCTGTTTCAGCCCCTCTGTTTGTCACCCTCTGTTTCAGGCTCTCTGTTTCAGCCCCTCTGTTTCTCGCCCTTTGTT
The DNA here is from genome assembly GCF_047496795.1 of Chiloscyllium punctatum. Lineage (NCBI taxonomy): Eukaryota > Metazoa > Chordata > Chondrichthyes > Orectolobiformes > Hemiscylliidae > Chiloscyllium > Chiloscyllium punctatum. Next base: position 95,193,817 of record NC_092758.1, read on the forward strand.
TCTCGCCCGCTGTTTCAGCCCCTTTGTTTCTCGCCCTCTGTTTCAGCCCCTCTGTTTCAGCCCCTCTGATTTAGGCCCTCTGATTCAGCCCCTCTCTTTCTCGCACTCTGTTTCAGCCCCTATGTTTCAGCCACTCTGTTTCAGCTCCTCTGTTTCAGCCCCTCTGTTTCTCGCCCTCTGTTTCAGCCCCTCTGTTTCTCGCCCTCTGTTTCAGCCCCTCTGTTTCTCGCCCTCTGTTTCAGCCCCTCTGTTTCAGCCCCTCTGTTTCAGCCCCTCTGTTTCTCGCCCTCTGTTTCAGCCCCTCTGTTTCTCGCCCTCTGTTTCAGCCCCTCTGTTTCAGCCCCTCTGTTTCTCACCCTCTGTTTCAGCCCCTCTGTTTCTCGCCCTCTGTTTCAGCCCCTCTGATTCAGCCCGTCTGTTTCAGCCCCTCTGTTTCAGCCCCTCTGTTTCTCATCCTCTGTTACTCGCCCTCTGTTTCAGCCCCTCTGTTTTTCGCCCTCTGTTTCAGCCCCTCTGTTTCTCACCCTCTGTTTCAGGCTCTCTGTTTCAGCCCCTCTGTTTCTCGCCCTCTGTTTCTCGCCCTCTGTTTCAGCCCCTCTGTTTCAGCCCGTCTGTTTCAGCTCCTCTGTTTCAGCCCCTCTGTTTCTCACCCTCTGTTTCTCGCCCTCTGTTTCAGCCCCTCTGTTTTTCGCCCTCTGTTTCAGCCCCCTGTTTCTCGCCCTATGTTTCAGGCTCTCTGTTTCAGCCCCTCTGTTTCTCGCCCTCTGTTTTAGCCCCTCTGATTCAGCCCCTCTGTTTCAGCCCCTCTGATTCAGCCCCTCTGATTCAGCCCCTCTGATTCAGCGACTCTGTTTCTCTCCCTCTGTTTCAGCCCCTCTGTTTCAGCCCCTCTGTTTCAGCCCCTCTGTTTCTCGCCCTCTGTTTCAGCCGCTCTGTTTCTCGCCCTCTGTTTCAGCCCCTCTGTTTCAGCCCCTCTGTTTCAGCCCCTCTGTTTCAGCGCCTCTGTTTCTCGCCCTCTGTTGGAGCCCCTCTGTTTCTCGCACTCTGTTTCAGCCCCTGTGATTCAGCCCCTCTGTTTCAGCCCCTCTGTTTCTCACCCTCTGTTCCAGCCCCTCTGTTTCAGCCCCTCTGTTTCAGCCCCTCTGCTTCAGCCCCTCTCTTTCAGCCCCTCTGTTTCAGCCCCTCTGTTTCTCGCCCTCTGTTTCAGCCCCTCTGTTTCTCGCCCTCTGTTTCAGCCCCTCTGTTTCAGCCCGTCTGTTTCAGCCACTCTGTTTCTCGCCCTCTGTTTCAGCCCCCCTGTTTCTCACCCTCTGTTTCAGCCCCTCTGATTCAGCCCGTCTGTTTCTCGCCCTCTGTTTCAGCCCCTCAGTTTCTCGCCCTCTGTTTCAGCCCCTCTGTTTCAGCCCCTCTGATTCAGCCTCTCTGTTTCTCGCCCTCTGTTTCAGCCCCTCTGTTTCTCACCCTCTGTTTCAGCCCCTCTGTTTCTCGCCCTCTGTTTCAGGCCCTCTGTTTGTCGCCTTCAGTTTCAGCCCCTCTGATTCAGCCCCTCTGTTTCAGCCCCTCTGATTCAGCCCCTCTGTTTCAGACCCTCTGTTTCAGCCCCTCTGTTTCAGCCCCTCTGTTTCTCGCCCTCTGTTTCAGCCCCTCTGTTTCTCACCCTCTGTTTCAGCCCCTCTGTTTCTCGCCCTGTGTTTCAGCCCCTCTGTTTCAGCCCGTCTGTTTCAGCCCCTCTGTTTCAGCCCCTCTGTTTCTCATCCTCTGTTACTCGCCCTCTGTTTCAGCCCCTCTGTTTTTCGCCCTCTGTTTCAGCCCCCTGTTTCTCACCCTCTGTTTCAGGCTCTCTGTTTCAGCCCCTCTGTTTCTCGCCCTCTGTTTCTCGCCCTCTGTTTCAGCCCTCTGTTTCAGCCCGTCCATTTCAGCTCCTCTCTTTCAGCCCCTCTGTTTCTCACCCTCTGTTTCTCGCCCTCTGTTTCAGCCCCTCTGTTTTTCGCCCTCTGTTTCAGCCCCCTGTTTCTCGCCCTATGTTTCAGGCTCTCTGTTTCAGCCCCTCTGTTTCTCGCCCTCTGTTTCTCGCCCGCTGTTTCAGCCCCTTTGTTTCTCGCCCTCTGTTTCAGCCCCTCTGTTTCAGCCCCTCTGATTCAGCCCCTCTGATTCAGCCCCTCTGTTTCTCGCCCTGTGTTTCAGACCCTCTGTTTCAGCCCCTCTTTTTCAGCTCCTCTGTTTCAGCCCCTCTGTTTCTCGCCCTCTGTTTCAGCCCCTCTGTTTCTCGCCCTCTGTTTCAGCCCCTCTGTTTCTCGCCCACTGTTTCAGCCCCTCTGTTTCTCGCCCTCTGTTTCAGCCCCTCTGTTTCTGCCCCTCTGTTTCTCGCGCTCTGTTTCAGCCCCGCTGTTTCTCGCCCTCTGTTTCAGCCCCGCTGATTCAGCCCCTCTGTTTCAGCTCCTCTGTTTCAGCCCCTCTGTTTCTCGCCCTCTGTTTCAGCCCCTCTGTTTCTCGCCCTCTGTTTCAGCCCCTCTGTTTCTCGCCCTCTGTTTCAGCCCCGCTGTTTCTCACCCTCTGTTTCAGCCCCTCGGTTTCAGCGCCTCTGTTTCTCGCCCTCTGTTTCAGCCCCTCTGTTTCTCGCCCTCTGTTTCAGCCCCTCTGATTCAGCCCCTCTGTTTCAGCCCCTCTGTTTTTCCGCCTCTGTTCCAGCCCCGCTGTTTCAGCCACTCAGTTTCAGCCACTCTGTTTCAGCCCCTCTGTTTCATCCCCTCTGTTTCAGCCCCTCTGTTTCTCGCCCTCTGTTTCAGCCCCACTTTTTCTCGCCCTCTGTTTCAGACCCTCTGTTTCAGCCCGTCTGTTTCAGCCACTCTGTTTCTCGCCCTCTGTTTCAGCCCCTCTGTTTCTCACCCTCTGTTTCAGCCCCTCTGATTCAGCCCCTCTGTTCCTCGCTCTCTGTTTCAGCCCCTCTGTTCCTCGCCATCTGTTTCAGCCCCTCTGTTTCAGCCCCTCTGTTTCAGCCCCTCTGTTTCTCGCCCTCTGTTTCAAACCCTCTGTTTCTCGCCCTCTGTTTCAGGCCCTCTGTTTCTTGGCCTCTGTTTCAGCCCCTGTGATTCAGCCCCTCTGTTTCAGCCCCTCTGATTCAGCCCCTCTGTTTCAGCCACTCTGTTTCAGCCCCTCTGTTTCAGCCCCTCTGTTTCACGCCGGCTGTTTCAGCCCCACTGTTTCTCGCCCTCTGTTTCAGCCCCTCTGTTTCTCGCCCTCTGTTTCAGCCCCTCTGTTTCAGCCTCTCTGTTTCTCGCCCTCTGTTTCAGCCCCTCTGTTTCACGCCCTCTGTTTCAGCCCCGCTGTTTCTCGCCCTCTGTTTCAGCCCCGCTGATTCAGCCCCTCTGTTTCAGCCCCTCTGAATCAGCCCCTCTGATTCAGCCCCTCTGTTTCAGCCCCTCTGTTTCAGCCCCTCTGTTTCTCGCCCTCTGTTTCAGCCCCTCTGATTCTCGCCCTCTGTTTCAGCCCCTCTGTTTCTCGCCCTCTGTTTTAGCCCCTCTGATTCAGCCCCTCTGTTTCAGCCCCTCTGATTCAGCCCCTCTGATTCAGCCCCTCTGATTCAGCCACTCTGTTTCTCTCCCTCTGTTTCAGCCCCTCTGTTCCTCGCCCTCTGTTTCAGCCCCTCTGTTCCTCGCCATCTGTTTCAGCCCCTCTGTTTCAGCCCCTCTGTTTCTCGCCCTCTGTTTCAGCCCCTCTGTTTCTCGCCCTCTGATTCAGCCCCTCTGTTTCTCGCCCTCTTTTTCAGCCCCTCTGTTTCTCGCCCACTGTTTCAGGCACTCTGTTTCTCGCCCTCTGTTTCAGCCCCTCTGATTCAGCCCCTCTGTTTCAGCCCCTCTGATTCAGCCCCTCTGTTTCAGCCACTCTGTTTCAGCCACTCTGTTTCAGCCCCTCTGTTTTACGCCGGCTGTTTCAGCCCCACTGTTTCTCGCCCTCTGTTTCAGCCCCTCTGTTTCTCGCCCTCTGTTTCAGCCCCTCTGTTTCAGCCTCTCTGTTTCTCGCCCTCTGTTTCAGCCCCTCTGTTTCACGCCCTCTGTTTCAGCCCCGCTGTTTCTCGCCCTCTGTTTCAGCCCCGCTGATTCAGCCCCTCTGTTTCAGCCCCTCTGAATCAGCCCCTCTGATTCAGCCCCTCTGTTTCAGCCCCTCTGTTTCAGCCCCTCTGTTTCTCGCCCTCTGTTTCAGCCCCTCTGATTCTCGCCCTCTGTTTCAGCCCCTCTGTTTCTCGCCCTCTGTTTTAGCCCCTCTGATTCAGCCCCTCTGTTTCAGCCCCTCTGATTCAGCCACTCTGTTTCTCTCCCTCTGTTTCAGCCCCTCTGTTTCAGCCCCTCTGTTTCAGCCCCTCTGTTTCAGCCCCTCTGATTCAGCCCCTCTGATTCAGCCCCTCTGATTCAGCCACTCTGTTTCTCTCCCTCTGTTTCAGCCCCTCTGTTTCAGCCCCTCTGTTTCAGCCCCTCTGTGTCTCACCCTCTGTTTCAGCCCCTCTGATTCAGCCCCTCTGATTCAGCCCCTCTGATTCAGCCCCTCTGTTTCCCGCCCCTCTGTTTCAGCCCCTCTGTTTCTCGCCCTCTGTTTCAGCCCCTCTGTTTCTCGCCCTCTGTTTCAGCCCCTCTGTTTCAGCCCCTCTGTTTCAGCCCCTCTGTTTCAGCCCCTCTGTTTCTCGCACTCTGTTGGAGCCCCTCTGTTTCTCGCCCTCTGTTTCAGCCCCTGTGATTCAGCCCCTCTGTTTCAGCCCTTCTGTTTCTCACCCTCTGTTCCAGCCCCTCTGTTTCAGCCCCTCTGTTTCAGCCACTCTGTTTCAGCCCCTCTCTTTCAGCCCCTCTGTTTCAGCCCCTCTGTTTCTCGCCCTCTGTTTCCGCCCCTCTGTTTCTCGCCCTCTGTTTCAGCCCCTCTGTTTCAGCCCGTCTGTTTCAGCCACTCTGTTTCTCGCCCTCTGTTTCAGCCCCCCTGTTTCTCACCCTCTGTTTCAGCCCCTCTGATTCAGCCCGTCTGTTTCTCGCCCTCTGTTTCAGCCCCTCTGTTTCTCGACCTCTGTTTCAGCCCCTCTGTTTCAGCCCCTCTGATTCAGCCTCTCTGTTTCTCGCCCTCTGTTTCAGCCCCTCTGTTTCTCACCCTCTGTTTCAGCCCCTCTGTTTCTCGCCCTCTGTTTCAGCACCTCTATTTCAGCCCGTCTGTTTCAGCCCCTCTGTTTCAGCCCCTCTGTTTCTCAACCATTGTTACTCGCCCTCTGTTTCAGCCCCTCTGTTTATCGCCCTCTGTTTCAGCCCCTCTGTTTGTCACCCTCTGTTTCAGGCTCTCTGTTTCAGCCCCTCTGTTTCTCGCCCTTTGTTTCTCGCCCGCTGTTTCAGCCCCTTTGTTTCTCGCCCTCTGTTTCAGCCCCTCTGTTTCAGCCCCTCTGATTTAGGCCCTCTGATTCAGCCCCTCTCTTTCTCGCACTCTGTTTCAGCCCCTATGTTTCAGCCACTCTGTTTCAGCTCCTCTGTTTCAGCCCCTCTGTTTCTCGCCCTCTGTTTCAGCCCCTCTGTTTCTCGCCCTCTGTTTCAGCCCCTCTGTTTCTCGCCCTCTGTTTCAGCCCCTCTGTTTCAGCCCCTCTGTTTCAGCCCCTCTGTTTCTCGCCCTCTGTTTCAGCCCCTCTGTTTCTCGCCCTCTGTTTCAGCCCCTCTGTTTCAGCCCCTCTGTTTCTCACCCTCTGTTTCAGCCCCTCTGTTTCAGCCCCTCTGTTTTAGCCCCTCTGTTTCTCGCCCTCTGTTTCAGCCCCTCTGTTTCTCGCCCTCTGTTCAGCCCCTATGTTTCTCGCCCTCTGTTTCAGCCCCTCTGTTTCTCGCCCTCCGTTTCAGCCCCTCTGTTTCAGCCCCTCTGTTTCTCGCCCTCTGTTTCTGCCCCTCTGTTTCTCGCCCTCTGTTTCAGCCCCTCTGATTCAGCCCCTCTGTTTCAGCCCCTCTGAATAAGCCCCTCTGATTCAGCCCCTCTGTTTCAGCCCCTCTGTTTCAGCCCCTCTGTTTCTCGCCCACTGTTTCAGCACCTCTGATTCTCGCCCTCTGTTTAAGCCCCTTTGTTTCTCGCCCTCTGTTTTAGCCCCTCTGATTCAGCCCCTCAGTTTCAGCCCCTCTGATTCAGCCCCCCTGATTCAGCCCCTCTGTTTCTCGCCCTCTGTTTCAGCCCCTCTGTTTCAGCCCCTCTGTTTCAGCCCCTCTGTTTCTCACCCTCTGTTTCAGCCCCTCTGATTCAGCCCCTCTGATTCAGCCCCTCTGATTCAGCCCCTCTGTTTCAGCCCCTCTGTTTCAGCCCCTCTGTTTCTCGCCCTCTGTTTCAGCCCCTCTGATTCTCGCCCTCTGTTTCAGCCCCTCTGTTTCTCGCCCTCTGTTTTAGCCCCTCTGATTCAGCCCCTCTGTTTCAGCCCCTCTGATTCAGCCCCTCTGATTCAGCCCCTCTGATTCAGCCACTCTGTTTCTCTCCCTCTGTTTCAGCCCCTCTGTTTCAGCCCCTCTGTTTCAGCCCCTCTGTGTCTCACCCTCTGTTTCAGCCCCTCTGTTTCAGACCCTCTGTTTCAGCCCCTCTGTTTCAGCCCCTCTGTTTCAGCGCCTCTGTTTCTCGCCCTCTGTTGGAGCCCCTCTGTTTCTCGCCCTCTGTTTCAGCCCCTGTGATTCAGCCCCTCTGTTTCAGCCCCTCTGTTTCTCACCCTCTGTTCCAGCCCTTCTGTTTCAGCCCCTCTGTTTCAGCCACTCTGTTTCAGCCCCTCTCTTTCAGCCCCTCTGTTTCAGCCCCTCTGTTTCTCGCCCTCTGTTTCAGCCCCTCTGTTTCTCGCCCTCTGTTTCAGCCCCTCTGTTTCAGCCCGTCTGTTTCAGCCACTCTGTTTCTCGCCCTCTGTTTCAGCCCCCCTGTTTCTCACCCTCTGTTTCAGCCCCTCTGATTCAGCCCGTCTGTTTCTCGCCCTCTGTTTCAGCCCCTCTGTTTCTCGCCCTCTGTTTCAGCCCCTCTGTTTCAGCCCCTCTGATTCAGCCTCTCTGTTTCTCGCCCTCTGTTTCAGCCCCTCTGTTTCTCACCCTCTGTTTCAGCCCCTCTGTTTCTCGCCCTCTGTTTCAGCACCTCTATTTCAGCCCGTCTGTTTCAGCCCCTCTGTTTCTCAACCATTGTTACTCGCCCTCTGTTTCAGCCCCTCTGTTTTTCGCCCTCTGTTTCAGCCCCTCTGTTTGTCACCCTCTGTTTCAGGCTCTCTGTTTCAGCCCCTCTGTTTCTCGCCCTCTGTTTCTCGCCCGCTGTTTCTGCCCCTCTGTTTCTCGCCCTCTGTTTCAGGCCCTCTCCTTCTCGCCTTCAGTTTCAGCCCCTCTGTTTCAGCCCCTCTGTTTCAGCCCGTCTGTTTCAGCCACTCTGTTTCTCGCCCTCTGTTTCAGCCCCCCTGTTTCTCACCCTCTGTTTCAGCCCCTCTGATTCAGCCCGTCTGTTTCTCGCCCTCTGTTTCAGCCCCTCTGTTTCTCGCCCTCTGTTTCAGCCCCTCTGTTTCAGCCCCTCTGATTCAGCCTCTCTGTTTCTCGCCCTCTGTTTCAGCCCCTCTGTTTCTCACCCTCTGTTTCAGCCCCTCTGTTTCTCGCCCTCTGTTTCAGCACCTCTATTTCAGCCCGTCTGTTTCAGCCCCTCTGTTTCTCAACCATTGTTACTCGCCCTCTGTTTCAGCCCCTCTGTTTTTCGCCCTCTGTTTCAGCCCCTCTGTTTGTCACCCTCTGTTTCAGGCTCTCTGTTTCAGCCCCTCTGTTTCTCGCCCTCTGTTTCTCGCCCGCTGTTTCTGCCCCTCTGTTTCTCGCCCTCTGTTTCAGGCCCTCTCCTTCTCGCCTTCAGTTTCAGCCCCTCTGATTCAGACCCTCTGTTTCAGCCCCTCTGTTTCAGCCCCTCTGTTTCTCGCCCTCTGTTTCAGCCCCTCTGTTTCTCACCCTCTGTTTCAGCCCCTCTGTTTCTCGCCCTCTGTTTCAGCCCCTCTGTTTCAGCCCGTCTGTTTCAGCCCCTCTGTTTCAGCCCCTCTGTTTCTCATCCTCTGTTACTCGCCCTCTGTTTCAGCCCCTCTGTTTGTCGCCCTCTGTTTCAGCCCCTCTGTTTCTCACCCTCTTTTTCAGGCTCTCTGTTTCAGCCCCTCTGTTTCTCGCCCTCTGTTTCTCGCCCTCTGTTTCAGCCCCTCTGTTTCAGCCCGTCTGTTTCAGCTCCTCTGTTTCAGCCCCTCTGTTTCTCACCCTCTGTTTCTCGCCCTCTGTTTCAGCCGCTCTGTTTTTCGCCCTCTGTTTCAGCCCCCTGTTTCTCGCCCTATGTTTCAGGCTCTCTGTTTCAGCCCCTCTGTTTCTCGCCCTCTGTTTCTCGCCCGCTGTTTCAGCCCCTTTGTTTCTCGCCCTCTGTTTCAGCCCCTCTGTTTCAGCCCCTCTGATTCAGCCCCTCTGATTCAGCCCCTCTGTTTCTCGCCCTGTGTTTCAGACCCTCTGTTTCAGCCCCTCTTTTTCAGCTCCTCTGTTTCAGCCCCTCTGTTTCTCGCCCTCTGTTTCAGCCCCTCTGTTTCTCGCCCTCTGTTTCAGCCCCTCTGTTTCTCGCCCACTGTTTCAGCCCCTCTGTTTCTCGCCCTCTGTTTCAGCCCCTCTGTTTCTGCCCCTCTGTTTCTCGCCCTCTGTTTCAGCCCCTCTGTTTCTCGCCCTCTGTTTCAGCCCCGCTGTTTCTCACCCTCTGTTTCAGCCCCTCGGTTTCAGCGCCTCTGTTTCTCGCCCTCTGTTTCAGCCCCTCTGTTTCTCGCCCTCTGTTTCAGCCCCTCTGATTCAGCCCCTCTGTTTCAGCCCCTCTGTTTTTCCGCCTCTGTTCCAGCCCCTCTGTTTCAGCCTCTCTGTTTCAGCCACTCTGTTTCAGCCCCTCTGTTTCATCCCCTCTGTTTCAGCCCCTCTGTTTCTCGCCCTCTGTTTCAGCCCCACTTTTTCTCGCCCTCTGTTTCAGACCCTCTGTTTCTGCCCCTCTGTTTTTCGCCCTCTGTTTCAGCCCCCTGTTTCTCGCCCTATGTTTCAGGCTCTCTGTTTCAGCCCCTCTGTTTCTCGCCCTCTGTTTCTCGCCCACTGTTTCAGCCCCTTTGTTTCTCGCCCTCTGTTTCAGCCCCTCTGTTTCAGCCCCTCTGATTCAGCCCCTCTGATTCAGCCCCTCTGTTTCTCGCCCTGTGTTTCAGACCCTCTGTTTCAGCCCCTCTTTTTCAGCTCCTCTGTTTCAGCCCCTCTGTTTCTCGCCCTCTGTTTCAGCCCCTCTGTTTCTCGCCCACTGTTTCAGCCCCTCTGTTTCTCGCCCTCTGTTTCAGCCCCTCTGTTTCTGCCCCTCTGTTTCTCGCGCTCTGTTTCAGAGCCGCTGTTTCTCGCCCTCTGTTTCAGCCCCGCTGATTCAGCCCCTCTGTTTCAGCTCCTCTGTTTCAGCCCCTCTGTTTCTCGCCCTCTGTTTCAGCCCCTCTGTTTCTCGCCCTCTGTTTCAGCCCCTCTGTTTCTCGCCCTCTGTTTCAGCCCCGCTGTTTCTCACCCTCTGTTTCAGCCCCTCGGTTTCAGCGCCTCTGTTTCTCGCCCTCTGTTTCAGCCCCTCTGTTTCTCGCCCTCTGTTTCAGCCCCTCTGATTCAGCCCCTCTGTTTCAGCCCCTCTGTTTTTCCGCCTCTGTTCCAGCCCCTCTGTTTCAGCCTCTCTGTTTCAGCCACTCTGTTTCAGCCCCTCTGTTTCATCCCCTCTGTTTCAGCCCCTCTGTTTCTCGCCCTCTGTTTCAGCCCCACTTTTTCTCGCCCTCTGTTTCAGACCCTCTGTTTCAGCCCGTCTGTTTCAGCCACTCTGTTTCTCGCCCTCTGTTTCAGCCCCTCTGTTTCTCACCCTCTGTTCCAGCCCCTCTGATTCAGCCCCTCTGTTCCTCGCCCTCTGTTTCAGCCACTATGTTCCTCGCCATCTGTTTCAGCCCCTCTGTTTCAGCCCCTCTGTTTCAGCCCCTCTGTTTCTCGCCCTCTGTTTCAGACCCTCTGTTTCTCGCCCTCTGTTTCAGGCCCTCTATTTCTTGGCCTCTGTTTCAGCCCCTGTGATTCAGCCCCTCTGTTTCAGCCCCTCTGTTTCAGCCACTCTGTTTAAACCCCTCTGTTTCAGCCCCTCTGTTTCACGCCGGCTGTTTCAGCCCCACTGTTTCTCGCCCTCTGTTTCAGCCCCTCTGTTTCTCGCCGGCTGTTTCAGCCCCACTGTTTCTCGCCCTCTGTTTCAGCCCCTCTGTTTCAGCCTCTCTGTTTCTCGCCCTCTGTTTCAGCCCCTCTGTTTCACGCCCTCTGTTTCAGGCCTTCTATTTCTTGGCCTCTGTTTCAGCCCCTGTGATTCAGCCCCTCTGTTTCAGCCCCTCTGTTTCAGCCCCTGTGATTGAGCCCCTCTGTTTCAGCCCCTCTGATTTAGCCCCTCTGTTTCAGCCACTCTGTTTCAGCCCCTCTGTTTCAGCCCCTCTGTTTCACGCCGGCTGTTTCAGCCCCACTGTTTCTCGCCCTCTGTTTCAGCCCCTCTGTTTCTCGCCCTCTGTTTCAGCCCCTCTGTTTCAGCCTCTCTGTTTCTCGCCCTCTGTTTCAGCCCCTCTGTTTCACGCCCTCTGTTTCAGCCCCGCTGTTTCTCGCCCTCTGTTTCAGCCCCTCTGATTCAGCCCCTCTGTTTCAGCCCCTCTGTTTCAGCCCCTCTGTTTCAGCCCCTGTGATTCAGCCCCTCTGTTTCAGCCTCTCTGAATCAGCCCCTCTGATTCAGCCCCTCTGTTTCAGCCCCTCTGTTTCAGCCCCTCTGTTTCTCGCCCTCTGTTTCAGCCCCTCTGATTCTCGCCCTCTGTTTCAGCCCCTCTGTTTCTCGCCCTCTGTTTTAGCCCCTCTGATTCAGCCCCTCTGTTTCAGCCCCTCTGATTCAGCCCCTCTGATTCAGCCCCTCTGATTCAGCCACTCTGTTTCTCTCCCTCTGTTTCAGCCCCTCTGTTTCAGCCCCTCTGTTTCAGCCCCTCTGTGTCTCACCCTCTGTTTCAGCCCCTCTGATTCAGCCCCTCTGATTCAGCCCCTCTGATTCAGCCCCTCTGTTTCCCGCCCCTCTGTTTCAGCCCCTCTGTTTCTCGCCCTCTGTTTCAGCCCCTCTGTTTCTCGCCCTCTGTTTCAGCCCCTCTGTTTCAGCCCCTCTGTTTCAGCCCCTCTGTTTCAGCGCCTCTGTTTCTCGCCCTCTGTTGGAGCCCCTCTGTTTCTCGCCCTCTGTTTCAGCCCCTGTGATTCAGCCCCTCTGTTTCAGCCCCTCTGTTTCTCGCCCTCTGTTCCAGCCCCTCTTTTTCAGCCCCTCTGTTTCAGCCACTCTGTTTCAGCCCCTCTCTTTCAGCCCCTCTGTTTCAGCCCCTCTGTTTCTCGCCCTCTGTTTCTGCCCCTCTGTTTCTCGCCCTCTGTTTCAGCCCCTCTGTTTCAGCCCGTCTGTTTCAGCCACTCTGTTTCTCGCCCTCTGTTTCAGCCCCCCTGTTTCTCACCCTCTGTTTCAGCCCCTCTGATTCAGCCCGTCTGTTTCTCGCCCTCTGTTTCAGCCCCTCTGTTTCTCGACCTCTGTTTCAGCCCCTCTGTTTCAGCCCCTCTGATTCAGCCTCTCTGTTTCTCGCCCTCTGTTTCAGCCCCTCTGTTTCTCACCCTCTGTTTCAGCCCCTCTGTTTCTCGCCCTCTGTTTCAGCACCTCTATTTCAGCCCGTCTGTTTCAGCCCCTCTGTTTCAGCCCCTCTGTTTCTCAACCATTGTTACTCGCCCTCTGTTTCAGCCCCTCTGTTTATCGCCCTCTGTTTCAGCCCCTCTGTTTGTCACCCTCTGTTTCAGGCTCTCTGTTTCAGCCCCTCTGTTTCTCGCCCTTTGTTTCTCGCCCGCTGTTTCAGCCCCTTTGTTTCTCGCCCTCTGTTTCAGCCCCTCTGTTTCAGCCCCTCTGATTTAGGCCCTCTGATTCAGCCCCTCTCTTTCTCGCACTCTGTATCAGCCCCTCTATTTCAGCCACTCTGTTTCAGCTCCTCTGTTTCAGCCCCTCTGTATCTCGCCCTCTGTTTCAGCCCCTCTGTTTCTCGCCCTCTGTTTCAGCCCCTCTGTTTCTCGCCCTCTGTTTCAGCCCCTCTGTTTCAGCCCCTCTGTTTCAGCCCCTCTGTTTCTCGCCCTCTGTTTCAGCCCCTCTGTTTCTCGCCCTCTGTTTCAGCCCCTCTGTTTCAGCCCCTCTGTTTCTCAACCTCTGTTTCAGCCCCTCTGTTTCAGCCCCTCTGTTTTAGCCCCTCTGTTTCTCGCCCTCTGTTTCAGCCCCTCTGTTTCTCGCCCTCTGTTCAGCCCCTATGTTTCTCGCCCTCTGTTTCAGCCCCTCTGTTTCTCGCCCTCCGTTTCAGCCCCTCTGTTTCAGCCCCTCTGTTTCTCGCCCTCTGTTTCTGCCCCTCTGTTTCTCGCCCTCTGTTTCAGCCCCTCTGATTCAGCCCCTCTGTTTCAGCCCCTCTGAATATGCCCCTCTGATTCAGCCCCTCTGTTTCAGCCCCTCTGTTTCAGCCCCTCTGTTTCTCGCCCTCTGTTTCAGCCCCTCTGATTCTCGCCCTCTGTTTAAGCCCCTTTGTTTCTCGCCCTCTGTTTTAGCCCCTCTGATTCAGCCCCTCAGTTTCAGCCCCTCTGATTCAGCCCCTCTGATTCAGCCCCTCTGTTTCTCGCCCTCTGTTTCAGCCCCTCTGTTTCAGCCCCTCTGTTTCAGCCCCTCTGTTTCTCACCCTCTGTTTCAGCCCCTCTGATTCAGCCCCTCTGATTCAGCCCCTCTGTTTCAGCCCCTCTGTTTCAGCCCCTCTGTTTCTCGCCCTCTGTTTCAGCCCCTCTGATTCTCGCCCTCTGTTTCAGCCCCTCTGTTTCTCGCCCTCTGTTTTAGCCCCTCTGATTCAGCCCCTCTGTTTCAGCCCCTCTGATTCAGCCCCTCTGATTCAGCCCCTCTGATTCAGCCCCTCTGATTCAGCCACTCTGTTTCTCTCCCTCTGTTTCAGCCCCTCTGTTCCTCGCCCTCTGTTTCAGCCCCTCTGTTCCTCGCCATCTGTTTCACCCCTCTGTTTCAGCCCCTCTGTTTCAGCCCCTCTGTTTCTCGCCCTCTGTTTCAGAACCTCTGTTTCTCGCCCTCTGTTTCAGGCCCTCTGTTTCTTGGCCTCTGTTTCAGCCCCTGTGATTCAGCCCCTCTGTTTCAGCCCCTCTGATTCAGCCCCTCTGTTTCAGCCACTCTGTTTTAGCCCCTCTGTTTCAGCCCCTCTGTTTCACGCCGGCTGTTTCAGCCCCACTGTTTCTCGCCCTCTGTTTCATCCCCTCTGTTTCTCGCCCTCTGTTTCAGCCCCTCTGTTTCAGCCTCTCTGTTTCTCGCCCTCTGTTTCAGCCCCTCTGTTTCACGCCCTCTGTTTCAGCCCCGCTGATTCAGCCCCTCTGTTTCAGCCCCTCTGAATCAGCCCCTCTGATTCAGCCCCTCTGTTTCAGCCCCTCTGTTTCAGCCCCTCTGTTTCTCGCCCTCTGTTTCAGCCCCTCTGATTCTCGCCCTCTGTTTCAGCCCCTCTGTTTCTCGCCCTCTGTTTTAGCCCCTCTGATTCAGCCCCTGTGTTTCAGCCCCTCTGATTCAGCCCCTCTGATTCAGCCCCTCTGATTCAGCCACTCTGTTTCTCTCCCTCTGTTTCAGCCCCTCTGTTTCAGCCCCTCTGTTTCAGCCCCTCTGTGTCTCACCCTCTGTTTCAGCCCCTCTGATTCAGCCCCTCTGATTCAGCCCCTCTGATTCAGCCCCTCTGTTTCCCGCCCCTCTGATTCAGCCCCTCTGTTTCTCGCCCTCTGTTTCAGCCCCTCTGTTTCTCGCCCTCTGTTTCAGCCCCTCTGTTTCAGCCCCTCTGTTTCAGCCCCTCTGTTTCAGCCCCTCTGTTTCAGCGCCTCTGTTTCTCGCACTCTGTTGGAGCCCCTCTGTTTCTCGCCCTCTGTTTCAGCCCCTGTGATTCAGCCCCTCTGTTTCAGCCCCTCTGTTTCTCACCCTCTGTTCCAGCCCCTCTGTTTCAGCCCCTCTGTTTCAGCCACTCTGTTTCAGCCCCTCTCTTTCAGCCCCTCTGTTTCAGCCCCTCTGTTTCTCGCCCTCTGTTTCAGCCCCTCTGTTTCTCGCCCTCTGTTTCAGCCCCTCTGTTTCAGCCCATCTGTTTCAGCCACTCTGTTTCTCGCCCTCTGTTTCAGCCCCCCTGTTTCTCACCCTCTGTTTCAGCCCCTCTGTTTCAGCCCCTCTGTTTCTCGACCTCTGTTTCAGCCCCTCTGTTTCAGCCCCTCTGATTCAGCCTCTCTGTTTCTCGCCCTCTGTTTCAGCCCCTCTGTTTCTCACCCTCTGTTTCAGCCCCTCTGTTTCTCGCCCTCTGTTTCAGCACCTCTATTTCAGCCCGTCTGTTTCAGCCCCTCTGTTTCAGCCCCTCTGTTTCTCAACCATTGTTACTCGCCCTCTGTTTCAGCCCCTCTGTTTATCGCCCTCTGTTTCAGCCCCTCTGTTTGTCACCCTCTGTTTCAGGCTCTCTGTTTCAGCCCCTCTGTTTCTCGCCCTTTGTTTCTCGCCCGCTGTTTCAGCCCCTTTGTTTCTCGCCCTCTGTTTCAGCCCCTCTGTTTCAGCCCCTCTGATTTAGGCCCTCTGATTCAGCCCCTCTCTTTCTCGCACTCTGTTTCAGCCCCTCTGTTTCAGCCACTCTGTTTCAGCTCCTCTGTTTCAGCCCCTCTGTTTCTCGCCCTCTGTTTCAGCCACTCTGTTTCTCGCCCTCTGTTTCAGCCCCTCTGTTTCTCGCCCTCTGTTTCAGCCCCTCTGTTTCAGCCGCTCTGTTTCAGCCCCTATGTTTCTCCCCCTCTGTTCCAGCCCCTCTGTTTCAGCCCCTCTGTTTCAGCTACTCTGTTTCATCCCCTCTGTTTAAGCCCGTCTGTTTCTCACCCTCTGTTTCTCGCCCTCTGTTTCAGCCCCTCTGTTTCAGCCGCTCTGTTTCAGCCCCTATGTTTCTCCCCCTCTGTTCCAGCCCCTCTGTTTCAGCCCCTCTGTTTCAGCTACTCTGTTTCATCCCCTCTGTTTAAGCCCGTCTGTTTCTCACCCTCTGTTTCAGCCCCTCTGTTTCAGCCCCTCTGTTTCTCGCCCTCTGATTCAGCCCCTCTGTTTCAGCCCGTCTGTTTCAGTCACTCTGTTTCTCGCCCTGTGTTTCAGCCATTCTGTTTCTCACCCTCTGTTTCCGCCCCTCTGATTCAGCCCCTCTGTCTCTCGCCCTCTGTTTCAGCCCCTCTGTTTCTCGCCCTCTGTTTCAGCCCCTCTGTTTCAGCCCCTCTGTTTCAGCCCCTCTGTTTCTCGCCCTCTGTTTCAGCCCCTCTGTTTCTCGCCCTCTGTTTCAGGCCCTCTGTTTCTCGCCCTCTGTTTCAGCCCCTCTGATTCAGCCCCTCTGTTTCAGCCCCTCTGATTCAGACCCTCTGTTTCAGCCCCTCTGAATCAGCCCCTCTGATTCAGCCCCTCTCTTTCAGCCCCTCTGTTTCAGCCCCTCTGTTTCTCGCCCTCTGTTTCAGCCCCTCTGATTCTCGCCCTCTGTTTCAGCCCCTCTGTTTCTCGCCCTCTGTTTCAGCCCCTCTGATTCTGCCCCTCTGTTTTACCCCCTCTGATTCAGCACCTCTGATTCAGCCCCTCTGATACAGCCCCTCTGTTTCTCGACCTCTGTTTCAGCCCCTCTGTTTCAGCCCCTCTGTTTCAGCCCCTCTGTTTCTCACCCTCTGTTTCAGCCCCTCTGATTCAGCCCCTCTGATTCAGCCCCTCTGATTCAGCCCCTCTGTTTCAGCCCCTCTGTTTCAGCGGCTCTGTTTCGCCCTCTGTTTCAGCCCCTCTGTTTCTCGCCCTCTGTTTCAGCCCCTCTGATTCAGCCCCTCTGTTTCAGCTCCTCTGTTTCTCCCCCTCTGTTCCAGCCCCTCTGTTTCAGCCCCTATGTTTCAGCCACTCTGTTTCAGCCCCTCTGATTCAGCCCCTCTGTTTCTCGCCCTCTGTTTCAGCCCCTCTGTTTCTCGCCTCTGTATCATCCCCACTGTTTCAGCCCGTCTGTTTCAGCCACTCTGTTTCTCGCCCTCTGTTTCAGCCCCTCTGATTCGGCCCCTCTGTTTCAGCCCCTCTGTTTCAGCCCCTCTGTTTCTCGCCCTCGGTTTCAGTCCCTCTGTTTCTCGCCCTCTGTTTCAGCCCCTCTGTTTCAGCCCGTCTGTTTCAGCCACTCTGTTTCTCGCCCTCTGTTTCAGCCCCTCTGTTTCTCACCCTCTGTTTCAGCCCCTCTGATTCAGCCACTGTGTTTCTCGCCCTCTGTTTCAGCCCCTCTGTTTCTCGCCCCAGGTTTCAGCCGCTCTGTTTCAGCCCCTCTGTTTCAGCCCCTCTGTTTCTCGCCCTCTGTTTCAGCCCCTTTGTTTCTCGCCCTCTGTTTCAGCCCCTCTGTTTCAGCCCCTCTGATTTAGGCCCTCTGATTCAGCCCCTCTGTGTCTCGCACTCTGTTTCAGCCCCTCTGTTTCAGCCACTCTGTTTCAGCTCCTCTGTTTCAGCCCCTCTGTTTCTCGCCCTCTGTTTCAGCCCCTCTGTTTCTCGCCCTCTGTTTCAGCCCCTCTGTTTCTCGCCCTCTGTTTCAGCCCCTCTGTTTCAGCCCCTCTGTTTCAGCCCCTCTGTTTCTCACCCTCTGTTTCAGCCCCTCTGATTCAGCCACTGTGTTTCTCGCCCTCTGTTTCAGCCCCTCTGTTTCTCGCCCCAGGTTTCAGCCGCTCTGTTTCAGCCCCTCTGTTTCAGCCCCTCTGTTTCTCGCCCTCTGTTTCAGCCCCTTTGTTTCTCGCCCTCTGTTTCAGCCCCTCTGTTTCAGCCCCTCTGATTTAGGCCCTCTGATTCAGCCCCTCTGTGTCTCGCACTCTGTTTCAGCCCCTCTGTTTCAGCCACTCTGTTTCAGCTCCTCTGTTTCAGCCCCTCTGTTTCTCGCCCTCTGTTTCAGCCCCTCTGTTTCTCGCCCTCTGTTTCAGCCCCTCTGTTTCTCGCCCTCTGTTTCAGCCCCTCTGTTTCAGCCCCTCTGTTTCAGCCCCTCTGTTTCTCGCCCTCTGTTTCAGCCCCTCTGTTTCTCGCCCTCTGTTTCAGCCCCTCTGTTTCTCGCCCTCTGTTTCAGCCCCTCTGTTTCTCGCCCTCTGTTTCAGCCCCTCTGTTTCAGCCCCTCTGTTTCAGCCCCTCTGTTTCTCGCCCTCTGTTTCAGCCCCTCTGTTTCTCACCCTCTGTTTCAGCCCCTCTGTTTCAGCCCCTCTGTTTTAGCCCCTCTGTTTCTCGCCCTCTGTTTCAGCCCCTCTGTTTCTCGCCCTCTGTTCAGCCCCTATGTTTCTCGCCCTCTGTTTCAGCCCCTCTGTTTCTCGCCCTCCGTTTCAGCCCCTCTCTTTCAGCCCCTCTGTTTCTCGCACTCTGTTTCTGCCCCTCTGTTTCTCGCCCTCTGTTTCAGCCCGGCTGATTCAGCCCTTAAGTTTCAGCCCCTCTGAATCAGCCCCTCTGATTCAGCCCCTCTGTTTCAGCCCCTCTGTTTCAGCCCCTCTGTTTCTCGCCCTCTGTTTCAGCCCCTCTGATTCTCGCCCTCTGTTTCAGCCCCTTTGTTTCTCGCCCTCTGTTTTAGCCCCTCTGATTCAGCCCCTCAGTTTCAGCCCCTCTGATTCAGCCCCACTGATTCAGCCCCTCTGATTCAGCCCCTCTGTTTCTCGCCCTCTGTTTCAGCCCCTCTGTTTCTCGCCCTCTGTTTCAGCCCCTCTGTTTCAGCCCCTCTGTTTCAGCCCCTCTGTTTCTCGCCCTCTGTTTCAGCCCCTCTGTTTCTCGCCCTCTGTTTCAGCCCCTCTGTTTCAGCCCCTCTGTTTCTCACCCTCTGTTTCAGCCCCTCTGTTTCAGCCCCTCTGTTTTAGCCCCTCTGTTTCTCGCCCTCTGTTTCAGCCCCTCTGTTTCTCGCCCTCTGTTCAGCCCCTATGTTTCTCGCCCTCTGTTTCAGCCCCTCTGTTTCTCGCCCTCCGTTTCAGCCCCTCTCTTTCAGCCCCTCTGTTTCTCGCCCTCTGTTTCTGCCCCTCTGTTTCTCGCCCTCTGTTTCAGTCCGGCTGATTCAGCCCTTAAGTTTCAGCCCCTCTGAATCAGCCCCTCTGATTCAGCCCCTCTGTTTCAGCCCCTCTGTTTCAGCCCCTATGTTTCTCGCCCTCTGTTTCAGCCCCTCTGATTCTCGCCCTCTGTTTCAGCCCCTTTGTTTCTCGCCCTCTGTTTTAGCCCCTCTGATTCAGCCCCTCAGTTTCAGCCCCTCTGATTCAGCCCCTCTGATTCAGCCCCTCTGATTCCGCCCCTCTGTTTCTCGCCCTCTGTTTCAGCCCCTCTGTTTCAGCCCCTCTGTTTCAGCCCCTCTGTTTCTCACCCTCTGTTTCAGCCCCTCTGATTCAGCCCCTCTGATTCAGACCCTCTGATTCAGCCCCTCTGTTTTCCGCCCCTCTGTTTCAGCCCCTCTGTTTCTCGCCCTTTGTTTCAGCCCCTCTGTTTCTCGCCCTCTGCTTCAGCCCCTCTATTTCAGCCCCTCTGTTTCAGCCCCTCTGTTTCAGCGCCTCTGTTTCTCGCCCTCTGTTTCAGCCCCTCTGTTTCTCGCCCTCTGTTTCAGCCCCTCTGATTCAGCCCCTCTGTTTCAGCCCCTCTGTTTCTCCCCCTCTGTTCCAGACACTCTGTTTCAGCCCCTCTGTTTCAGCCACTCTGTTTCAGCCCCTTCTTTCAGCCCCTCTGTTTCAGCCCCTCTGTTTCTCGCCCTCTGTTTCAGCCCCTCTGTTTCTCGCCCTCTGTTTCAGCCCCTCTGTTTCAGCCCCTCTGTTTCACCCACTCTGTTTCTCGCCCTCTGTTTCAGCCCCTCTGTTTCTCACCCTCTGTTTCAGCCCCTCTGATTCAGCCCCTCTGTTTCTCGACCTCTGTTTCAGCCCCTCTGTTTCTCGCCCTCTGTTTCAGCCCCTCTGTTTCTCGCCCTCTGTTTCAGCCCCTCTGTTTCAGCCCCTCTGATTCAGCCTCTCTGTTTCTCGCCCTCTGTTTCAGCCCCTCTGTTTCTCGCCCTCTGTTTCAGCCCCTCTGTTTCTCGCCCTCTGTTTCAGCCCCTCTGTTTCAGCCCGTCTGTTTCAGCCCCTCTGTTTCTCGCCCTCTGTTTCAGGCCCTCTGTTTCTCGCCCTCTGTTTCAGCCCTTCAGATTCAGCCCCTCTGTTTCAGCCCCTCTGATTCTGCCCCTCTGTTTCAGCCCGTCTGTTTCAGCCCCTCTGTTTCAGCCCCTCTGTTTCTCGCCCTCTGTTTCTCGCCCGCTGCTTCTGCCGCTTTGTTTCTCGCCCTCTGTTTCAGCCCCTCGGTTTCAGCCCCTCTGATTCAGCCCCTCTGATTCAGCCCCTCTGTTTCTCGCCATCTGTTTCAGCCCCTCTGTTTCAGCCCCTCTGTTTCTCGCCCTCTGTTTCAGCCCCTCTGATTCAGCCCCTCTGTTTCAGCCCCTCTGTTTCTCGCCCTCTGTTTCAGCCCTTCTGATTCAGCCCCTCTGATTCAGCCCCTCTGATTCAGCCCCTCTGTTTCCCGCCCCTCTGTTTCAGCCCCTCTGTTTCTCGCCCTTTGTTTCAGCCCCTCTGTTTCTCGCCCTCTGCTTCAGCCCCTCTATTTCAGCCCCTCTGTTTCAGCCCCTCTGTTTCAGCGCCTCTGTTTCTCGCCCTCTGTTTCAGCCCCTCTGTTTCTCGCCCTCTGTTTCAGCCCCTCTGATTCAGCCCCTCTGTTTCAGCCCCTCTGTTTCTCCCCCTCTGTTCCAGACCATCTGTTTCAGCCCCTTTGTTTCAGCCACTCTGTTTCAGCCCCTTCTTTCAGCCCCTCTGTTTCAGCCCCTCTGTTTCTCGCCCTATGTTTCAGCTCCTCTGTTTCTCGCCCTCTGTTTCAGCCCATCTGTTTCAGCCCGTCTGTTTCACCCACTCTGTTTCTCGCCCTCTGTTTCAGCTCCTCTGTTTCTCACCCGCTGTTTCAGCCCCTCTGATTCAGCCCCTCTGTTTCTCGCCCTCTGTTTCAGCCCCTCTGATTCAGCCCCTCTGTTTCAGCCCCTCTGTTTCAGCCTCTCTGATTCAGCCTCTCTGTTTCTCGCCCTCTGTTTCAGCCCCTCTGTTTCTCGCCCTCTGTTTCAGCCCCTCTGTTTCTCGCCCTCTGTTTCAGCCCCTCTGTTTCAGCCCCTCTGTTTCAGCCCCTCTGTTTCTCGCCCTCTGTTTCAGCCCCTCTGTTTCTCGCCCTCTGTTTCAGCCCCTCTGTTTCTCGCCCTCTGTTTCAGCCCCTCTGTTTCTCGCCCTCTGTTTCAGCCCCTCTGTTTCAGCCCCTCTGTTTCAGCCCCTCTGTTTCTCGCCCTCTGTTTCAGCCCCTCTGTTTCTCACCCTCTGTTTCAGCCCCTCTGTTTCAGCCCCTCTGTTTTAGCCCCTCTGTTTCTCGCCCTCTGTTTCAGCCCCTCTGTTTCTCGCCCTCTGTTCAGCCCCTATGTTTCTCGCCCTCTGTTTCAGCCCCTCTGTTTCTCGCCCTCCGTTTCAGCCCCTCTCTTTCAGCCCCTCTGTTTCTCGCCCTCTGTTTCTGCCCCTCTGTTTCTCGCCCTCTGTTTCAGCCCGGCTGATTCAGCCCTTAAGTTTCAGCCCCTCTGAATCAGCCCCTCTGATTCAGCCCCTCTGTTTCAGCCCCTCTGTTTCAGCCCCTCTGTTTCTCGCCCTCTGTTTCAGCCCCTCTGATTCTCGCCCTCTGTTTCAGCCCCTTTGTTTCTCGCCCTCTGTTTTAGCCCCTCTGATTCAGCCCCTCAGTTTCAGCCCCTCTGATTCAGCCCCTCTGATTCAGCCCCTCTGATTCAGCCCCTCTGTTTCTCGCCCTCTGTTTCAGCCCCTCTGTTTCTCGCCCTCTGTTTCAGCCCCTCTGTTTCAGCCCCTCTGTTTCAGCCCCTCTGTTTCTCGCCCTCTGTTTCAGCCCCTCTGTTTCTCGCCCTCTGTTTCAGCCCCTCTGTTTCAGCCCCTCTGTTTCTCACCCTCTGTTTCAGCCCCTCTGTTTCAGCCCCTCTGTTTTAGCCCCTCTGTTTCTCGCCCTCTGTTTCAGCCCCTCTGTTTCTCGCCCTCTGTTCAGCCCCTATGTTTCTCGCCCTCTGTTTCAGCCCCTCTGTTTCTCGCCCTCCGTTTCAGCCCCTCTCTTTCAGCCCCTCTGTTTCTCGCCCTCTGTTTCTGCCCCTCTGTTTCTCGCCCTCTGTTTCAGTCCGGCTGATTCAGCCCTTAAGTTTCAGCCCCTCTGAATCAGCCCCTCTGATTCAGCCCCTCTGTTTCAGCCCCTCTGTTTCAGCCCCTATGTTTCTCGCCCTCTGTTTCAGCCCCTCTGATTCTCGCCCTCTGTTTCAGCCCCTTTGTTTCTCGCCCTCTGTTTTAGCCCCTCTGATTCAGCCCCTCAGTTTCAGCCCCTCTGATTCAGCCCCTCTGATTCAGCCCCTCTGATTCAGCCCCTCTGTTTCTCGCCCTCTGTTTCAGCCCCTCTGTTTCAGCCCCTCTGTTTCAGCCCCTCTGTTTCTCACCCTCTGTTTCAGCCCCTCTGATTCAGCCCCTCTGATTCAGACCCTCTGATTCAGCCCCTCTGTTTTCCGCCCCTCTGTTTCAGCCCCTCTGTTTCTCGCCCTTTGTTTCAGCCCCTCTGTTTCTCGCCCTCTGCTTCAGCCCCTCTATTTCAGCCCCTCTGTTTCAGCCCCTCTGTTTCAGCGCCTCTGTTTCTCGCCCTCTGTTTCAGCCCCTCTGTTTCTCGCCCTCTGTTTCAGCCCCTCTGATTCAGCCCCTCTGTTTCAGCCCCTCTGTTTCTCCCCCTCTGTTCCAGACACTCTGTTTCAGCCCCTCTGTTTCAGCCACTCTGTTTCAGCCCCTTCTTTCAGCCCCTCTGTTTCAGCCCCTCTGTTTCTCGCCCTCTGTTTCAGCCCCTCTGTTTCTCGCCCTCTGTTTCAGCCCCTCTGTTTCAGCCCCTCTGTTTCACCCACTCTGTTTCTCGCCCTCTGTTTCAGCCCCTCTGTTTCTCACCCTCTGTTTCAGCCCCTCTGATTCAGCCCCTCTGTTTCTCGACCTCTGTTTCAGCCCCTCTGTTTCTCGCCCTCTGTTTCAGCCCCTCTGTTTCTCGCCCTCTGTTTCAGCCCCTCTGTTTCAGCCCCTCTGATTCAGCCTCTCTGTTTCTCGCCCTCTGTTTCAGCCCCTCTGTTTCTCGCCCTCTGTTTCAGCCCCTCTGTTTCTCGCCCTCTGTTTCAGCCCCTCTGTTTCAGCCCGTCTGTTTCAGCCCCTCTGTTTCTCGCCCTCTGTTTCAGGCCCTCTGTTTCTCGCACTCTGTTTCAGCCCTTCAGATTCAGCCCCTCTGTTTCAGCCCCTCTGATTCTGCCCCTCTGTTTCAGCCCGTCTGTTTCAGCCCCTCTGTTTCAGCCCCTCTGTTTCTCGCCCTCTGTTTCTCGCCCGCTGCTTCTGCCGCTTTGTTTCTCGCCCTCTGTTTCAGCCCCTCGGTTTCAGCCCCTCTGATTCAGCCCCTCTGATTCAGCCCCTCTGTTTCTCGCCATCTGTTTCAGCCCCTCTGTTTCAGCCCCTCTGTTTCTCGCCCTCTGTTTCAGCCCCTCTGATTCAGCCCCTCTGTTTCAGCCCCTCTGTTTCTCGCCCTCTGTTTCAGCCCTTCTGATTCAGCCCCTCTGATTCAGCCCCTCTGATTCAGCCCCTCTGTTTCCCGCCCCTCTGTTTCAGCCCCTCTGTTTCTCGCCCTTTGTTTCAGCCCCTCTGTTTCTCGCCCTCTGCTTCAGCCCCTCTATTTCAGCCCCTCTGTTTCAGCCCCTCTGTTTCAGCGCCTCTGTTTCTCGCCCTCTGTTTCAGCCCCTCTGTTTCTCGCCCTCTGTTTCAGCCCCTCTGATTCAGCCCCTCTGTTTCAGCCCCTCTGTTTCTCCCCCTCTGTTCCAGACCATCTGTTTCAGCCCCTTTGTTTCAGCCACTCTGTTTCAGCCCCTTCTTTCAGCCCCTCTGTTTCAGCCCCTCTGTTTCTCGCCCTATGTTTCAGCTCCTCTGTTTCTCGCCCTCTGTTTCAGCCCATCTGTTTCAGCCCGTCTGTTTCACCCACTCTGTTTCTCGCCCTCTGTTTCAGCTCCTCTGTTTCTCACCCGCTGTTTCAGCCCCTCTGATTCAGCCCCTCTGTTTCTCGCCCTCTGTTTCAGCCCCTCTGATTCAGCCCCTCTGTTTCAGCCCCTTTGTTTCAGCCTCTCTGATTCAGCCTCTCTGTTTCTAGCCCTCTGTTTCAGCCCTTCTGTTTCCCGCCCTCTGTTTCAGCCCCTATGTTTCTCGCCCTCTGTTTCAGCCCCTCTGTTTCAGCCCGTCTGTTTCAGCCCCTCTGTTTCTCGCCCTCTGTTTCAGGCCCTCTGTTTCTCGCCCTCTGTTTCAGCCCTTCTGATTCAGCCCCTCTGTTTCAGCCCCTCTGATTCTGCCCCTCTGTTTCAGCCCGTCTGTTTCAGCCCCTCTGTTTCAGCCCCTCTGTTTCTCGCCCTCTGTTTCTCGCCCGCTGCTTCAGCCCCTTTGTTTCTCGCCCTCTGTTTCAGCCCCTCTGTTTCAGCCCCTCTGATTCAGCCCCTCTGATTCAGCCCCTCTGTTTCTCGCCATCTGTTTCAGCCCCTCTGTTTCAGCCCCTCTGTTTCAGCTCCTCTGTTTCAGCCCCTCTGTTTCCCGCCCTCTGTTTCAGCCCCTCTGTTTCTCGCCCTCTGTTTCAGCCCCTCTGTTTCTCGTCCTCTGTTTCAGCCCCTCTGTTTCAGCCCCTCTGTTTCAGCCCCTGTTTCTCGCCCTCTGTTTCAGCCCTTCTGTTTCAGCACCTCTGTTTCTCGCCCTCTGTTTCTGCCCCTCTGTTTCTCGCCCTCTGTTTCAGCCCCTCTGTTTCTCGCCCTCTGTTTCAGCCCCGCTGATTCAGCCCCTCTGTTTCAGCCCCTCTGAATCCGCCCCTCTGATTCAGCCCCTCTGTTTCAGCCCCTCTGTTTCAGCCCCTCTGATTCTCGCCCTCTGTTTCAGCCCTTCTGATTCTCGCCCTCTGTTTCAGCCCCTCTGATTCAGCCCCTCTGTTTCAGCCCCTCTGATTCAGCCCCTCTGATTCAGCCCCTCTGATTCAACCCCTCTGTTTCTCGCCCTCTGTTTCAGCCCCTCTGTTTCAGCCCCTCTGTTTCAGCGCCTCTGTTTCTCGCCCTCTGTTTCAGCCCCTCTGTTTCTCGCCCTCTGTTCCAGCCCCTCTGTTTCAGCCCCTCTGTTTCAGCCACTCTGTTTCATCCCCTCTGTTTAAGCCCGTCTGTTTCTCGCCCTCTGTTTCAGCCCCTATGTTTCTCCCCCTCTGTTCCAGCCCCTCTGTTTCAGCCCCTCTGTTTCAGCCACTCTGTTTCATCCCCTCTGTTTAAGCCCGTCTGTTTCTCACCCTCTGTTTCAGCCCCTCTGTTTCAGCCCGTCTGTTTCAGCCACTCTGTTTCTCGCCCTCTGTTTCAGCCCCTCTGTTTCTCGCCCTCTGATTCAGCTCCTCTGTTTCAGCCCGTCTGTTTCAGCCACACTGTTTCTCGCCCTGTGTTTCAGCCATTCTGTTTCTCACCCTCTGTTTCCGCCCCTCTGATTCAGCCCCTCTGTTTCTCGCCCTCTGTTTCAGCCCCTCTGTTTCTCGCCCTCTGTTTCAGCCCCTCTGTTTCAGCCCCTCTGTTTCAGCCCCTCTGTTTCTCGCCCTCTGTTTCAGCCCCTCTGTTTCTCGCCCTCTGTTTCAGGCCCTCTGTTTCTCGGCCTCTGTTTCAGCCCCTCTGATTCAGCCCCTCTGTTTCAGCCCCTCTGATTCAGACCCTCTGTTTCAGCCCCTCTGAATCAGCCCCTCTGATTCAGCCCCTCTCTTTCAGCCCCTCTGTTTCAGCCCCTCTGTTTCTCGCCCTCTGTTTCAGCCCCTCTGATTCTCGCCCTCTGTTTCAGCCCCTCTGTTTCTCGCCCTCTGTTTCAGCCCCTCTGATTCTGCCCCTCTGTTTTACCCCCTCTGATTCAGCACCTCTGATTCAGCCCCTCTGATACAGCCCCTCTGTTTCTCGACCTCTGTTTCAGCCCCTCTGTTTCAGCCCCTCTGTTTCAGCCCCTCTGTTTCTCACCCTCTGTTTCAGCCCCTCTGATTCAGCCCCTCTGATTCAGCCCCTCTGATTCAGCCCCTCTGTTTCAGCCCATCTGTTTCAGCGGCTCTGTTTCGCCCTCTGTTTCAGCCCCTCTGTTTCTCGCCCTCTGTTTCAGCCCCTCTGATTCAGCCCCTCTGTTTCAGCTCCTCTGTTTCTCCCCCTCTGTTCCAGCCCCTCTGTTTCAGCCCCTATGTTTCAGCCACTCTGTTTCAGCCCCTCTGTTTCAGCCCCTCTGTTTCTCGCCCTCTGTTTCAGCCCCTCTGTTTCTCGCCTCTGTATCATCCCCACTGTTTCAGCCCGTCTGTTTCAGCCACTCTGTTTCTCGCCCTCTGTTTCAGCCCCTCTGATTCAGCCCCTCTGTTTCAGCCCCTCTGTTTCAGCCCCTCTGTTTCTCGCCCTCGGTTTCAGTCCCTCTGTTTCTCGCCCTCTGTTTCAGCCCCTCTGTTTCAGCCCGTCTGTTTCAGCCACTCTGTTTCTCGCCCTCTGTTTCAGCCCCTCTGTTTCTCACCCTCTGTTTCAGCCCCTCTGATTCAGCCACTGTGTTTCTCGCCCTCTGTTTCAGCCCCTCTGTTTCTCGCCCTCTGTTTCAGCCGCTCTGTTTCAGCCCCTCTGTTTCAGCCCCTCTGTTTCTCGCCCTCTGTTTCAGCCCCTTTGTTTCTCGCCCTCTGTTTCAGCCCCTCTGTTTCAGCCCCTCTGTTTCTCGCCCTCTGATTCAGCCCCTCTGTTTCTCGCACTCTGTTTCAGCCCCTCTGTTTCAGCCACTCTGTTTCAGCTCCTCTGTTTCAGCCCCTCTGTTTCTCGCCCTCTGTTTCAGCCCCTCTGTTTCTCGCCCTCTGTTTCAGCCCCTCTGTTTCAGCCCCTCTGTTTCAGCCCCTCTGTTTCTCGCCCTCTGTTTCAGCCCCTCTGTTTCTCGCCCTCTGTTTCAGCCCCTCTGTTTCAGCCCCTCTGTTTCAGCCCCTCTGTTTTAACCCCTCTGTTTCTCGCCCTCTGTTTCAGCCCCTCTGTTTCTCGCCCTCTGTTCAGCCCCTATGTTTCTCGCCCTCTGTTTCAGCCCCTCTGTTTCTCGCCCTCCGTTTCAGCCCCTCTGTTTCAGTCCCTCTGTTTCTCGCCCTCTGTTTCTGCCCCTCTGTTTCTCGCCCTCTGTTTCAGCCCGGCTGATTCAGCCCTTAACTTTCAGCCCCTCTGAATCAGCCCCTCTGATTCAGCCCCTCTGTTTCAGCCCCTCTGTTTCAGCCCCTCTGTTTCTCGCCCTCTGTTTCAGCCCCTCTGATTCTCGCCCTCTGTTTCAGCCCCTTTGTTTCTCGCCCTCTGTTTTAGCCCCTCTGATTCAGCCCCTCAGTTTCAGCCCCTCTGATTCAGCCCCTCTGATTCAGCCCCTCTGATTCAGCCCCTCTGTTTCTCGCCCTCTGTTTCAGCCCCTCTGTTTCAGCCCCTCTATTTCAGCCCGTCTGTTTCAGCCCCTCTGTTTCAGCCCTTCTGTTTCTCAACCTCTGTTACTCGCCCTCTGTTTCAGCCCCTCTGTTTTTCGCCCTCTGTTTCAGCCCCTCTGTTTGTCACCCTCTGTTTCAGGCTCTCTGTTTCAGCCCCTCTGTTTCTCGCCCTTTGTTTCTCGCCCGCTGTTTCAGCCCCTTTGTTTCTCGCCCTCTGTTTCAGCCCCTCTGTTTCAGCCCGTCTGTTTCAGCCACTCTGTTTCTCGCCCTCTGTTTCAGCCCCTCTGTTTCTCGCCCTCTGATTCAGCTCCTCTGTTTCAGCCCGTCTGTTTCAGCCACACTGTTTCTCGCCCTGTGTTTCAGCCATTCTGTTTCTCACCCTCTGTTTCCGCCCCTCTGATTCAGCCCCTCTGTTTCTCGCCCTCTGTTTCAGCCCCTCTGTTTCTCGCCCTCTGTTTCAGCCCCTCTGTTTCAGCCCCTCTGTTTCAGCCCCTCTGTTTCTCGCCCTCTGTTTCAGCCCCTCTGTTTCTCGCCCTCTGTTTCAGGCCCTCTGTTTCTCGCCCTCTGTTTCAGCCCCTCTGATTCAGCCCCTCTGTTTCAGCCCCTCTGATTCAGCCCCTCTGTTTCAGCCCCTCTGAATCAGCCCCTCTGATTCAGCCCCTCTCTTTCAGCCCCTCTGTTTCAGCCCCTCTGTTTCTCGCCCTCTGTTTCAGCCCCTCTGATTCTCGCCCTCTGTTTCAGCCCCTCTGTTTCTCGCCCTCTGTTTCAGCCCCTCTGATTCTGCCCCTCTGTTTTACCCCCTCTGATTCAGCACCTCTGATTCAGCCCCTCTGATACAGCCCCTCTGTTTCTCGACCTCTGTTTCAGCCCCTCTGTTTCAGCCCCTCTGTTTCAGCCCCTCTGTTTCTCACCCTCTGTTTCAGCCCCTCTGATTCAGCCCCTCTGATTCAGCCCCTCTGATTCAGCCCCTCTGTTTCAGCCCATCTGTTTCAGCGGCTCTGTTTCGCCCTCTGTTTCAGCCCCTCTGTTTCTCGCCCTCTGTTTCAGCCCCTCTGATTCAGCCCCTCTGTTTCAGCTCCTCTGTTTCTCCCCCTCTGTTCCAGCCCCTCTGTTTCAGCCCCTATGTTTCAGCCACTCTGTTTCAGCCCCTCTGTTTCAGCCCCTCTGTTTCTCGCCCTCTGTTTCAGCCCCTCTGTTTCTCGCCTCTGTATCATCCCCACTGTTTCAGCCCGTCTGTTTCAGCCACTCTGTTTCTCGCCCTCTGTTTCAGCCCCTCTGATTCAGCCCCTCTGTTTCAGCCCCTCTGTTTCAGCCCCTCTGTTTCTCGCCCTCGGTTTCAGTCCCTCTGTTTCTCGCCCTCTGTTTCAGCCCCTCTGTTTCAGCCCGTCTGTTTCAGCCACTCTGTTTCTCGCCCTCTGTTTCAGCCCCTCTGTTTCTCACCCTCTGTTTCAGCCCCTCTGATTCAGCCACTGTGTTTCTCGCCCTCTGTTTCAGCCCCTCTGTTTCTCGCCCTCTGTTTCAGCCGCTCTGTTTCAGCCCCTCTGTTTCAGCCCCTCTGTTTCTCGCCCTCTGTTTCAGCCCCTTTGTTTCTCGCCCTCTGTTTCAGCCCCTCTGTTTCAGCCCCTCTGATTTAGGCCCTCTGATTCAGCCCCTCTGTTTCTCGCACTCTGTTTCAGCCCCTCTGTTTCAGCCACTCTGTTTCAGCTCCTCTGTTTCAGCCCCTCTGTTTCTCGCCCTCTGTTTCAGCCCCTCTGTTTCTCGCCCTCTGTTTCAGCCCCTCTGTTTCAGCCCCTCTGTTTCAGCCCCTCTGTTTCTCGCCCTCTGTTTCAGCCCCTCTGTTTCTCGCCCTCTGTTTCAGCCCCTCTGTTTCAGCCCCTCTGTTTCAGCCCCTCTGTTTTAACCCCTCTGTTTCTCGCCCTCTGTTTCAGCCCCTCTGTTTCTCGCCCTCTGTTCAGCCCCTATGTTTCTCGCCCTCTGTTTCAGCCCCTCTGTTTCTCGCCCTCCGTTTCAGCCCCTCTGTTTCAGCCCCTCTGTTTCTCGCCCTCTGTTTCTTCCCCTCTGTTTCTCGCCCTCTGTTTCAGCCCGGCTGATTCAGCCCTTAACTTTCAGCCCCTCTGAATCAGCCCCTCTGATTCAGCCCCTCTGTTTCAGCCCCTCTGTTTCAGCCCCTCTGTTTCTCGCCCTCTGTTTCAGCCCCTCTGATTCTCGCCCTCTGTTTCAGCCCCTTTGTTTCTCGCCCTCTGTTTTAGCCCCTCTGATTCAGCCCCTCAGTTTCAGCCCCTCTGATTCAGCCCCTCTGATTCAGCCCCTCTGATTCAGCCCCTCTGTTTCTCGCCCTCTGTTTCAGCCCCTCTGTTTCAGCCCCTCTATTTCAGCCCGTCTGTTTCAGCCCCTCTGTTTCAGCCCTTCTGTTTCTCAACCTCTGTTACTCGCCCTCTGTTTCAGCCCCTCTGTTTTTCGCCCTCTGTTTCAGCCCCTCTGTTTGTCACCCTCTGTTTCAGGCTCTCTGTTTCAGCCCCTCTGTTTCTCGCCCTTTGTTTCTCGCCCGCTGTTTCAGCCCCTTTGTTTCTCGCCCTCTGTTTCAGCCCCTCTGTTTCAGCCCCTCTGATTTAGGCGCTCTGATTCAGCCCCTCTGTTTCTCGCACTCTGTTTCAGCCCCTCTGTTTCAGCCACTCTGTTTCAGCTCCTCTGTTTCAGCCCCTCTGTTTCTCGCCCTCTGTTTCAGCCCCTCTGTTTCTCGCCCTCTGTTTCAGCCCCTCTGTTTCTCGCCCTCTGTTTCAGCCCCTCTGTTTCAGCCCCTCTGTTTCTCGCCCTCTGTTTCAGCCCCTCTGTTTCTCGCCCTCTGTTTCGGCCCCTCTGTTTCAGCCCCTCTGTTTCTCACCCTCTGTTTCAGCCCCTCTGTTTCAGCCCCTCTGTTTTAGCCCCTCTGTTTCTCGCCCTCTGTTTCAGCCCCTCTGTTTCTCGCCCTCTGTTCAGCCCCTATGTTTCTCGCCCTCTGTTTCAGCCCCTCTGTTTCTCGCCCTCTGTTTCAGCCCCTCTGTTTCAGCCCCTCTGTTTCTCGCCCTCTGTTTCTGCCCCTCTGTTTCTCGCCCTCTGTTTCAGCCCCTCTGATTCAGCCCCTCTGTTTCAGCCCATCTGAATAAGCCCCTCTGATTCAGCCCCTCTGTTTCAGCCCCTCTGTTTCAGCCCCTCTGTTTCTCGCCCTCTGTTTCAGCCCCTTTGTTTCTCGCCCTCTGTTTTAGCCCCTCTGATTCAGCCGCTCTGTTTCAGCCCCTCTGTTTCAGCCCGTCTGTTTCAGCCACTCTGTTTCTCGCCCTCTGTTTCAGCCCCTCTGTTTCTCGCCCTCTGATTCAGCCCCTCTGTTTCAGCCCGTCTGTTTCAGCCACTCTGTTTCTCGCCCTGTGTTTCAGCCATTCTGTTTCTCACCCTCTGTTTCCGCCCCTCTGATTCAGCCCCTCTGTTTCTCGCCCTCTGTTTCAGCCCCTCTGTTTCTCGCCCTCTGTTTCAGGCCCTCTGTTTCTCGCCCTCTGTTTCAGCCCCTCTGATTCAGCCCCTCTGTTTCAGCCCCTCTGATTCAGACCCTCTGTTTCAGCCCCTCTGAATCAGCCCCTCTGATTCAGCCCCTCTGTTTCAGCCCCTCTGTTTCAGCCCCTCTGTTTCTCGCCCTCTGTTTCAGCCCCTCTGATTCTCGCCCTCTGTTTCAGCCCCTCTGTTTCTCGCCCTCTGTTTCAGCCCCTCTGTTTCTCACCCTCTGTTTCAGCCCCTCTGATTCAGCCCCTCTGATTCAGCCCCTCTGATTCAGCCCCTCTGTTTCCCGCACCTCTGTTTCAGCCCCTCTGTTTCTCGCCCTTTGTTTCAGCCCCTCTGTTTCTCGCCCTCTGCTTCAGCCCCTCTATTTCAGCCCCTCTGTTTCAGCCCCTCTGTTTCAGCGCCTCTGTTTCTCGCCCTCTGTTTCAGCCCCTCTGTTTCTCGCCCTCTGTTTGAGCCCCTCTGATTCAGCCCCTCTGTTTCAGCCCCTCTGTTTCTCCCCCTCTGTTCCAGACCCTCTGTTTCAGCCCCTCTGTTTCAGCCACTCTGTTTCAGCCCCTTCTTTCAGCCCCTCTGTTTCAGCCCCTCTGTTTCTGGCCCTCTGTTTCAGCCCCTCTGTTTCTCGCCCTCTGTTTCAGCCCCTCTGTTTCAGCCCCTCTGTTTCACCCACTCTGTTTCTCGCCCTCTGTTTCAGCCCCTCTGTTTCTCACCCTCTGTTTCAGCCCCTCTGATTCAGCCCCTCTGTTTCTCGCCCTCTGTTTCAGCCCCTCTGTTTCTCGCCCTCTGTTTCAGCCCCTGTGTTTCTCGCCCTCTGTTTCAGCCCGTCTGTTTCAGCCCCTCTGATTCAGCCTCTCTGTTTCTCGCCCTCTGTTTCAGCCCCTCTGTTTCTCGCCCTCTGTTTCAGGCCCTCTGTTTCTCGCCCTCTGTTTCAGCCCTTCTGATTTAGCCCCTCTGTTTCAGCCCCTCTGATTCTGCCCCTCTGTTTCAGCCCGTCTGTTTCAGCCCCTCTGTTTCAGCCCCTCTGTTTCTCGCCGTCTTTTTCTCGCCCGCTGCTTCAGCCCCTTTGTTTCTCGCCCTCTGTTTCAGCGCCTCTGTTTCAGCCCCTCTGATTCAGCCCCTCTGATTCAGCCCCTCTGTTTCTCGCCCTCTGTTTCAGCCCCTCTGTTTCAGCCCCTCTGTTTCTCGCCCTCTGTTTCAGCCCCTCTGTTTCTCGCACTCTGTTTCAGCCACTCTGTTTCAGCCCCTCTGTTTCAGCCCCTGTTTCTCGCCCTCTGTTTCAGCGCCTCTGTTTCAGCACCTCTGTTTCTCGCCCTCTGTTTCTGCCCCTCTGTTTCTCGCCCTCTGTTTCAGCCCCTCTGTTTCTCGCCCTCTGTTTCAGCCCCGCTGATTCAGCCCCTCTGTTTCAGCCCCTCTGAATCCGCCCCTCTGATTCAGCCCCTCTGTTTCAGCCCCTCTGTTTCAGCCCCTCTGATTCTCGCCCTCTGTTTCTGCCCTTCTGATTCTCGCCCTCTGTTTCAGCCCCTCTGATTCAGCCCCTCTGTTTCAGCCCCTCTGATTCAGCCCCTCTGATTCAGCCCCTCTGTTTCTCGCCCTCTGTTTCAGCCCCTCTGTTTCAGCCCCTCTGTTTCAGCGCCTCTGTTTCTCGCCCTATGTTTCAGCCCCTCTGTTTCTCGCCCTCTGTTTCAGCCCCTCTGATTCAGCCGCTCTGTTTCAGCCCCTATGTTTCTCCCCCTCTGTTCCAGCCCCTCTGTTTCAGCCCCTCTGTTTCAGCCACTCTGTTTCAGCCCCTCTGTTTAAGCCCGTCTGTTTCTCACCCTCTGTTTCAGCCCCTCTGTTTCAACCCGTCTGTTTCAGCCACTCTGTTTCTCGCCCTCTGTTTCAGCCCCTCTGTTTCTCGCCCTCTGATTCAGCCCCTCTGTTTCAGCCCGTCTGTTTCAGCCACTCTGTTTCTCGCCCTGTGTTTCAGCCATTCTGTTTCTCACCCTCTGTTTCCGCCCCTCTGATTCAGCCCCTCTGTTTCTCGCCCTCTGTTTCAGCCCCTCTGTTTCTCGCCCTCTGTTTCAGGCCCTCTGTTTCTCGCCCTCTGTTTCAGCCCCTCTGATTCAGCCCCTCTGTTTCAGCCCCTCTGATTCTGCCCCTCTGTTTCAGCCCGTCTGTTTCAGCCCCTCTGTTTCAGCCCCTCTGTTTCTCGCCGTCTTTTTCTCACCCGCTGCTTCAGCCCCTTTGTTTCTCGCCCTCTGTTTCAGCGCCTCTGTTTCAGCCCCTCTGATTCAGCCCCTCTGATTCAGCCCCTCTGTTTCTCGCCCTCTGTTTCAGCCCCTCTGTTTCAGCCCCTCTGTTTCTCGCCCTCTGTTTCAGCCCCTCTGTTTCTCGCCCTCTGTTTCAGCCCCTCTGTTTCAGCCCCTCTGTTTCAGCCCCTGTTTCTCGCCCTCTGTTTCAGCCCCTCTGTTTCAGCACCTCTGTTTCTCGCCCTCTGTTTCTGCCCCTCTGTTTCTCGCCCTCTGTTTCAGCCCCTCTGTTTCTCGCCCTCTGTTTCAGCCCCGCTGATTCAGCCCCTCTGTTTCAGCCCCTCTGAATCCGCCCCTCTGATTCAGCCCCTCTGTTTCAGCCCCTCTGATTCTCGCCCTCTGTTTCTGCCCTTCTGATTCTCGCCCTCTGTTTCAGCCCCTCTGATTCAGCCCCTCTGTTTCAGCCCCTCTGATTCAGCCCCTCTGATTCAGCCCCTCTGTTTCTCGCCCTCTGTTTCAGCCCCTCTGTTTCAGCCCCTCTGTTTCAGCGCCTCTGTTTCTCGCCATATGTTTCAGCCCCTCTGTTTCTCGCCCTCTGTTTCAGCCCCTCTGATTCAGCCGCTCTGTTTCAGCCCCTATGTTTCTCCCCCTCTGTTCCAGCCGCTCTGTTTCAGCCCCTCTGTTTCAGCCACTCTGTTTCAGCCCCTCTGTTTAAGCCCGTCTGTTTCTCACCCTCTGTTTCAGCCCCTCTGTTTCAACCCGTCTGTTTCAGCCACTCTGTTTCTCGCCCTCTGTTTCAGCCCCTCTGTTTCTCGCCCTCTGATTCAGCCCCTCTGTTTCAGCCCGTCTATTTCAGCCGCTCTGTTTCTCGCCCTGTGTTTCAGCCATTCTGTTTCTCACCCTCTGTTTCCGCCCCTCTGATTCAGCCCCTCTGTTTCTCGCCCTCTGTTTCAGCCCCTCTGTTTCTCGCCCTCTGTTTCAGGCCCTCTGTTTCTCGCCCTCTGTTTCAGCCCCTCTGATTCAGCCCCTCTGTTTCAGCCCCTCTGATTCAGAGCCTCTGTTTCAGCCCCTCTGAATCAGCCCCTCTGATTCAGCCCCTCTGTTTCAGCCCCTCTGTTTCAGCCCCTCTGTTTCTCGCCCTCTGTTTCAGCCCCTCTGATTCTCGCCCTCTGTTTCAGCCCCTCTGTTTCTCGCCCTCTGTTTCAGCCCCTCTGATTCTGCCCCTCTGTTTTACCCCCTCTGATTCAGCACCTCTGATTCAGCCCCTCTGATACAGCCCCTCTGTTTCTCGACCTCTGTTTCAGCCCCTCTGTTTCAGCCCCTCTGTTTCAGCCCCTCTGTTTCTCACCCTCTGTTTCAGCCCCTCTGATTCAGCCCCTCTGATTCAGCCCCTCTGATTCAGCCCCTCTGATTCAGCCCCTCTGTTCCTCGCCCTCTGTTTCAGCCCCTCTGTTTCTCGCCATCTGTTTCAGCCCCTCTGTTTCAGCCCCTCTGTTTCAGCCCCTCTGTTTCTCGCCCTCTGTTTCAGCCCGTCTGTTTCTCGCCCTCTGTTTCAGGCCCTCTGTTTCTCGGCCTCTGTTTCAGCCCCTCTGATTCAGCCCCTCTGTTTCAGCCCCTCTGATTCAGACCCTCTGTTTCAGCCCCTCTGAATCAGCCCCTCTGATTCAGCCCCTCTGTTTCAGCCCCTCTGTTTCAGCCCCTCTGTTTCTCGCCCTCTGTTTCAGCCCCTCTGATTCTCACCCTCTGTTTCAGCCCCTCTGTTTCTCGCCCTCTGTTTCAGCCCCTCTGATTCTGCCCCTCTGTTTTACCCCCTCTGATTCAGCACCTCTGATTCAGCCCCTCTGATACAGCCCCTCTGTTTCTCGACCTCTGTTTCAGCTCCTCTGTTTCAGCCCCTCTGTTTCAGCCCCTCTGTTTCTCACCCTCTGTTTCAGCCCCTCTGATTCAGCCCCTCTGATTCAGCCCCTCTGATTCAGCCCCTCTGTTTCAGCCCCTCTGTTTCAGCGGCTCTGTTTCGCCCTCTGTTTCAGCCCCTCTGTTTCTCGCCCTCTGTTTCAGCCCCTCTGATTCAGCCCCTCTGTTTCAGCTCCTCTGTTTCTCCCCCTCTGTTCCAGCCACTCTGTTTCAGCCCCTCTGTTTCAGCCACTCTGTTTCAACCCCTCTGTTTCAGCCCCTCTGTTTCAGCCCCTCTGTTTCTCGCCCTCTGTTTCAGACCCTCTGTTTCTCGCCCTGTGTTTCAGCCCCTCTGTTTCAGCCCGTCTGTTTCAGCCACTCTGTTTCTCGCCCTCTGTTTCAGCCCCTCTGATTCAGCCCCTCTGTTTCAGTCCCTCTGTTTCAGCCCCTCTGTTTCTCGCCCTCGGTTTCAGTCCCTCTGTTTCTCGCCCTCTGTTTCAGCCCCTCTGATTCAGCCCCTCTGTTTCAGCCCATCTGAATAAGCCCCTCTGATTCAGCCCCTCTGTTTCAGCCCCTCTGTTTCAGCCCCTCTGTTTCTCGCCCTCTGTTTCAGCCCCTTTGTTTCTCGCCCTCTGTTTTAGCCCCTCTGATTCAGCCGCTCTGTTTCAGCCCCTCTGTTTCAGCCCGTCTGTTTCAGCCACTCTGTTTCTCGCCCTCTGTTTCAGCCCCTCTGTTTCTCGCCCTCTGATTCAGCCCCTCTGTTTCAGCCCGTCTGTTTCAGCCACTCTGTTTCTCGCCCTGTGTTTCAGCCATTCTGTTTCTCACCCTCTGTTTCCGCCCCTCTGATTCAGCCCCTCTGTTTCTCGCCCTCTGTTTCAGCCCCTCTGTTTCTCGCCCTCTGTTTCAGGCCCTCTGTTTCTCGCCCTCTGTTTCAGCCCCTCTGATTCAGCCCCTCTGTTTCAGCCCCTCTGATTCAGACCCTCTGTTTCAGCCCCTCTGAATCAGCCCCTCTGATTCAGCCCCTCTGTTTCAGCCCCTCTGTTTCAGCCCCTCTGTTTCTCGCCCTCTGTTTCAGCCCCTCTGATTCTCGCCCTCTGTTTCAGCCCCTCTGTTTCTCGCCCTCTGTTTCAGCCCCTCTGTTTCTCACCCTCTGTTTCAGCCCCTCTGATTCAGCCCCTCTGATTCAGCCCCTCTGATTCAGCCCCTCTGTTTCCCGCACCTCTGTTTCAGCCCCTCTGTTTCTCGCCCTTTGTTTCAGCCCCTCTGTTTCTCGCCCTCTGCTTCAGCCCCTCTATTTCAGCCCCTCTGTTTCAGCCCCTCTGTTTCAGCGCCTCTGTTTCTCGCCCTCTGTTTCAGCCCCTCTGTTTCTCGCCCTCTGTTTGAGCCCCTCTGATTCAGCCCCTCTGTTTCAGCCCCTCTGTTTCTCCCCCTCTGTTCCAGACCCTCTGTTTCAGCCCCTCTGTTTCAGCCACTCTGTTTCAGCCCCTTCTTTCAGCCCCTCTGTTTCAGCCCCTCTGTTTCTGGCCCTCTGTTTCAGCCCCTCTGTTTCTCGCCCTCTGTTTCAGCCCCTCTGTTTCAGCCCCTCTGTTTCACCCACTCTGTTTCTCGCCCTCTGTTTCAGCCCCTCTGTTTCTCACCCTCTGTTTCAGCCCCTCTGATTCAGCCCCTCTGTTTCTCGCCCTCTGTTTCAGCCCCTCTGTTTCTCGCCCTCTGTTTCAGCCCCTGTGTTTCTCGCCCTCTGTTTCAGCCCGTCTGTTTCAGCCCCTCTGATTCAGCCTCTCTGTTTCTCGCCCTCTGTTTCAGCCCCTCTGTTTCTCGCCCTCTGTTTCAGGCCCTCTGTTTCTCGCCCTCTGTTTCAGCCCTTCTGATTTAGCCCCTCTGTTTCAGCCCCTCTGATTCTGCCCCTCTGTTTCAGCCCGTCTGTTTCAGCCCCTCTGTTTCAGCCCCTCTGTTTCTCGCCGTCTTTTTCTCGCCCGCTGCTTCAGCCCCTTTGTTTCTCGCCCTCTGTTTCAGCGCCTCTGTTTCAGCCCCTCTGATTCAGCCCCTCTGATTCAGCCCCTCTGTTTCTCGCCCTCTGTTTCAGCCCCTCTGTTTCAGCCCCTCTGTTTCTCGCCCTCTGTTTCAGCCCCTCTGTTTCTCGCACTCTGTTTCAGCCACTCTGTTTCAGCCCCTCTGTTTCAGCCCCTGTTTCTCGCCCTCTGTTTCAGCGCCTCTGTTTCAGCACCTCTGTTTCTCGCCCTCTGTTTCTGCCCCTCTGTTTCTCGCCCTCTGTTTCAGCCCCTCTGTTTCTCGCCCTCTGTTTCAGCCCCGCTGATTCAGCCCCTCTGTTTCAGCCCCTCTGAATCCGCCCCTCTGATTCAGCCCCTCTGTTTCAGCCCCTCTGTTTCAGCCCCTCTGATTCTCGCCCTCTGTTTCTGCCCTTCTGATTCTCGCCCTCTGTTTCAGCCCCTCTGATTCAGCCCCTCTGTTTCAGCCCCTCTGATTCAGCCCCTCTGATTCAGCCCCTCTGTTTCTCGCCCTCTGTTTCAGCCCCTCTGTTTCAGCCCCTCTGTTTCAGCGCCTCTGTTTCTCGCCCTATGTTTCAGCCCCTCTGTTTCTCGCCCTCTGTTTCAGCCCCTCTGATTCAGCCGCTCTGTTTCAGCCCCTATGTTTCTCCCCCTCTGTTCCAGCCCCTCTGTTTCAGCCCCTCTGTTTCAGCCACTCTGTTTCAGCCCCTCTGTTTAAGCCCGTCTGTTTCTCACCCTCTGTTTCAGCCCCTCTGTTTCAACCCGTCTGTTTCAGCCACTCTGTTTCTCGCCCTCTGTTTCAGCCCCTCTGTTTCTCGCCCTCTGATTCAGCCCCTCTGTTTCAGCCCGTCTGTTTCAGCCACTCTGTTTCTCGCCCTGTGTTTCAGCCATTCTGTTTCTCACCCTCTGTTTCCGCCCCTCTGATTCAGCCCCTCTGTTTCTCGCCCTCTGTTTCAGCCCCTCTGTTTCTCGCCCTCTGTTTCAGGCCCTCTGTTTCTCGCCCTCTGTTTCAGCCCCTCTGATTCAGCCCCTCTGTTTCAGCCCCTCTGATTCTGCCCCTCTGTTTCAGCCCGTCTGTTTCAGCCCCTCTGTTTCAGCCCCTCTGTTTCTCGCCGTCTTTTTCTCACCCGCTGCTTCAGCCCCTTTGTTTCTCGCCCTCTGTTTCAGCGCCTCTGTTTCAGCCCCTCTGATTCAGCCCCTCTGATTCAGCCCCTCTGTTTCTCGCCCTCTGTTTCAGCCCCTCTGTTTCAGCCCCTCTGTTTCTCGCCCTCTGTTTCAGCCCCTCTGTTTCTCGCCCTCTGTTTCAGCCCCTCTGTTTCAGCCCCTCTGTTTCAGCCCCTGTTTCTCGCCCTCTGTTTCAGCCCCTCTGTTTCAGCACCTCTGTTTCTCGCCCTCTGTTTCTGCCCCTCTGTTTCTCGCCCTCTGTTTCAGCCCCTCTGTTTCTCGCCCTCTGTTTCAGCCCCGCTGATTCAGCCCCTCTGTTTCAGCCCCTCTGAATCCGCCCCTCTGATTCAGCCCCTCTGTTTCAGCCCCTCTGATTCTCGCCCTCTGTTTCTGCCCTTCTGATTCTCGCCCTCTGTTTCAGCCCCTCTGATTCAGCCCCTCTGTTTCAGCCCCTCTGATTCAGCCCCTCTGATTCAGCCCCTCTGTTTCTCGCCCTCTGTTTCAGCCCCTCTGTTTCAGCCCCTCTGTTTCAGCGCCTCTGTTTCTCGCCATATGTTTCAGCCCCTCTGTTTCTCGCCCTCTGTTTCAGCCCCTCTGATTCAGCCGCTCTGTTTCAGCCCCTATGTTTCTCCCCCTCTGTTCCAGCCCCTCTGTTTCAGCCCCTCTGTTTCAGCCACTCTGTTTCAGCCCCTCTGTTTAAGCCCGTCTGTTTCTCACCCTCTGTTTCAGCCCCTCTGTTTCAACCCGTCTGTTTCAGCCACTCTGTTTCTCGCCCTCTGTTTCAGCCCCTCTGTTTCTCGCCCTCTGATTCAGCCCCTCTGTTTCAGCCCGTCTATTTCAGCCGCTCTGTTTCTCGCCCTGTGTTTCAGCCATTCTGTTTCTCACCCTCTGTTTCCGCCCCTCTGATTCAGCCCCTCTGTTTCTCGCCCTCTGTTTCAGCCCCTCTGTTTCTCGCCCTCTGTTTCAGGCCCTCTGTTTCTCGCCCTCTGTTTCAGCCCCTCTGATTCAGCCCCTCTGTTTCAGCCCCTCTGATTCAGAGCCTCTGTTTCAGCCCCTCTGAATCAGCCCCTCTGATTCAGCCCCTCTGTTTCAGCCCCTCTGTTTCAGCCCCTCTGTTTCTCGCCCTCTGTTTCAGCCCCTCTGATTCTCGCCCTCTGTTTCAGCCCCTCTGTTTCTCGCCCTCTGTTTCAGCCCCTCTGATTCTGCCCCTCTGTTTTACCCCCTCTGATTCAGCACCTCTGATTCAGCCCCTCTGATACAGCCCCTCTGTTTCTCGACCTCTGTTTCAGCCCCTCTGTTTCAGCCCCTCTGTTTCAGCCCCTCTGTTTCTCACCCTCTGTTTCAGCCCCTCTGATTCAGCCCCTCTGATTCAGCCCCTCTGATTCAGCCCCTCTGATTCAGCCCCTCTGTTCCTCGCCCTCTGTTTCAGCCCCTCTGTTTCTCGCCATCTGTTTCAGCCCCTCTGTTTCAGCCCCTCTGTTTCAGCCCCTCTGTTTCTCGCCCTCTGTTTCAGCCCGTCTGTTTCTCGCCCTCTGTTTCAGGCCCTCTGTTTCTCGGCCTCTGTTTCAGCCCCTCTGATTCAGCCCCTCTGTTTCAGCCCCTCTGATTCAGACCCTCTGTTTCAGCCCCTCTGAATCAGCCCCTCTGATTCAGCCCCTCTGTTTCAGCCCCTCTGTTTCAGCCCCTCTGTTTCTCGCCCTCTGTTTCAGCCCCTCTGATTCTCACCCTCTGTTTCAGCCCCTCTGTTTCTCGCCCTCTGTTTCAGCCCCTCTGATTCTGCCCCTCTGTTTTACCCCCTCTGATTCAGCACCTCTGATTCAGCCCCTCTGATACAGCCCCTCTGTTTCTCGACCTCTGTTTCAGCTCCTCTGTTTCAGCCCCTCTGTTTCAGCCCCTCTGTTTCTCACCCTCTGTTTCAGCCCCTCTGATTCAGCCCCTCTGATTCAGCCCCTCTGATTCAGCCCCTCTGTTTCAGCCCCTCTGTTTCAGCGGCTCTGTTTCGCCCTCTGTTTCAGCCCCTCTGTTTCTCGCCCTCTGTTTCAGCCCCTCTGATTCAGCCCCTCTGTTTCAGCTCCTCTGTTTCTCCCCCTCTGTTCCAGCCACTCTGTTTCAGCCCCTCTGTTTCAGCCCCTCTGTTTCAGCCCCTCTGTTTCAGCCCCTCTGTTTCAGCCCCTCTGTTTCTCGCCCTCTGTTTCAGACCCTCTGTTTCTCGCCCTCTGTTTCAGCCCCTCTGTTTCAGCCCGTCTGTTTCAGCCACTCTGTTTCTCGCCCTCTGTTTCAGCCCCTCTGATTCAGCCCCTCTGTTTCAGTCCCTCTGTTTCAGCCCCTCTGTTTCTCGCCCTCGGTTTCAGTCCCTCTGTTTCTCGCCCTCTGTTTCAGCCCCTCTGTTTCAGCCCGTCTGTTTCAGCCACTCTGTTTCTCGCCCTCTGTTTCAGCCCCTCTGTTTCTCACCCTCTGTTTCAGCCCCTCTGATTCAGCCGCTGTGTTTCTCGCCCTCTGTTTCAGCCCCTCTGTTTCAGCCCCTCTGTTTCAGCGCCTCTGTTTCTCGCCCTATGTTTCAGCCCCTCTGTTTCTCGCCCTCTGTTTCAGCCCCTCTGATTCAGCCGCTCTGTTTCAGCCCCTATGTTTCTCCCCCTCTGTTCCAGCCCCTCTGTTTCAGCCCCTCTGTTTCAGCCACTCTGTTTCAGCCCCTCTGTTTAAGCCCGTCTGTTTCTCACCCTCTGTTTCAGCCCCTCTGTTTCAACCCGTCTGTTTCAGCCACTCTGTTTCTCGCCCTCTGTTTCAGCCCCTCTGTTTCTCGCCCTCTGATTCAGCCCCTCTGTTTCAGCCCGTCTGTTTCAGCCACTCTGTTTCTCGCCCTGTGTTTCAGCCATTCTGTTTCTCACCCTCTGTTTCAGCCGCTCTGATTCTCGCCCTCTGTTTCAGCCCCTCTGTTTCTCGCCCTCTGTTTCAGCCCCTCTGATTCTGCCCCTCTGTTTTACCCCCTCTGATTCAGCACCTCTGATTCAGCCCCTCTGATACAGCCCCTCTGTTTCTCGACCTCTGTTTCAGCCCCTCTGTTTCAGCCCCTCTGTTTCAGCCCCTCTGTTTCTCACCCTCTGTTTCAGCCCCTCTGATTCAGCCCCTCTGATTCAGCCCCTCTGATTCAGCCCCTCTGATTCAGCCCCTCTGTTCCTCGCCCTCTGTTTCAGCCCCTCTGTTTCTCGCCATCTGTTTCAGCCCCTCTGTTTCAGCCCCTCTGTTTCAGCCCCTCTGTTTCTCGCCCTCTGTTTCAGCCCGTCTGTTTCTGACCCTCTGTTTCAGCCCCTCTGTTTCAGCCACTCTGTTTCAGCCCCTCTGTTTCTCACCCTCTGTTTCAGCCCCTCTGTTTCAGCCCCTCTGTTTCAGCCCCTCAGTTTCTCGCCCTCTGTTTCAGCCCCTCTGTTTCTCGCCCTCTGTTCAGCCCCTATGTTTCTCGGCCTCTGTTTCAGCCCCTCTGTTTCTCGCCCTCTGTTTCAGCTCCTCTGTTTCAGCCCCTCTGTTTCTCGCCCTCTGTTTCTGCCCCTCTGTTTCTCGCCCTCTGTTTCAGGCCCTCTGTTTCTCGGCCTCTGTTTCAGCCCCTCTGATTCAGCCCCT
Source organism: Chiloscyllium punctatum (assembly GCF_047496795.1). NCBI lineage: Eukaryota > Metazoa > Chordata > Chondrichthyes > Orectolobiformes > Hemiscylliidae > Chiloscyllium > Chiloscyllium punctatum. Next base: position 95,234,879 of record NC_092758.1, read on the forward strand.
CTGTTTCAGCCCCTCTGATTCAGACCCTCTGTTTCAGCCCCTCTGAATCAGCCCCTCTGATTCAGCCCCTCTGTTTCAGCCCCTCTGTTTCAGCGGCTCTGTTTCAGCCCCACTGTTTCAGCCCCTCTGATTCAGCCCCTCTGATTCAGCCACTCTGTTTCTCGCATTCTGTTTCAGCCCCTCTGTTTCAGCCCCTCTGTTTCTCACCCTCTGTTTCAGCCCCTTTGATTCAGCCACTGTGTTTCTCGCCCTCTGTTTCAGCCCCTCTGTTTCTCGCCCTCTGTTTCAGCCGCTCTGTTTCAGCCCCTCTGTTTCAGCCCCTCTGTTTCTCGCCCTCTGTTTCAGCCACTCTGTTTCTCGACCTCTGTTTCAGCCCCTCTGTTTCTCGCCCTCTGTTTCAGCCCCTCTGTTTCTCACCCTCTGTTTCAGCCGCACTGTTTCAGCCCCTATGATTCAGCCCCGCTGATTCAGCCCCTCTGTTTCTCGCCCTCTGTTTCAGCCCCTCTGTTTCAGCCCCTCTGTTTCAGCTCCTCTGTTTCTCGCCCTCTGTTTCAGACCCTCTGTTTCTCGCCCTCTGTTTCAGCCCCTCTGTTTCAGCCCCTCTGTTTCTCGCCCTCTGTTTCTGCCCCTCTGTTTCTCGCCCTCTGTTTCAGCCCCGCTGTTTCTCGCCCTCTGTTTCAGCCCCGCTGATTCAGCACCTCTGTTTCAGCCCCTCTGAATCAGCCCCTCTGATTCAGCCCCTCTGTTTCAGCCCCTCTGTTTCAGCCCCTCTGTTTCTCGCCCACTGTTTCAGCCCCTCTGATTCTCGCCGTCTGTTTCAGCCCCTCTGTTTCTCGCCCTCTGTTTTAGCCCCTCTGATTCAGCCCCTCTGTTTCAGCCAGTCTGATTCAGCCCCTCTGATTCAGCCCCTCTGATTCAGCCCCTCTGTTTCTCGCCCTCTGTTTCAGCCCCTCTGTTTCAGCCCCTCTGTTTCAGCCCCTCTGATTCAGCCCCTCTGATTCAGCCCCTCTGTTTCCCGCCCCTCTGTTTCAGCCCCTCTGTTTCTCGCCCTCTGTTTCAGCCCCTCTGTTTCTCGCCCACTGTTTCAGCCCCTCTGTTTCAGCCCCTCTGATTCAGCCCCTCTGATTCAGCCCCTCTGTTTCCCGCCCCTCTGTTTCAGCCCCTCTGTTTCTCGCCCTCTGTTTCAGCCCCTCTGTTTCTCGCCCACTGTTTCAGCCCCTCTGTTTCAGCCCCTCTGTTTCAGCCCCTCTGTTTCAGCGCCTCTGTTTCTCGCCCTCTGTTTCAGCCCCTCTCATTCAGCCCCTCTATTTCTCGCCCTCTGTTTCAGCCCCTCTGTTTCTCGCCCTCTGTTTCAGCCCCTCTGTTTCAGCCCCTCTGTTTCAGCCCCTCTGTTTCTCGCCCTCTGTTTCAGCCCCTCTGTTTCTCGCATCTGTTTCAGCCCCTCTGTTTCTCGCCCTCTGTGTCTGCCACTCTATTTCTCGCCCTCTGTTTCAGCCACGCTGTTTCTCGCCCTCTGTTTCAGCCCCGCTGATTCAGCCCCTCTGATTCAGCCCCTCTGTTTCAGCCCCTCTGTTTCTCGCCCTCTGTTTCAGCCCCTCTGTTTCTCGCCCACTGTTTCAGCCCCTCTGTTTCAGCCCCTCTGTTTCAGCGCCTATGTTTCTCGCCCTCTGTTTCAGCCCCTCTGTTTCTCGCCCTCTGTTTCAGCCCCTCTGTTTCAGCCCCTCTGTTTCAGCCCCTCTGTTTCTCGCCCTCTGTTTCAGCCCCTCTGTTTCTCGCATCTGTTTCAGGCCCTCTGTTTCTCGCCCTCTGTTTCAGCCCCTCTGATTCAGCCCCTCTGTTTCAGCCCCTCTGATTCAGCCCCTCTGTTTCAGCCCCTCTGTTTCAGCCCCTCTGTTTCAGCACCTCTGTTTCTCGCCCTCTGTTTCTCGCCCGCTGTTTCAGCCCCTTTGTTTCTCCCCCTCTGTTTCAGCCCCACTGTTTCAGCCCCTCTGATTCAGCCCCTCTGATTCAGCCCCTCTGTTTCTCGCCCTCTGTTTCAGCCCCTCTGTTTCAGCCCCTCTGTTTAAGTCCCTCAGTTTCTCGCCCTCTGCTTCAGCCCCTCTGTTACTCGCCCTCTATTTCAGCCACTCTGTTTCTCGCCCTCTGTTTCAGCACCTCTGTTTCAGCCCCTCTGTTTCTCGCCCTCTGTGTCTGCCACTCTATTTCTCGCCCTCTGTTTCAGCCACGCTGTTTCTCGCCCTCTGTTTCAGCCCCGCTGATTCAGCCCCTCTGTTTCAGCCCCTCTGAATCAGCTCCTCTGATTCAGCCCCTCTGTTTCAGCCCCTCTGTTTCAGCCCCTCTGTTTCTCACCCTCTGTTTCAGCCCCTCTGATTCAGCCCCTCTGTTCCTCGCCCTCTGTTTCAGCCCCTCTGTTTCTCGCCATCTGTTTCAGCCCCTCTGTTTCAGCCCCTCTGTTTCAGCCCCTCTGTTTCTCGCCCTCTGTTTCAGCCCCTCTGTTTCTCGCCCTCTGTTTCAGGCCCACTGTTTCTCGGCCTCTGTTTCAGCCCCTGTGATTCAGCCCCTCTGTTTCAGCCCCTCTGATTCAGCACCTCTGTTTCAGCCACTCTGTTTCAGCCCCTCTGTTTCAGCCCCTCTGTTTCACGCCGGCTGTTTCAGCCCCACTGTTTCTCGCCCTCTGTTTCAGCCCCTCTGTTTCTCGCCCTCTGTTTCAGCCCCTCTGTTTCAGCCCCTCTGTTTCTCGCCCTCTGTTTCAGCCCCTCTGTTTCTCGCCCTCTGTTTCAGCCCCGCTGTTTCTCGCCCTCTGTTTCAGCCCCGCTGATTCAGCCCCTCTGTTTCAGCCCCTCTGAATCAGCCCCTCTGATTCAGCCCCTCTGTTTCAGCCCCTCTGTTTCAGCCCCTCTGTTTCTCGCCCTCTGTATGAGCCCCTCTGATTCTCGCCCTCTGTTTCAGCCCCTCTGTTTCTCGCCCTCTGTTTTAGCCCCTCTGATTCAGCCCCTCTGTTTCAGCCCCTCTGATTCAGCCCCTCTGATTCAGCCCCTCTGATTCAGCCACTCTGTTTCTCTCCCTCTGTTTCAGCCCCTCTGTTTCAGCCCCTCTGTTTCAGGCCCTCTGTGTCTCACCCTCTATTTCAGCCCCTCTGATTCAGCCCCTCTGATTCAGCCCCTCTGATTCAGCCCCTCTGTTTCCCGCCCCTCTGTTTCAGCCCCTCTGTTTCTCGCCCTCTGTTTCAGCCCCTCTGTTTCTCGCCCTCTGTTTCAGCCCCTCTGTTTCAGCCCCTCTGTTTCAGCCCCTCTGTTTGAGCCCCTCTGTTTCCCCCCCTCTGTTTCAGCCCCTGTGATTCAGCCCCTCTGTTTCAGCCCCTCTGTTTCTCCCCCTCTGTTCCAGCCCCTCTGTTTCAGCCCCTCTGTTTCAGCCACTCTGTTTCAGCCCCTCTCTTTCAGCCCCTCTGTTTCAGCCCCTCTGTTTCTCGCCCTCTGTTTCAGCCCCTCTGTTTCAGCCCCTCTGTTTCTCGCCCTCTGTTTCAGCCCGTCTGTTTCAGCCACTCTGTTTCTCGCCCTCTGTTTCAGCCCCCCTGTTTCTCACCCTCTGTTTCAGCCCCTCTGATTCAGCCCGTCTGTTTCTCGCCCTCTGTTTCAGCCCCTCTGTTTCTCGCTCTCTGTTTCAGCCCCTCTGTTTCAGCCCCTCTGATTCAGCCTCTCTGTTTCTCGACCTCTGTTTCAGCCCCTCTGTTTCTCACCCTCTGTTTCAGCCCCTCTGTTTCTCGCCTTGTGTTTCAGCCCCTCTATTTCAGCCCGTCTGTTTCAGCCCCTCTGTTTCAGCCCTTCTGTTTCTCAACCTCTGTTACTCGCCCTCTGTTTCAGCCCCTCTGTTTTTCGCCCTCTGTTACTCGCCCTCTGTTTCATCCCCTCTGTTTCTCGCCCTTTGTTTCTCGCCCGCTGTTTCAGCCCCTTTGTTTCTCGCCCTCTGTTTCAGCCCCTCTGTTTCAGCCCCTCTGTTTCAGCTCCACTGTTTCTCGCCCTCTGTTTCAGCCCCTCTGTTTCTCGCCCTCTGTTTCAGCCCCTCTGTTTCAGCCCCTCTGTTTCTCGCCCTCTGTTTCTGCCCCTCTGTTTCTCGCCCTCTGTTTCAGCCCCACTGTCTCTCGCCCTCTGTTTCAGCCCCGCTGATTCAGCACCTCTGTTTCAGCCCCTCTGTTTCAGCCCCTCTGTTTCTCGCCCACAGTTTCAGCCCCTCTGATTCTCGCCGTCTGTTTCAGCCCCTCTGTTTCTCGCCCTCTGTTTTAGCCCCTCTGATTCAGCCCCTCTGTTTCAGCCAGTCTGATTCAGCCCCTCTGATTCAGCACCTCTGATTCAGCCCCTCTGTTTCTCGCCCTCTGTTTCAGCCCCTCTGTTTCAGCCCCTCTGTTTCAGCCCCTCTGATTCAGCCCCTCTGATTCAGCCCCTCTGTTTCCCGCCCCACTGTTTCAGCCCCTCTGTTTCTCGCCCTCTGTTTCAGCCCCTCTGTTTCTCGCCCACTGTTTCAGCCCCTCTGTTTCAGCCCCTCTGTTTCAGCCCCACTGTTTCAGCGCCTCGGTTTCTCGCCCTCTGTTTCAGCCCCTCTCATTCAGCCCCTCTATTTCTCGCCCTCTGTTTCAGCCCCTCTGTTTCTCGCCCTCTGTTTCAGCCCCTCTGTTTCAGCCCCTCTGTTTCAGCCCCTCTGTTTCTCGCCCTCTGTTTCAGCCCCTGTGTTTCTCGCATCTGTTTCAGGCCCTCTGTTTCTCGCCCTCTGTTTCAGCCCCTCTGATTCAGCCCCTCTGTTTCAGACCCTCTGATTCAGCCCCTCTGTTTCAGCCCCTCTGTTTCTCGCCCTCTGTTTCAGCCCCTCTGTTTCTCGCATCTGTTTCAGGCCCTCTGTTTCTCGCCCTCTGTTTCAGCCCCTCTGATTCAGCCCCTCTGTTTCAGCCCCTCTGATTCAGCCCCTCTGTTTCAGCCCCTCTGTTTCAGCCCCTCTGTTTCAGCACCTCTGTTTCTCGCCCTCTGTTTCTCGCCCGCTGTTTCAGCCCCTTTGTTTCTCCCCCTCTGTTTCAGCCCCACTGTTTCAGCCCCTCTGATTCAGCCCCTCTGATTCAGCCCCTCTGTTTCTCGCCCTCTGTTTCAGCCCCTCTGTTTCAGCCCCTCTGTTTAAGTCCCTCAGTTTCTCGCCCTCTGCTTCAGCCCCTCTGTTACTCGCCCTCTATTTCAGCCACTCTGTTTCTCGCCCTCTGTTTCAGCACCTCTGTTTCAGCCCCTCTGTTTCTCGCCCTCTGTGTCTGCCACTCTATTTCTCGCCCTCTGTTTCAGCCACGCTGTTTCTCGCCCTCTGTTTCAGCCCCGCTGATTCAGCCCCTCTGTTTCAGCCCCTCTGAATCAGCCCCTCTGATTCAGCCCCTCTGTTTCAGCCCCTCTGTTTCAGCCCCTCTGTTTCTCACCCTCTGTTTCAGCCCCTCTGATTCAGCCCCTCTGTTCCTCGCCCTCTGTTTCAGCCCCTCTGTTTCTCGCCATCTGTTTCAGCCCCTCTGTTTCAGCCCCTCTGTTTCAGCCCCTCTGTTTCTCGCCCTCTGTTTCAGCCCCTCTGTTTCTCGCCCTCTGTTTCAGGCCCTCTGTTTCTCGGCCTCTGTTTCAGCCCCTGTGATTCAGCCCCTCTGTTTCAGCCCCTCTGATTCAGCACCTCTGTTTCAGCCACTCTGTTTCAGCCCCTCTGTTTCAGCCCCTCTGTTTCACGCCGGCTGTTTCAGCCCCACTGTTTCTCGCCCTCTGTTTCAGCCCCTCTGTTTCTCGCCCTCTGTTTCAGCCCCTCTGTTTCAGCCCCTCTGTTTCTCGCCCTCTGTTTCAGCCCCTCTGTTTCTCGCCCTCTGTTTCAGCCCCGCTGTTTCTCGCCCTCTGTTTCAGCCCCGCTGATTCAGCCCCTCTGTTTTAGCCCCTCTGAATCAGCCCCTCTGATTCAGCCCCTCTGTTTCAGCCCCTCTGTTTCAGCCCCTCTGTTTCTCGCCCTCTGTATGAGTCCCTCTGATTCTCGCCCTCTGTTTCAGCCCCTCTGTTTCTCGCCCTCTGTTTTAGCCCCTCTGATTCAGCCCCTCTGTTTCAGCCCCTCTGATTCAGCCCCTCTGATTCAGCCCCTCTGATTCAGCCACTCTGTTTCTCTCCCTCTGTTTCAGCCCCTCTGTTTCAGCCCCTCTGTTTCAGGCCCTCTGTGTCTCACCCTCTATTTCAGCCCCTCTGATTCAGCCCCTCTGATTCAGCCCCTCTGATTCAGCCCCTCTGTTTCCCGCCCCTCTGTTTCAGCCCCTCTGTTTCTCGCCCTCTGTTTCAGCCCCTCTGTTTCTCGCCCTCTGTTTCAGCCCCTCTGTTTCAGCCCCTCTGTTTCAGCCCCTCTGTTTCAGCGCCTCTGTTTCTCGCCCTCTGTTTGAGCCCCTCTGTTTCCCCCCCTCTGTTTCAGCCCCTGTGATTCAGCCCCTCTGTTTCAGCCCCTCTGTTTCTCCCCCTCTGTTCCAGCCCCTCTGTTTCAGCCCCTCTGTTTCAGCCACTCTGTTTCAGCCCCTCTCTTTCAGCCCCTCTGTTTCAGCCCCTCTGTTTCTCGCCCTCTGTTTCAGCCCCTCTGTTTCAGCCCCTCTGTTTCTCGCCCTCTGTTTCAGCCCGTCTGTTTCAGCCACTCTGTTTCTCGCCCTCTGTTTCAGCCCCCCTGTTTCTCACCCTCTGTTTCAGCCCCTCTGATTCAGCCCGTCTGTTTCTCGCCCTCTGTTTCAGCCCCTCTGTTTCTCGCTCTCTGTTTCAGCCCCTCTGTTTCAGCCCCTCTGATTCAGCCTCTCTGTTTCTCGACCTCTGTTTCAGCCCCTCTGTTTCTCACCCTCTGTTTCAGCCCCTCTGTTTCTCGCCTTGTGTTTCAGCCCCTCTATTTCAGCCCGTCTGTTTCAGCCCCTCTGTTTCAGCCCTTCTGTTTCTCAACCTCTGTTACTCGCCCTCTGTTTCAGCCCCTCTGTTTTTCGCCCTCTGTTACTCGCCCTCTGTTTCATCCCCTCTGTTTCTCGCCCTTTGTTTCTCGCCCGCTGTTTCAGCCCCTTTGTTTCTCGCCCTCTGTTTCAGCCCCTCTGTTTCAGCCCCTCTGTTTCAGCTCCACTGTTTCTCGCCCTCTGTTTCAGCCCCTCTGTTTCTCGCCCTCTGTTTCAGCCCCTCTGTTTCAGCCCCTCTGTTTCTCGCCCTCTGTTTCTGCCCCTCTGTTTCTCGCCCTCTGTTTCAGCCCCACTGTCTCTCGCCCTCTGTTTCAGCCCCGCTGATTCAGCACCTCTGTTTCAGCCCCTCTGTTTCAGCCCCTCTGTTTCTCGCCCACAGTTTCAGCCCCTCTGATTCTCGCCGTCTGTTTCAGCCCCTCTGTTTATCGCCCTCTGTTTTAGCCCCTCTGATTCAGCCCCTCTGTTTCAGCCAGTCTGATTCAGCCCCTCTGATTCAGCACCTCTGATTCAGCCCCTCTGTTTCTCGCCCTCTGTTTCAGCCCCTCTGTTTCAGCCCCTCTGTTTCAGCCCCTCTGATTCAGCCCCTCTGATTCAGCCCCTCTGTTTCCCGCCCCACTGTTTCAGCCCCTCTGTTTCTCGCCCTCTGTTTCAGCCCCTCTGTTTCTCGCCCACTGTTTCAGCCCCTCTGTTTGAGCCCCTCTGTTTCAGCCCCACTGTTTCAGCGCCTCGGTTTCTCGCCCTCTGTTTCAGCCCCTCTCATTCAGCCCCTCTATTTCTCGCCCTCTGTTTCAGCCCCTCTGTTTCTCGCCCTCTGTTTCAGCCCCTCTGTTTCAGCCCCTCTGTTTCAGCCCCTCTGTTTCTCGCCCTCTGTTTCAGCCCCTGTGTTTCTCGCATCTGTTTCAGGCCCTCTGTTTCTCGCCCTCTGTTTCAGCCCCTCTGATTCAGCCCCTCTGTTTCAGACCCTCTGATTCAGCCCCTCTGTTTCAGCCCCTCTGTTTCTCGCACTCTGTTTCAGCCCCTCTGTTTCTCGCATCTGTTTCAGGCCCTCTGTTTCTCGCCCTCTGTTTCAGCCCCTCTGATTCAGCCCCTCTGTTTCAGCCCCTCTGATTCAGCCCCTCTGTTTCAGCCCCTCTGTTTCAGCCCCTCTGTTTCAGCCCCTCTGTTTCTCGCCCTCTGTTTCTCGCCCGCTGTTTCAGCCCCGTTGTTTCTCCCCCTCTGTTTCAGCCCCACTGTTTCAGCCCCTCTGATTCAGCCTCTCTGATTCAGCCCCTCTGTTTCTCGCCCTCTGTTTCAGCCCCTCTGTTTCAGCCCCTCTGTTTCAGCCCCTCTGTTTCTCGCCCTCTGTTTCAGCCACTCTCTTTCTCGCCCTCTGTTTCAGCCCCTCTGTTTCAGCCCCTCTGTTTCTCGCCCTCTGTGTCTGCCACTCTATTTCTCGCCCTCTGTTTCAGCCACGCTGTTTCTCGCCCTCTGTTTCAGCCCCGCTGATTCAGCCCCTCTGATTCAGCCCCTCTGTTTCAGCCCCTCTGTTTCTCGCCCTCTGTTTCAGCCCCTCTGTTTCTCGCCCACTATTTCAGCCCCTCTGTTTCAGCCCCTCTGTTTCAGCCCCTCTGTTTCAGCGCCTATGTTTCTCGCCCTCTGTTTCAGCCCCTCTGTTTCTCGCCCTCTGTTTCAGCCCCTCTGTTTCAGCCCCTCTGTTTCAGCCCCTCTGTTTCTCGCCCTCTGTTTCAGCCCCTCTGTTTCTCGCATCTGTTTCAGGCCCTCTGTTTCTCGCCCTCTGTTTCAGCCCCTCTGATTCAGCCCCTCTGTTTCAGCCCCTCTGATTCAGCCCCTCTGTTTCAGCCCCTCTGTTTCAGCCCCTCTGTTTCAGCCCCTCTGTTTCTCGCCCTCTGTTTCTCGCCCGCTGTTTCAGCCCCTTTGTTTCTCCCCCTCTGTTTCAGCCCCACTGTTTCAGCCCCTCTGATTCAGCCCCTCTGATTCAGCCCCTCTGTTTCTCGCCCTCTGTTTCAGCCCCTCTGTTTCAGCCCCTCTGTTTCAGCCCCTCTGTTTCTCGCCCTCTGTTTCAGCCCCTCTGTTACTCGCCCTCTATTTCAGCCACTCTGTTTCTCGCCCTCTGTTTCAGCACCTCTGTTTCAGCCCCACTGTTTCTCGCCCTCTGTGTCTGCCACTCTATTTCTCGCCCTCTGTTTCAGCCACGCTGTTTCTCGCCCTCTGTTTCAGCCCCGCTGATTCAGCCCCTCTGTTTCAGCCCCTCTGAATCAGCCCCTCTGATTCAGCCCCTCTGTTTCAGCCCCTCTGTTTCAGCCCCTCTGTTTCTCACCCTCTGTTTCAGCCCCTCTGATTCAGCCCCTCTGTTCCTCGCCCTCTGTTTCAGCCCCTCTGTTTCTCGCCATCTGTTTCAGCCCCTCTGTTTCAGCCCCTCTGTTTCAGCCCCTCTGTTTCTCGCCCTCTGTTTCAGCCCCTCTGTTTCTCGCCCTCTGTTTCAGGCCCTCTGTTTCTCGGCCTCTGTTTCAGCCCCTGTGATTCAGCCCCTCTGTTTCAGCCCCTCTGATTCAGCACCTCTGTTTCAGCCACTCTGTTTCAGCCCCTCTGTTTCAGCCCCTCTGTTTCACGCCGGCTGTTTCAGCCCCACTGTTTCTCGCCCTCTGTTTCAGCCCCTCTGTTTCTCGCCCTCTGTTTCAGCCCCTCTGTTTCAGCCCCTCTGTTTCTCGCCCTCTGTTTCAGCCCCTCTGTTTCTCGCCCTCTGTTTCAGCCCCGCTGCTTTTAGCCCTCTGTTTCAGCCCCGCTGATTCAGCCCCTCTGTTTCAGCCCCTCTGAATCAGCCCCTCTGATTCAGCCCCTCTGTTTCAGCCCCTCTGTTTCAGCCCCTCTGTTTCTCGCCCTCTGTTTCAGCCCCTCTGATTCTCGCCCTCTGTTTCAGCCCCTCTGTTTCTCGCCCTCTGTTTTAGCCCCTCTGATTCAGCCCCTCTGTGTCAGCCCCTCTGATTCAGCCCCTCTGATTCAGCCCCTCTGATTCAGCCACTCTGTTTCTCTCCCTCTGTTTCAGCCCCTCTGTTTCAGCCCCTCTGTTTCAGGCCCTCTGTGTCTCACCCTCTGTTTCAGCCCCTCTGATTCAGCCCCTCTGATTCAGCCCCTCTGATTCAGCCCCTCTGTTTCCCGCCCCTCTGTTTCAGCCCCTCTGTTTCTCGCCCTCTGTTTCAGCCCCTCTGTTTCTCGCCCTCTGTTTCAGCCCCTCTGTTTCAGCCCCTCTGTTTCAGCCCCTCTGTTTCAGCGCCTCTGTTTCTCGCCCTCTGTTTGAGCCCGTCTGTTTCTCCCCCTCTGTTTCAGCCCCTGTGATTCAGCCCCTCTGTCTCAGCCCCTCTGTTTCTCCCCCTCTGTTCCAGCCCCTCTGTTTCAGCCCCTCTCTTTCAGCCCCTCTGTTTCAGCCCCTCTGTTTCTCGCCCTCTGTTTCAGCCCCTCTGTTTCAGCCCGTCTGTTTCAGCCCCTCTGTTTCTCGCCCTCTGTTTCAGCCCGTCTGTTTCAGCCACTCTGTTTCTCGCCCTCTGTTTCAGCCCCCCTGTTTCTCACCCTCTGTTTCAGCCCCTCTGATTCAGCCCGTCTGTTTCTCGCCCTCTGTTTCAGCCCCTCTGTTTCTCGCTCTCTGTTTCAGCCCCTCTGTTTCAGCCCCTCTGATTCAGCCTCTCTGTTTCTCGCCCTCTGTTTCAGCCCCTCTGTTTCTCACCCTCTGTTTCAGCCCCTCTGTTTCTCGCCCTCTGTTTCAGCCCCTCTATTTCAGCCCGTCTGTTTCAGCCCCTCTGTTTCAGCCCTTCTGTTTCTCAACCTCTGTTACTCGCCCTCTGTTTCAGCCCTTCTGTTTTTCGCCCTCTGTTTCAGCCCCTCTGTTTGTCACCCTCTGTTTCAGGCTCTCTGTTTCAGCCCCTCTGTTTCTCGCCCTTTGTTTCTCGCCCGCTGTTTCAGCCCCTTTGTTTCTCGCCCTCTGTTTCAGCCCCTCTGTTTCAGCCCCTCTGATTTAGGCCCTCTGATTCAGCCCCTCTGTTTCTCGCACTCTGTTTCAGCCCCTCTGTTTCAGCCACTCTGTTTCAGCTCCTCTGTTTCAGCCCCTCTGTTTCTCGCCCTCTGTTTCAGCCCCTCTGTTTCTCGCCCTCTGTTTCAGCCCCTCTGTTTCTCGCCCTCTGTTTCAGCCCCTCTGTTTCAGCCCCTCTGTTTCTCGCCCTCTGTTTCAGCCCCTCTGTTTCTCGCCCTCTGTTTCAGCCCCTCTGTTTCAGCCCCTCTGTTTCTCACCCTCTGTTTCAGCCCCTCTGTTTCAGCCCCTCTGTTTTAGCCCCTCTGTTTCTCGCCCTCTGTTTCAGCCCCTCTGTTTCTCGCCCTCTGTTCAGCCCCTATGTTTCTCGCCCTCTGTTTCAGCCCCTCTGTATCTCGCCCTCTGTTTCAGCCCCTCTGTTTCAGCCCCTCTGTTTCTCGCCCTCTGTTTCTGCCCCTCTGTTTCTCGCCCTCTCATTCAGCCCCTCTGATTCAGCCCCTCTGTTTCAGCCCCTCTGAATTAGCCCCTCTGATTCAGCCCCTCTGTTTCAGCCCCTCTGTTTCAGCCCCTTTGTTTCTCGCCCTCTGTTTTAGCCCCTCTGATTCAGCCCCTCAGTTTCAGCCCCTCTGATTCAGCCCCTCTGATTCAGCCCCTCTGATTCAGCCCCTCTGTTTCTCGCCCTCTGTTTCAGCCCCTCTGTTTCAGCCCCTCTGTTTCAGCCCCTCTGTTTCTCACCCTCTGTTTCAGCCCGTCTGATTCAGCCCCTCTGATTCAGCCCCTCTGTTTCCCGCCCCTCTGTTTCAGCCCCTCTGTTTCTCCCCCTTTGTTTCAGCCCCTCTGTTTCTCGCCCTCTGCTTCAGCCCCTCTATTTCAGCCCCTCTGTTTCAGCCCCTCTGTTTCAGCGCCTCTGTTTCTCGCCCTCTGTTTCAGCCCCTCTGTTTCTCGCCCTCTGTTTCAGCCCCTCTGATTCAGCCCCTCTGTTTCAGCCCCTCTGTTTCTCCCCCTCTGTTCCAGCCCCTCAGTTTCAGCCCCTCTGTTTCAGCCACTCTGTTTCAGCACCTTCTTTCAGCCCCTCTGTTTCAGCCCCTCTGTTTCTCACCCTCTGTTTCAGCCCCTCTGTTTCTCGCCCTCTGTTTCAGCCCCTCTGTTTCAGCCCGTCTGTTTCAGCCACTCTGTTTCTCGCCCTCTGTTTCAGCCCCTCTGTTTCTCACCCTCTGTTTCAGCCCCTCTGATTCAGCCCCTCTGTTTCTCGCCCTCTGTTTCAGCCCCTCTGTTTCTCGCCCTCTGTTTCAGCCCCTCTGTTTCACGCCCTCTGTTTCAGCCCCTCTGTTTCAGCCCCTCTGATTCAGCCTCTCTGTTTCTCGCCCTCTGTTTCAGCCCCTCTGTTTCTCGCCCTCTGTTTCAGCCCCTCTGTTTCTCGCCCTCTGTTTCAGCCCCTCTGTTTCAGCCCGTCTGTTTCAGCCCCTCTGTTTCTCGCCCTCTGTTTCACGCCCTCTGTTTCTCGCCCTCTGTTTCAGCCCTTCTGATTCAGCCCCTCTGTTTCAGCCCCTCTGATTCTGCCCCTCTGTTTCAGCCCGTCTGTTTCAGCCCCTCTGTTTCAGCCCCTCTGTTTCTCGCCCTCTGTTTCTCGCCCGCTGCTTCAGCCCCTTTGTTTCTCGCCCTCTGTTTCAGCCCCTCTGTTTCAGCCCCTCTGATTCAGCCCCTCTGATTCAGCCCCTCTGTTTCTCGCCATCTGTTTCAGCCCCTCTGTTTCAGCCCCTCTGTTTCAGCTCCTCTGTTTCAGCCCCTCTGTTTCTCGCCCTCTGTTTCAGCCCCTCTGTTTCTCGCCCTCTGTTTCAGCCCCTCTGTTTCTCGCCCTCTGTTTCAGCCCGTCTGTTTCAGCCCCTCTGTTTCAGCCCCTGTTTCTCGCCCTCTGTTTCAGCCCCTCTGTTTCAGCACGTCTGTTTCTCGCCCTCTGTTTCTGCCCCTCTGTTTCTCGCCCTCTGTTTCAGCCCCTCTGTTTCTCGCCCTCTGTTTCAGCCCCGCTGATTCAGCCCCTCTGTTTCAGCCCCTCTGAATCCGCCCCTCTGATTCAGCCCCTCTGTTTCAGCCCCTCTGTTTCAGCCCCTCTGTTTCTCGCCCTCTGTTTCAGCCCATCTGATTCTCGCACACTGTTTCAGCCCTTCTGATTCTCGCCCTCTGTTTCAGCCCCTCTGATTCAGCCCCTCTGTTTCAGCCCCTCTGATTCAGCCCCTCTGATTCAGCCCCTCTGATTCAGCCCCTCTGTTTCTCGCCCTCTGTTCCAGCCCCTCTGTTTCAGCCCCTCTGTTTCAGCCCCTCTGTTTCTCGCCCTCTGTTTCAGCCCCTCTGTTTCAGCCCCTCTGTTTAAGCCCGTCTGTTTCTCGCCCTCTGTTTCAGCCCCTCTGTTTCTCGGCCTCTGTTTCAGCCCCTCTGTTTCAGCCCCTCTGTTTCAGCCCCTCTGTTTCTCGCCCTCTGTTTCAGCCCCTCTGTTTCAGCCCCTCTGTTTCAGCCACTCTGTTTCAGCCCCTCTGTTTAAGCCCGTCTGTTTCTCACCCTCTGATTCAGCCCCTCTGTTTCAGCCCCTCTGTTTCAGCCCCTCTGTTTCTAGCCCTCTGTTTCAGCCCATCTGATTCTCGCACACTGTTTCATCCCTTCTGATTCTCGCCCTCTGTTTCAGCCCCTCTGATTCAGCCCCTCTGTTTCAGCCCCTTCTGATTCAGCCCCTCTGATTCAGCCCCTCTGATTCAGCCCCTCTGTTTCTCGCCCTCTGTTTCAGCCCCTCTGTTTCAGCCCCTCTGTTTCAGCCCCTCTGTTTCTCGCCCTCTGTTTCAGCCCCTCTGTTTCAGCCCCTCTGTTTAAGCCCGTCTGTTTCTCGCCCTCTGTTTCAGCCCCTCTGTTTCTCGCCCTCTGTTTCAGCCCCTCTGTTTCTCGCCCGCTGCTTCAGCCCCTTTGTTTCTCGCCCTCTGTTTCAGCCCCTCTGTTTCAGCCCCTCTGTTTCAGCCACTCTGATTCAGCCCCTCTGTTTCTCGCCATCTGTTTCAGCCCCTCTGTTTCAGCCCCTCTGTTTCAGCTCCTCTGTTTCAGCCCCTCTGTTTCTCGCCCTCTGTTTCAGCCCCTCTGTTTCTCGCCCTCTGTTTCAGCCCCTCTGTTTCTCGCCCTCTGTTTCAGCCCCTCTGTTTCAGCCCCTCTGTTTCAGCCCCTGTTTCTCGCCCTCTGTTTCAGCCCCTCTGTTTCAGCACGTCTGTTTCTCGCCCTCTGTTTCAGCCCATCTGATTCTCGCACACTGTTTCAGCCCTTCTGATTCTCGCCCTCTGTTTCAGCCCCGCTGATTCAGCCCCTCTGTTTCAGCCCCTCTGAATCCGCCCCTCTGATTCAGCCCCTCTGTTTCAGCCCCTCTGTTTCAGCCCCTCTGTTTCTCGCCCTCTGTTTCAGCCCATCTGATTCTCGCACACTGTTTCAGCCCTTCTGATTCTCGCCCTCTGTTTCAGCCCCTCTGATTCAGCCCCTCTGTTTCAGCCCCTCTGATTCAGCCCCTCTGATTCAGCCCCTCTGATTCAGCCCCTCTGTTTCTCGCCCTCTGTTTCAGCCCCTCTGTTTCAGCCCCTCTGTTTCAGCCCCTCTGTTTCTCGCCCTCTGTTTCAGCCCCTCTGTTTCAGCCCCTCTGTTTAAGCCCGTCTGTTTCTCGCCCTCTGTTTCAGCCCCTCTGTTTCTCGCCCTCTGTTTCAGCCCCTCTGTTTCAGCCCCTCTGTTTCAGCCCCTCTGTTTCTCGCCCTCTGTTTCAGCCCCTCTGTTTCAGCCCCTCTGTTTCAGCCACTCTGTTTCAGCCCCTCTGTTTAAGCCCGTCTGTTTCTCACCCTCTGTTTCAGCCCCTCTGTTTCAGCCTGTCTGTTTCAGCCACTCTGTTTCTCGCCCTCTGTTTCAGCCCCTCTGTTTCTCGCCCTCTGTTTCCGCCCCTCTGATTCAGCCCCTCTGTTTCTCGCCCTCTGTTTCAGCCCCTCTGTTTCTCGCCCTCTGTTTCAGCCCCTCTGTTTCAGCCCCTCTGTTTCAGCCCATCTGTTTCTCGCCCTCTGTTTCAGCCCCTCTGTTTCTCACCCTCTGTTTCAGGCCCTCTGTTTCTCGCCCTCTGTTTCAGCCCCTCTGATTCAGCCCCGCTGTTTCTCGCCCTCTGTTTCAGCCCCTCTGTTTCTCGCCCTCTGTTTCAGCCCCTCTGTTTCTCGCCCGCTGCTTCAGCCCCTTTGTTTCTCGCCCTCTGTTTCAGCCCCTCTGTTTCAGCCCCTCTGTTTCAGCCACTCTGATTCAGCCCCTCTGTTTCTCGCCATCTGTTTCAGCCCCTCTGTTTCTCACCCTCTGTTTCAGGCCCTCTGTTTCAGCCCCTCTGTTTCTCGCCCTCTGTTTCAGCCCCTCTGTTTCTCGCCCTCTGTTTCAGCCCCTCTGTTTCTCGCCCTCTGTTTCAGCCCCTCTGTTTCAGCCCCTCTGTTTCTCGCCCTCTGTTTCAGCCCCTCTGTTTCAGCCCCTCTGTTTCAGCCCCTCTGTTTCTCGCCCTCTGTTTCAGCCCCTCTGTTTCTCACCCTCTGTTTCAGGCCCTCTGTTTCTCGCCCTCTGTTTCAGCCCCTCTGATTCAGCCCCGCTGTTTCAGCCCCTCTGATTCAGACCCTCTGTTTCAGCCCCTCTGAATCAGCCCCTTTGATTCAGCCCCTCTGTTTCAGCCCCTCTGTTTCAGCCCCTCTGTTTCTCGCCCTCTGTTTCAGGCCCTCTGATTCTCGCCCTCTGTTTCAGCCCCTCTGTTTCTCGCCCTCTGTTTCAGCCCCTCTGATTCTGCCCCTCTGTTTTACCCCCTCTGATTCAGCACCTCTGATTCAGCCCCTCTGTTTCAGCCCCTCTGTTTCAGCCCCTTTGTTTCACGCCCTCTGTTTCAGCCCCTCTGATTCTCGCCCTCTGTTTCAGCCCCTCTGTTTCTCGCCCTCTGTTTTAGCCCCTCTGATTCAGCCCCTCTGTTTCAGCCCCTCTGATTCAGCTTCTCTGATTCAGCCCCTCTGATTCAGCCACTCTGTTTCTCTCCCTCTGTTTCAGCCCCTCTGTTTCAGCCCCTCTGTTTCAGGCCCTCTGTGTCTCACCCTCTGTTTCAGCCCCTCTGATTCAGCCCCTCTGATTCAGCCCCTCTGATTCAGCCCCTCTGTTTCCCGCCCCTCTGTTTCAGCCCCTCTGTTTCACGCCCTCTGTTTCAGCCCCTCTGTTTCTCGCCCTCTGTTTCAGCCCCTCTGTTTCAGCCCCTCTGTTTCAGCCCCTCTGTTTCAGCGCCTCTGTTTCTCGCCCTCTGTTTGAGCCCCTCTGTTTCTCGCCCTCTGTTTCAGCCCCTGTGATTCAGCCCCTCTGTTTCAGCCCCTCTGTTTCTCCCCATCTGTTCCAGCCCCTCTGTTTCAGCCCCTCTGTTTCAGCCACTCTGTTTCAGCCCCTCTCTTTCAGCCCCTCTGTTTCAGCCCCTCTGTTTCTCGCCCTCTGTTTCAGCCCCTCTGTTTCAGCCCCTCTGTTTCTCGCCCTCTGTTTCAGCCCCTCTGTTTCAGCCACTCTGTTTCTCGCCCTCTGTTTCAGCCCCCCTGTTTCTCACCCTCTGTTTCAGCCCCTCTGATTCAGCCCGTCTGTTTCTCGCCCTCTGTTTCAGCCCCTCTGTTTCTCGCTCTCTGTTTCAGCCCCTCTGTTTCAGCCCCTCTGATTCAGCCTCTCTTTTTTTCGCCCTCTGTTTCAGCCCCTCTGTTTCTCACCCTCTGTTTCAGCCCCTCTGTTTCTCGCCCTCTGTTTCAGCCCCTCTATTTCAGCCCGTCTGTTTCAGCCCCTCTGTTTCAGCCCTTCTGTTTCTCAACCTCTGTTACTCGCCCTCTGTTTCAGCCCCTCTGTTTTTCGCCCTCTGTTTCAGCCCCTCTGTTTGTCACCCTCTGTTTCAGGCTCTCTGTTTCAGCCCCTCTGTTTCTCGCCCTTTGTTTCTCGCCCGCTGTTTCAGCCCCTTTGTTTCTCGCCCTCTGTTTCAGCCTCTCTGTTTCAGCCCCTCTGATTTAGGCCCTCTGATTCAGCCCCTCTGTTTCTCGCACTCTGTTTCAGCCCCTCTGTTTCTCGCCCTCTGTTTCAGCCCCTCTGTTTCAGCCCCTCTGTTTCTCGCCCTCTGTTTCAGCCCCTCTGTTTCTCGCCCTCTGTTTCAGCCCCGCTGTTTCTCGCCCTCTGTTTCAGCCCCGCTGATTCAGCCCCTCTGTTTCAGCCCCTCTGAATCAGCCCCTCTGATTCAGCCCCTCTGTTTCAGCCCCTCTGTTTCAGCCCCTCTGTTTCTCGCCCTCTGTTTTAGCCCCTCTGATTCAGCCCCTCTGTTTCAGCCCCTCTGATTCAGCCCCTCTGATTCAGCCCCTCTGATTCAGCCACTCTGTTTCTCTCCCTCTGTTTCAGCCCCTCTGTTTCTCGCCCTCTGTTTCAGCCCCTCTGTTTCTCGCCCTCTGTTTCAGCCCCGCTGTTTCTCGCCCTCTGTTTCAGCCCCGCTGATTCAGCCCCTCTGTTTCAGCCCCTCTGAATCAGCCCCTCTGATTCAGCCCCTCTGTTTCAGCCCCTCTGATTCAGCCCCTCTGTTTCAGCCCCTCTGATTCAGCCCCTCTGATTCAGCCCCTCTGATTCAGCCACTCTGTTTCTCTCCCTCTGTTTCAGCCCCTCTGTTTCAGCCCCTCTGTTTCAGGCCCTCTGTGTCTCACCCTCTGTTTCAGCCCCTCTGATTCAGCCCCTCTGATTCAGCCCCTCTGATTCAGCCCCTCTGTTTCCCGCCCCTCTGTTTCAGCCCCTCTGTTTCTCGCCCTCTGTTTCAGCCCCTCTGTTTCTCGCCCTCTGTTTCAGCCCCTCTGTTTCAGCCCCTCTGTTTCAGCCCCTCTGTTTCAGCCACTCTGTTTCTCGCCCTCTGTTTCAGCCCCCCTGTTTCTCACCCTCTGTTTCAGCCCCTCTGATTCAGCCCGTCTGTTTCTCGCCCTCTGTTTCAGCCCCTCTGTTTCTCGCTCTCTGTTTCAGCCCCTCTGTTTCAGCCCCTCTGATTCAGCCTCTCTGTTTCTCGCCCTCTGTTTCAGCCCCTCTGTTTCTCACGCTCTGTTTCAGCCCCTCTGTTTCTCGCCCTCTGTTTCAGCCCCTCTATTTCAGCCCGTCTGTTTCAGCCCCTCTGTTTCAGCCCTTCTGTTTCTCAACCTCTGTTACTCGCCCTCTGTTTCAGCCCCTCTGTTTTTCGCCCTCTGTTTCAGCCCCTCTGTTTGTCACCCTCTGTTTCAGGCTCTCTGTTTCAGCCCCTCTGTTTCTCGCCCTTTGTTTCTCGCCCGCTGTTTCAGCCCCTTTGTTTCTCGCCCTCTGTTTCAGCCCCTCTGTTTCAGCCCCTCTGATTTAGGCCCTCTGATTCAGCCCCTCTGTTTCTCGCACTCTGTTCCAGCCCCTCTGTTTCAGCCACTCTGTTTCAGCTCCTCTGTTTCAGCCCCTCTGTTTCTCGCCCTCTGTTTCAGCCCCTCTGTTTCTCGCCCTCTGTTTCAGCCCCTCTGTTTCTCGCCCTCTGTTTCAGCCCCTCTGTTTCAGCCCCTCTGTTTCTCGCCCTCTGTTTCAGCCCCTCTGTTTCTCGCCCTCTGTTTCAGCCCCTCTGTTTCAGCCCCTCTGTTTCTCACCCTCTGTTTCAGCCCCTCTGTTTCAGCCCCTCTGTTTTAGCCCCTCTGTTTCTCGCCCTCTGTTTCAGCCCCTCTGTTTCTCGCCCTCTGTTCAGCCCCTATGTTTCTCGCCCTCTGTTTCAGCCCCTCTGTATCTCGCCCTCTGTTTCAGCCCCTCTGTTTCAGCCCCTCTGTTTCTCGCCCTCTGTTTCTGCCCCTCTGTTTCTCGCCCTCTGTTTCAGCCCCTCTGATTCAGCCCCTCTGTTTCAGCCCCTCTGAATAAGCCCCTCTGATTCAGCCCCTCTGTTTCAGCCCCTCTGTTTCAGCCCCTCTGTTTCTCGCCCTCTGTTTCAGCCCCTTTGTTTCTCGCCCTCTGTTTTATCCCCTCTGATTCAGCCCCTCAGTTTCAGCCCCTCTGATTCAGCCCCTCTGATTCAGCCCCTCTGATTCAGCCCCTCTGTTTCTCGCCCTCTGTTTCAGCCC
This sequence comes from Chiloscyllium punctatum, assembly GCF_047496795.1. NCBI lineage: Eukaryota > Metazoa > Chordata > Chondrichthyes > Orectolobiformes > Hemiscylliidae > Chiloscyllium > Chiloscyllium punctatum. Next base: position 95,253,984 of record NC_092758.1, read on the forward strand.
CTCTGTTTCAGCCCCTCTGTTTCAGCCCCTCTGTTTCTCACCCTCTGTTTCAGCCCCTCTGATTCAGCCCCTCTGATTCAGCCCCTCTGATTCAGCCCCTCTGTTTCCCGCCCCTCTGTTTCAGCCCCTCTGTTTCTCCCCCTTTGTTTCAGCCCCTCTGTTTCTCGCCCTCTGCTTCAGCCCCTCTATTTCAGCCCCTCTGTTTCAGCCCCTCTGTTTCAGCGCCTCTGTTTCTCGCCCTCTGTTTCAGCCCCTCTGTTTCTCGCCCTCTGTTTCAGCCCCTCTGATTCAGCCCCTCTGTTTCAGCCCCTCTGTTTCTCCCCCTCTGTTCCAGCCCCTCAGTTTCAGCCCCTCTGTTTCAGCCACTCTGTTTCAGCACCTTCTTTCAGCCCCTCTGTTTCAGCCCCTCTGTTTCTCACCCTCTGTTTCAGCACCTTCTTTCAGCCCCTCTGTTTCAGCCCCTCTGTTTCTCACCCTCTGTTTCAGCCCCTCTGTTTCTCGCCCTCTGTTTCAGCCCCTCTGTTTCAGCCCGTCTGTTTCACCCACTCTGTTTCTCGCACTCTGTTTCAGCCCCTCTGTTTCTCACCCTCTGTTTCAGCCCCTCTGATTCAGCCCCTCTGTTTCTCGCCCTCTGTTTCAGCCCCTCTGTTTCTCGCCCTCTGTTTCAGCCCCTCTGTTTCACGCCCTCTGTTTCAGCCCCTCTGTTTCAGCCCCTCTGATTCAGCCTCTCTGTTTCTCGCCCTCTGTTTCAGCCCCTCTGTTTCTCGCCCTCTGTTTCAGCCCCTCTGTTTCTCGCCCTCTGTTTCAGCCCCTCTGTTTCAGCCCGTCTGTTTCAGCCCCTCTGTTTCTCGCCCTCTGTTTCACGCCCTCTGTTTCTCGCCCTCTGTTTCAGCCCTTCTGATTCAGCCCCTCTGTTTCAGCCCCTCTGATTCTGCCCCTCTGTTTCAGCCCGTCTGTTTCAGCCCCTCTGTTTCAGCCCCTCTGTTTCTCGCCCTCTGTTTCTCGCCCGCTGCTTCAGCCCCTTTGTTTCTCGCCCTCTGTTTCAGCCCCTCTGTTTCAGCCCCTCTGATTCAGCCCCTCCGATTCAGCCCCTCTGTTTCTCGCCATCTGTTTCAGCCCCTCTGTTTCAGCCCCTCTGTTTCAGCTCCTCTGTTTCAGCCCCTCTGTTTCTCGCCCTCTGTTTCAGCCCCTCTGTTTCTCGCCCTCTGTTTCAGCCCCTCTGTTTCTCGCCCTCTGTTTCAGCCCGTCTGTTTCAGCCCCTCTGTTTCAGCCCCTGTTTCTCGCCCTCTGATTCAGCCCCTCTGTTTCAGCACGTCTGTTTCTCGCCCTCTGTTTCTGCCCCTCTGTTTCTCGCCCTCTGTTTCAGCCCCTCTGTTTCTCGCCCTCTGTTTCAGCCCCGCTGATTCAGCCCCTCTGTTTCAGCCCCTCTGAATCCGCCCCTCTGATTCAGCCCCTCTGTTTCAGCCCCTCTGTTTCAGCCCCTCTGTTTCTCGCCCTCTGTTTCAGCCCATCTGATTCTCGCACACTATTTCAGCCCTTCTGATTCTCGCACTCTGTTTCAGCCCCTCTGATTCAGCCCCTCTGTTTCAGCCCCTCTGATTCAGCCCCTCTGATTCAGCCCCTCTGATTCAGCCCCTCTGTTTCTCGCCCTCTGTTTCAGCCCCTCTGTTTCAGCCCCTCTGTTTCAGCCCCTCTGTTTCTCGCCCTCTGTTTCAGCCCCTCTGTTTCAGCCCCTCTGTTTAAGCCCGTCTGTTTCTCGCCCTCTGTTTCAGCCCCTCTGTTTCTCGCCCTCTGTTTCAGCCCCTCTGTTTCAGCCCCTCTGTTTCAGCCCCTCTGTTTCTCGCCCTCTGTTTCAGCCCCTCTGTTTCAGCCCCTCTGTTTCAGCCACTCTGTTTCAGCCCCTCTGTTTAAGCCCGTCTGTTTCTCACCCTCTGTTTCAGCCCCTCTGTTTCAGCCTGTCTGTTTCAGCCACTCTGTTTCTCGCCCTCTGTTTCAGCACCTCTGTTTCTCGCCCTCTGATTCAGCCCCTCTGTTTCAGCCAGTCTGTTTCAGCCACTCTGTTTCTCGCCCTGTGTTTCAGCCCCTCTGTTTCTCACCCTCTGTTTCCGCCCCTCTGATTCAGCCCCTCTGTTTCTCGCCCTCTGTTTCAGCCCCTCTGTTTCTCGCCCTCTGTTTCAGCCCCTCTGTTTCAGCCCCTCTGTTTCAGCCCCTCTGTTTCTCGCCCTCTGTTTCAGCCCCTCTGTTTCTCACCCTCTGTTTCAGGCCCTCTGTTTCTCGCCCTCTGTTTCAGCCCCTCTGATTCAGCCCCGCTGTTTCAGCCCCTCTGATTCAGACCCTCTGTTTCAGCCCCTCTGAATCAGCCCCTTTGATTCAGCCCCTCTGTTTCAGCCCCTCTGTTTCAGCCCCTCTGTTTCTCGCCCTCTGTTTCAGGCCCTCTGATTCTCGCCCTCTGTTTCAGCCCCTCTGTTTCTCGCCCTCTGTTTCAGCCCCTCTGATTCTGCCCCTCTGTTTTACCCCCTCTGATTCAGCACCTCTGATTCAGCCCCTCTGTTTCAGCCCCTCTGTTTCAGCCCCTTTGTTTCACGCCCTCTGTTTCAGCCCCTCTGATTCTCGCCCTCTGTTTCAGCCCCTCTGTTTCTCGCCCTCTGTTTTAGCCCCTCTGATTCAGCCCCTCTGTTTCAGCCCCTCTGATTCAGCTTCTCTGATTCAGCCCCTCTGATTCAGCCAGTCTGTTTCTCTCCCTCTGTTTCAGCCCCTCTGTTTCAGCCCCTCTGTTTCAGGCCCTCTGTGTCTCACCCTCTGTTTCAGCCCCTCTGATTCAGCCCCTCTGATTCAGCCCCTCTGATTCAGCCCCTCTGTTTCCCGCCCCTCTGTTTCAGCCCCTCTGTTTCACGCCCTCTGTTTCAGCCCCTCTGTTTCTCGCCCTCTGTTTCAGCCCCTCTGTTTCAGCCCCTCTGTTTCAGCCCCTCTGTTTCAGCGCCTCTGTTTCTCGCCCTCTGTTTGAGCCCCTCTGTTTCTCGCCCTCTGTTTCAGCCCCTGTGATTCAGCCCCTCTGTTTCAGCCCCTCTGTTTCTCCCCCTCTGTTCCAGCCCCTCTGTTTCAGCCCCTCTGTTTCAGCCACTCTGTTTCAGCCCCTCTCTTTCAGCCCCTCTGTTTCAGCCCCTCTGTTTCTCGCCCTCTGTTTCAGCCCCTCTGTTTCAGCCACTCTGTTTCTCGCCCTCTGTTTCAGCCCCCCTGTTTCTCACCCTCTGTTTCAGCCCCTCTGATTCAGCCCGTCTGTTTCTCGCCCTCTGTTTCAGCCCCTCTGTTTCTCGCTCTCTGTTTCAGCCCCTCTGTTTCAGCCCCTCTGATTCAGCCTCTCTTTTTTTCGCCCTCTGTTTCAGCCCCTCTGTTTCTCACCCTCTGTTTCAGCCCCTCTGTTTCTCGCCCTCTGTTTCAGCCCCTCTATTTCAGCCCGTCTGTTTCAGCCCCTCTGTTTCAGCCCTTCTGTTTCTCAACCTCTGTTACTCGCCCTCTGTTTCAGCCCCTCTGTTTTTCGCCCTCTGTTTCAGCCCCTCTGTTTGTCACCCTCTGTTTCAGGCTCTCTGTTTCAGCCCCTCTGTTTCTCGCCCTTTGTTTCTCGCCCGCTGTTTCAGCCCCTTTGTTTCTCGCCCTCTGTTTCAGCCTCTCTGTTTCAGCCCCTCTGATTTAGGCCCTCTGATTCAGCCCCTCTGTTTCTCGCCCTCTGTTTCAGCCCCTCTGTTTCAGCCCCTCTGTTTCAGCCCCTCTGTTTCAGCGCCTCTGTTTCTCGCCCTCTGTTTGAGCCCCTCTGTTTCTCGCCCTCTGTTTCAGCCCCTGTGATTCAGCCCCTCTGTTTCAGCCCCTCTGTTTCTCCCCCTCTGTTCCAGCCCCTCTGTTTCAGCCCCTCTGTTTCAGCCACTCTGTTTCAGCCCCTCTCTTTCAGCCCCTCTGTTTCAGCCCCTCTGTTTCTCGCCCTCTGTTTCAGCCCCTCTGTTTCAGCCACTCTGTTTCTCGCCCTCTGTTTCAGCCCCCCTGTTTCTCACCCTCTGTTTCAGCCCCTCTGATTCAGCCCGTCTGTTTCTCGCCCTCTGTTTCAGCCCCTCTGTTTCTCGCTCTCTGTTTCAGCCCCTCTGTTTCAGCCCCTCTGATTCAGCCTCTCTTTTTTTCGCCCTCTGTTTCAGCCCCTCTGTTTCTCACCCTCTGTTTCAGCCCCTCTGTTTCTCGCCCTCTGTTTCAGCCCCTCTATTTCAGCCCGTCTGTTTCAGCCCCTCTGTTTCAGCCCTTCTGTTTCTCAACCTCTGTTACTCGCCCTCTGTTTCAGCCCCTCTGTTTTTCGCCCTCTGTTTCAGCCCCTCTGTTTGTCACCCTCTGTTTCAGGCTCTCTGTTTCAGCCCCTCTGTTTCTCGCCCTTTGTTTCTCGCCCGCTGTTTCAGCCCCTTTGTTTCTCGCCCTCTGTTTCAGCCTCTCTGTTTCAGCCCCTCTGATTTAGGCCCTCTGATTCAGCCCCTCTGTTTCTCGCACTCTGTTTCAGCCCCTCTGTTTCAGCCACTCTGTTTCAGCTCCTCTGTTTCAGCCCCTCTGTTTCTCGCCCTCTGTTTCAGCCCCTCTGTTTCTCGCCCTCTGTTTCAGCCCCTCTGTTTCTCGCCCTCTGTTTCAGCCCCTCTGTTTCAGCCCCTCTGATTCAGCCCCTCTGTTTCAGCCCCTCTGAATAAGCCCCTCTGATTCAGCCCCTCTGTTTCAGCCCCTCTGTTTCAGCCCCTCTGTTTCTCGCCCTCTGTTTCAGCCCCTTTGTTTCTCGCCCTCTGTTTTAGCCCCTCTGATTCAGCCCCTCAGTTTCAGCCCCTCTGATTCAGCCCCTCTGATTCAGCCCCTCTGATTCAGCCCCTCTGTTTCTCGCCCTCTGTTTCAGCCCCTCTGTTTCAGCCCCTCTGTTTCAGCCCCTCTGTTTCTCACCCTCTGTTTCAGCCCCTCTGATTCAGCCCCTCTGATTCAGCCCCTCTGATTCAGCCCCTCTGTTTCCCGCCCCTCTGTTTCAGCCCCTCTGTTTCTCCCCCTTTGTTTCAGCCCCTCTGTTTCTCGCCCTCTGCTTCAGCCCCTCTATTTCAGCCCCTCTGTTTCAGCCCCTCTGTTTCAGCGCCTCTGTTTCTCGCCCTCTGTTTCAGCCCCTCTGTTTCTCGCCCTCTGTTTCAGCCCCTCTGATTCAGCCCCTCTGTTTCAGCCCCTCTGTTTCTCCCCCTCTGTTCCAGCCCCTCAGTTTCAGCCCCTCTGTTTCAGCCACTCTGTTTCAGCACCTTCTTTCAGCCCCTCTGTTTCAGCCCCTCTGTTTCTCACCCTATGTTTCAGCCCCTCTGTTTCTCGCCCTCTGTTTCAGCCCCTCTGTTTCAGCCCGTCTGTTTCACCCACTCTGTTTCTCGCCCTCTGTTTCAGCCCCTCTGTTTCTCACCCTCTGTTTCAGCCCCTCTGATTCAGCCCCTCTGTTTCTCGCCCTCTGTTTCAGCCCCTCTGTTTCTCGCCCTCTGTTTCAGCCCCTCTGTTTCACGCCCTCTGTTTCAGCCCCTCTGTTTCAGCCCCTCTGATTCAGCCTCTCTGTTTCTCGCCCTCTGTTTCAGCCCCTCTGTTTCTCGCCCTCTGTTTCAGCCCCTCTGTTTCTCGCCCTCTGTTTCAGCCCCTCTGTTTCAGCCCGTCTGTTTCAGCCCCTCTGTTTCTCGCCCTCTGTTTCACGCCCTCTGTTTCTCGCCCTCTGTTTCAGCCCTTCTGATTCAGCCCCTCTGTTTCAGCCCCTCTGATTCTGCCCCTCTGTTTCAGCCCGTCTGTTTCAGCCCCTCTGTTTCAGCCCCTCTGTTTCTCGCCCTCTGTTTCTCGCCCGCTGCTTCAGCCCCTTTGTTTCTCGCCCTCTGTTTCAGCCCCTCTGTTTCAGCCCCTCTGATTCAGCCCCTCCGATTCAGCCCCTCTGTTTCTCGCCATCTGTTTCAGATCCTCTGTTTCAGCCCCTCTGTTTCAGCTCCTCTGTTTCAGCCCCTCTGTTTCTCGCCCTCTGTTTCAGCCCCTCTGTTTCTCGCCCTCTGTTTCAGCCCCTCTGTTTCAGCCCCTCTGTTTCAGCCCCTGTTTCTCGCCCTCTGTTTCAGCCCCTCTTTTTCAGCACGTCTGTTTCTCGCCCTCTGTTTCTGCCCCTCTGTTTCTCGCCCTCTGTTTCAGCCCCTCTGTTTCTCGCCCTCTGTTTCAGCCCCGCTGATTCAGCCCCTCTGTTTCAGCCCCTCTGAATCCGCCCCTCTGATTCAGCCCCTCTGTTTCAGCCCCTCTGTTTCAGCCCCTCTGTTTCTCGCCCTCTGTTTCAGCCCATCTGATTCTCGCCCACTGTTTCAGCCCTTCTGATTCTCGCCCTCTGTTTCAGCCCCTCTGATTCAGCCCCGCTGTTTCAGCCCCTCTGATTCAGCCCCTCTGATTCAGCCCCTCTGATTCAGCCCCTCTGTTTCTCGCCCTCTGTTTCAGCCCCTCTGTTTCAGCCCCTCTGTTTCAGCCCCTCTGTTTCTCGCCCTCTGTTTCAGCCCCTCTGTTTCAGCCCCTCTGTTTAAGCCCGTCTGTTTCTCGCCCTCTGTTTCAGCCCCTCTGTTTCTCGCCCTCTGTTTCAGCCCCTCTGTTTCAGCCCCTCTGTTTCAGCCCCTCTGTTTCTCGCCCTCTGTTTCAGCCCCTCTGTTTCAGCCCCTCTGTTTCAGCCACTCTGTTTCAGCCCCTCTGTTTAAGCCCGTCTGTTTCCCTCCCTCTGTTTCAGCCCCTCTGTTTCAGCCTGTCTGTTTCAGCCACTCTGTTTCTCGCCCTCTGTTTCAGCCCCTCTGTTTCTCGCCCTCTGATTCAGCCCCTCTGTTTCAGCCAGTCTGTTTCAGCCACTCTGTTTCTCGCCCTGTGTTTCAGCCCCTCTGTTTCTCACCCTCTGTTTCCGCCCCTCTGATTCAGCCCCTCTGTTTCTCGCCCTCTGTTTCAGCCCCTCTGTTTCTCGCCCTCTGTTTCAGCCCCTCTGTTTCAGCCCCTCTGTTTCAGCCCCTCTGTTTCTCGCCCTCTGTTTCAGCCCCTCTGTTTCTCACCCTCTGTTTCAGGCCCTCTGTTTCTCGCCCTCTGTTTCAGCCCCTCTGATTCAGCCCCGCTGTTTCAGCCCCTCTGATTCAGACCCTCTGTTTCAGCCCCTCTGAATCAGCCCCTTTGATTCAGCCCCTCTGTTTCAGCCCCTCTGTTTCAGCCCCTCTGTTTCTCGCCCTCTGTTTCAGGCCCTCTGATTCTCGCCCTCTGTTTCAGCCCCTCTGTTTCTCGCCCTCTGTTTCAGCCCCTCTGATTCTGCCCCTCTGTTTTACCCCCTCTGATTCAGCACCTCTGATTCAGCCCCTCTGTTTCAGCCCCTCTGTTTCAGCCCCTTTGTTTCACGCCCTCTGTTTCAGCCCCTCTGATTCTCGCCCTCTGTTTCAGCCCCTCTGTTTCTCGCCCTCTGTTTTAGCCCCTCTGATTCAGCCCCTCTGTTTCAGCCCCTCTGATTCAGCTTCTCTGATTCAGCCCCTCTGATTCAGCCAGTCTGTTTCTCTCCCTCTGTTTCAGCCCCTCTGTTTCAGCCCCTCTGTTTCAGGCCCTCTGTGTCTCACCCTCTGTTTCAGCCCCTCTGATTCAGCCCCTCTGATTCAGCCCCTCTGATTCAGCCCCTCTGTTTCCCGCCCCTCTGTTTCAGCCCCTCTGTTTCACGCCCTCTGTTTCAGCCCCTCTGTTTCTCGCCCTCTGTTTCAGCCCCTCTGTTTCAGCCCCTCTGTTTCAGCCCCTCTGTTTCAGCGCCTCTGTTTCTCGCCCTCTGTTTGAGCCCCTCTGTTTCTCGCCCTCTGTTTCAGCCCCTGTGATTCAGCCCCTCTGTTTCAGCCCCTCTGTTTCTCCCCCTCTGTTCCAGCCCCTCTGTTTCAGCCCCTCTGTTTCAGCCACTCTGTTTCAGCCCCTCTCTTTCAGCCCCTCTGTTTCAGCCCCTCTGTTTCTCGCCCTCTGTTTCAGCCCCTCTGTTTCAGCCACTCTGTTTCTCGCCCTCTGTTTCAGCCCCCCTGTTTCTCACCCTCTGTTTCAGCCCCTCTGATTCAGCCCGTCTGTTTCTCGCCCTCTGTTTCAGCCCCTCTGTTTCTCGCTCTCTGTTTCAGCCCCTCTGTTTCAGCCCCTCTGATTCAGCCTCTCTTTTTTTCGCCCTCTGTTTCAGCCCCTCTGTTTCTCACCCTCTGTTTCAGCCCCTCTGTTTCTCGCCCTCTGTTTCAGCCCCTCTATTTCAGCCCGTCTGTTTCAGCCCCTCTGTTTCAGCCCTTCTGTTTCTCAACCTCTGTTACTCGCCCTCTGTTTCAGCCCCTCTGTTTTTCGCCCTCTGTTTCAGCCCCTCTGTTTGTCACCCTCTGTTTCAGGCTCTCTGTTTCAGCCCCTCTGTTTCTCGCCCTTTGTTTCTCGCCCGCTGTTTCAGCCCCTTTGTTTCTCGCCCTCTGTTTCAGCCTCTCTGTTTCAGCCCCTCTGATTTAGGCCCTCTGATTCAGCCCCTCTGTTTCTCGCACTCTGTTTCAGCCCCTCTGTTTCAGCCACTCTGTTTCAGCTCCTCTGTTTCAGCCCCTCTGTTTCTCGCCCTCTGTTTCAGCCCCTCTGTTTCTCGCCCTCTGTTTCAGCCCCTCTGTTTCTCGCCCTCTGTTTCAGCCCCTCTGTTTCAGCCCCTCTGATTCAGCCCCTCTGTTTCAGCCCCTCTGAATAAGCCCCTCTGATTCAGCCCCTCTGTTTCAGCCCCTCTGTTTCAGCCCCTCTGTTTCTCGCCCTCTGTTTCAGCCCCTTTGTTTCTCGCCCTCTGTTTTAGCCCCTCTGATTCAGCCCCTCAGTTTCAGCCCCTCTGATTCAGCCCCTCTGATTCAGCCCCTCTGATTCAGCCCCTCTGTTTCTCGCCCTCTGTTTCAGCCCCTCTGTTTCAGCCCCTCTGTTTCAGCCCCTCTGTTTCTCACCCTCTGTTTCAGCCCCTCTGATTCAGCCCCTCTGATTCAGCCCCTCTGATTCAGCCCCTCTGTTTCCCGCCCCTCTGTTTCAGCCCCTCTGTTTCTCCCCCTTTGTTTCAGCCCCTCTGTTTCTCGCCCTCTGCTTCAGCCCCTCTATTTCAGCCCCTCTGTTTCAGCCCCTCTGTTTCAGCGCCTCTGTTTCTCGCCCTCTGTTTCAGCCCCTCTGTTTCTCGCCCTCTGTTTCAGCCCCTCTGATTCAGCCCCTCTGTTTCAGCCCCTCTGTTTCTCCCCCTCTGTTCCAGCCCCTCAGTTTCAGCCCCTCTGTTTCAGCCACTCTGTTTCAGCACCTTCTTTCAGCCCCTCTGTTTCAGCCCCTCTGTTTCTCACCCTATGTTTCAGCCCCTCTGTTTCTCGCCCTCTGTTTCAGCCCCTCTGTTTCAGCCCGTCTGTTTCACCCACTCTGTTTCTCGCCCTCTGTTTCAGCCCCTCTGTTTCTCACCCTCTGTTTCAGCCCCTCTGATTCAGCCCCTCTGTTTCTCGCCCTCTGTTTCAGCCCCTCTGTTTCTCGCCCTCTGTTTCAGCCCCTCTGTTTCACGCCCTCTGTTTCAGCCCCTCTGTTTCAGCCCCTCTGATTCAGCCTCTCTGTTTCTCGCCCTCTGTTTCAGCCCCTCTGTTTCTCGCCCTCTGTTTCAGCCCCTCTGTTTCTCGCCCTCTGTTTCAGCCCCTCTGTTTCAGCCCGTCTGTTTCAGCCCCTCTGTTTCTCGCCCTCTGTTTCACGCCCTCTGTTTCTCGCCCTCTGTTTCAGCCCTTCTGATTCAGCCCCTCTGTTTCTGCCCCTCTGATTCTGCCCCTCTGTTTCAGCCCGTCTGTTTCAGCCCCTCTGTTTCAGCCCCTCTGTTTCTCGCCCTCTGTTTCTCGCCCGCTGCTTCAGCCCCTTTGTTTCTCGCCCTCTGTTTCAGCCCCTCTGTTTCAGCCCCTCTGATTCAGCCCCTCCGATTCAGCCCCTCTGTTTCTCGCCATCTGTTTCAGATCCTCTGTTTCAGCCCCTCTGTTTCAGCTCCTCTGTTTCAGCCCCTCTGTTTCTCGCCCTCTGTTTCAGCCCCTCTGTTTCTCGCCCTCTGTTTCAGCCCCTCTGTTTCTCGCCCTCTGTTTCAGCCCCTCTGTTTCAGCCCCTCTGTTTCAGCCCCTGTTTCTCGCCCTCTGTTTCAGCCCCTCTTTTTCAGCACGTCTGTTTCTCGCCCTCTGTTTCTGCCCCTCTGTTTCTCGCCCTCTGTTTCAGCCCCTCTGTTTCTCGCCCTCTGTTTCAGCCCCGCTGATTCAGCCCCTCTGTTTCAGCCCCTCTGAATCCGCCCCTCTGATTCAGCCCCTCTGTTTCAGCCCCTCTGTTTCAGCCCCTCTGTTTCTCGCCCTCTGTTTCAGCCCATCTGATTCTCGCCCACTGTTTCAGCCCTTCTGATTCTCGCCCTCTGTTTCAGCCCCTCTTTTTCAGCACGTCTGTTTCTCGCCCTCTGTTTCTGCCCCTCTGTTTCTCGCCCTCTGTTTCAGCCCCTCTGTTTCTCGCCCTCTGTTTCAGCCCCGCTGATTCAGCCCCTCTGTTTCAGCCCCTCTGAATCCGCCCCTCTGATTCAGCCCCGCTGTTTCAGCCCCTCTGATTCAGCCCCTCTGATTCAGCCCCTCTGATTCAGCCCCTCTGTTTCTCGCCCTCTGTTTCAGCCCCTCTGTTTCAGCCCCTCTGTTTCAGCCCCTCTGTTTCTCGCCCTCTGTTTCAGCCCCTCTGTTTCAGCCCCTCTGTTTAAGCCCGTCTGTTTCTCGCCCTCTGTTTCAGCCCCTCTGTTTCTCGCCCTCTGTTTCAGCCCCTCTGTTTCAGCCCCTCTGTTTCAGCCCCTCTGTTTAAGCCCGTCTGTTTCTCGCCCTCTGTTTCAGCCCCTCTGTTTCTCGCCCTCTGTTTCAGCCCCTCTGTTTCAGCCCCTCTGTTTCAGCCCCTCTGTTTCAGCCCCTCTGTTTCTCGCCCTCTGTTTCAGCCCGTCTGTTTCAGCCCCTCTGTTTCAGCCCCTGTTTCTCGCCCTCTGTTTCAGCCCCTCTGTTTCAGCACGTCTGTTTCTCGCCCTCTGTTTCTGCCCCTCTTTTTCTCGTCCTCTGTTTCAGCCCCTCTGTTTCTCGCCCTCTGTTTCAGACCCGCTGATTCAGCCCCTCTGTTTCAGCCCCTCTGAATCCGCCCCTCTGATTCAGCCCCTCTGTTTCAGCCCCTCTGTTTCAGCCCCTCTGTTTCTCGCCCTCTGTTTCAGCCCATCTGATTCTCGCACACTGTTTCAGCCCTTCTGATTCTCGCCCTCTGTTTCAGCCCCTCTGATTCAGCCCCTCTGTTTCAGCCCCTCTGATTCAGCCCCTCTGATTCAGCCCCTCTGATTCTGCCCCTCTGTTTCTCGCCCTCTGTTTCAGCCCCTCTGTTTCAGCCCCTCTGTTTCAGCCCCTCTGTTTCTCGCCCTCTGTTTCAGCCCCTCTGTTTCAGCCCCTCTGTTTAAGCCCGTCTGTTTCTCGCCCTCTGTTTCAGCCCCTCTGTTTCTCGCCCTCTGTTTCAGCCCCTCTGTTTCAGCCCCTCTCTTTCAGCCCCTCTGTTTCTCGCCCTCTGTTTCAGCCCCTCTGTTTCAGCCCCTCTGTTTCAGCCACTCTGTTTCAGCCCCTCTGTTTAAGCCCGTCTGTTTCTCACCCTCTGTTTCAGCCCCTCTGTTTCAGCCTGTCTGTTTCAGCCACTCTGTTTCTCGCCCTCTGTTTCAGCCCCTCTGTTTCTCGCCCTCTGATTCAGCCCCTCTGTTTCAGCCCGTCTGTTTCAGCCACTCTGTTTCTCGCCCTGTGTTTCAGCCCCTCTGTTTCTCACCCTCTGTTTCCGCCCCTCTGATTCAGCCCCTCTGTTTCTCGCCCTCTGTTTCAGCCCCTCTGTTTCTCGCCCTCTGTTTCAGCCCCTCTGTTTCAGCCCCTCTGTTTCAGCCCCTCTGTTTCTCGCCCTCTGTTTCAGCCCCTCTGTTTCTCACCCTCTGTTTCAGGCCCTCTGTTTCTCGCCCTCTGTTTCAGCCCCTCTGATTCAGCCCCGCTGTTTCAGCCCCTCTGATTCAGACACTCTGTTTCAGCCCCTCTGAATCAGCCCCTTTGATTCAGCCCCTCTGTTTCAGCCCCTCTGTTTCAGCCCCTCTGTTTCTCGCCCTCTGTTTCAGGCCCTCTGATTCTCGCCCTCTGTTTCAGCCCCTCTGTTTCTCGCCCTCTGTTTCAGCCCCTCTGATTCTGCCCCTCTGTTTTACCCCCTCTGATTCAGCACCTCTGATTCAGCCCCTCTGTTTCAGCCCCTCTGTTTCAGCCCCTTTGTTTCTCGCCCTCTGTTTCAGCCCCTCTGATTCTCGCCCTCTGTTTCAGCCCCTCTGTTTCTCGCCCTCTGCTTTAGCCCCTCTGATTCAGCCCCTCTGTTTCAGCCCCTCTGATTCAGCCCCTCTGATTCAGCCCCTCTGATTCAGCCCCTCTGTTTCTCGCCCTCTGTTTCAGCCCCTCTGTTTCAGCCCCTCTGTTTCAGCCCCTCTGTTTCTCACCCTCTGTTTCAGCCCCTCTGATTCAGCCCCTCTGATTCAGCCCCTCTGATTCAGCCCCTCTGTTTCCCGCCCCTCTGTTTCAGCCCCTCTGTTTCTCCCCCTTTGTTTCAGCCCCTCTGTTTCTCGCCCTCTGCTTCAGCCCCTCTATTTCAGCCCCTCTGTTTCAGCCCCTCTGTTTCAGCGCCTCTGTTTCTCGCCCTCTGTTTCAGCCCCTCTGTTTCTCGCCCTCTGTTTCAGCCCCTCTGATTCAGCCCCTCTGTTTCAGCCCCTCTGTTTCTCCCCCTCTGTTCCAGCCCCTCAGTTTCAGCCCCTCTGTTTCAGCCACTCTGTTTCAGCACCTTCTTTCAGCCCCTCTGTTTCAGCCCCTCTGTTTCTCACCCTATGTTTCAGCCCCTCTGTTTCTCGCCCTCTGTTTCAGCCCCTCTGTTTCAGCCCGTCTGTTTCACCCACTCTGTTTCTCGCCCTCTGTTTCAGCCCCTCTGTTTCTCACCCTCTGTTTCAGCCCCTCTGATTCAGCCCCTCTGTTTCTCGCCCTCTGTTTCAGCCCCTCTGTTTCTCGCCCTCTGTTTCAGCCCCTCTGTTTCACGCCCTCTGTTTCAGCCCCTCTGTTTCAGCCCCTCTGATTCAGCCTCTCTGTTTCTCGCCCTCTGTTTCAGCCCCTCTGTTTCTCGCCCTCTGTTTCAGCCCCTCTGTTTCTCGCCCTCTGTTTCAGCCCCTCTGTTTCAGCCCGTCTGTTTCAGCCCCTCTGTTTCTCGCCCTCTGTTTCACGCCCTCTGTTTCTCGCCCTCTGTTTCAGCCCTTCTGATTCAGCCCCTCTGTTTCAGCCCCTCTGATTCTGCCCCTCTGTTTCAGCCCGTCTGTTTCAGCCCCTCTGTTTCAGCCCCTCTGTTTCTCGCCCTCTGTTTCTCGCCCGCTGCTTCAGCCCCTTTGTTTCTCGCCCTCTGTTTCAGCCCCTCTGTTTCAGCCCCTCTGATTCAGCCCCTCCGATTCAGCCCCTCTGTTTCTCGCCATCTGTTTCAGATCCTCTGTTTCAGCCCCTCTGTTTCAGCTCCTCTGTTTCAGCCCCTCTGTTTCTCGCCCTCTGTTTCAGCCCCTCTGTTTCTCGCCCTCTGTTTCAGCCCCTCTGTTTCTCGCCCTCTGTTTCAGCCCCTCTGTTTCAGCCCCTCTGTTTCAGCCCCTGTTTCTCGCCCTCTGTTTCAGCCCCTCTTTTTCAGCACGTCTGTTTCTCGCCCTCTGTTTCTGCCCCTCTGTTTCTCGCCCTCTGTTTCAGCCCCTCTGTTTCTCGCCCTCTGTTTCAGCCCCGCTGATTCAGCCCCTCTGTTTCAGCCCCTCTGAATCCGCCCCTCTGATTCAGCCCCTCTGTTTCAGCCCCTCTGTTTCAGCCCCTCTGTTTCTCGCCCTCTGTTTCAGCCCATCTGATTCTCGCCCACTGTTTCAGCCCTTCTGATTCTCGCCCTCTGTTTCAGCCCCTCTTTTTCAGCACGTCTGTTTCTCGCCCTCTGTTTCTGCCCCTCTGTTTCTCGCCCTCTGTTTCAGCCCCTCTGTTTCTCGCCCTCTGTTTCAGCCCCGCTGATTCAGCCCCTCTGTTTCAGCCCCTCTGAATCCGCCCCTCTGATTCAGCCCCGCTGTTTCAGCCCCTCTGATTCAGCCCCTCTGATTCAGCCCCTCTGATTCAGCCCCTCTGTTTCTCGCCCTCTGTTTCAGCCCCTCTGTTTCAGCCCCTCTGTTTCAGCCCCTCTGTTTCTCGCCCTCTGTTTCAGCCCCTCTGTTTCAGCCCCTCTGTTTAAGCCCGTCTGTTTCTCGCCCTCTGTTTCAGCCCCTCTGTTTCTCGCCCTCTGTTTCAGCCCCTCTGTTTCAGCCCCTCTGTTTCAGCCCCTCTGTTTAAGCCCGTCTGTTTCTCGCCCTCTGTTTCAGCCCCTCTGTTTCTCGCCCTCTGTTTCAGCCCCTCTGTTTCAGCCCCTCTGTTTCAGCCCCTCTGTTTCAGCCCCTCTGTTTCTCGCCCTCTGTTTCAGCCCGTCTGTTTCAGCCCCTCTGTTTCAGCCCCTGTTTCTCGCCCTCTGTTTCAGCCCCTCTGTTTCAGCACGTCTGTTTCTCGCCCTCTGTTTCTGCCCCTCTTTTTCTCGTCCTCTGTTTCAGCCCCTCTGTTTCTCGCCCTCTGTTTCAGACCCGCTGATTCAGCCCCTCTGTTTCAGCCCCTCTGAATCCGCCCCTCTGATTCAGCCCCTCTGTTTCAGCCCCTCTGTTTCAGCCCCTCTGTTTCTCGCCCTCTGTTTCAGCCCATCTGATTCTCGCACACTGTTTCAGCCCTTCTGATTCTCGCCCTCTGTTTCAGCCCCTCTGATTCAGCCCCTCTGTTTCAGCCCCTCTGATTCAGCCCCTCTGATTCAGCCCCTCTGATTCTGCCCCTCTGTTTCTCGCCCTCTGTTTCAGCCCCTCTGTTTCAGCCCCTCTGTTTCAGCCCCTCTGTTTCTCGCCCTCTGTTTCAGCCCCTCTGTTTCAGCCCCTCTGTTTAAGCCCGTCTGTTTCTCGCCCTCTGTTTCAGCCCCTCTGTTTCTCGCCCTCTGTTTCAGCCCCTCTGTTTCAGCCCCTCTCTTTCAGCCCCTCTGTTTCTCGCCCTCTGTTTCAGCCCCTCTGTTTCAGCCCCTCTGTTTCAGCCACTCTGTTTCAGCCCCTCTGTTTAAGCCCGTCTGTTTCTCACCCTCTGTTTCAGCCCCTCTGTTTCAGCCTGTCTGTTTCAGCCACTCTGTTTCTCGCCCTCTGTTTCAGCCCCTCTGTTTCTCGCCCTCTGATTCAGCCCCTCTGTTTCAGCCCGTCTGTTTCAGCCACTCTGTTTCTCGCCCTGTGTTTCAGCCCCTCTGTTTCTCACCCTCTGTTTCCGCCCCTCTGATTCAGCCCCTCTGTTTCTCGCCCTCTGTTTCAGCCCCTCTGTTTCTCGCCCTCTGTTTCAGCCCCTCTGTTTCAGCCCCTCTGTTTCAGCCCCTCTGTTTCTCGCCCTCTGTTTCAGCCCCTCTGTTTCTCACCCTCTGTTTCAGGCCCTCTGTTTCTCGCCCTCTGTTTCAGCCCCTCTGATTCAGCCCCGCTGTTTCAGCCCCTCTGATTCAGACACTCTGTTTCAGCCCCTCTGAATCAGCCCCTTTGATTCAGCCCCTCTGTTTCAGCCCCTCTGTTTCAGCCCCTCTGTTTCTCGCCCTCTGTTTCAGGCCCTCTGATTCTCGCCCTCTGTTTCAGCCCCTCTGTTTCTCGCCCTCTGTTTCAGCCCCTCTGATTCTGCCCCTCTGTTTTACCCCCTCTGATTCAGCACCTCTGATTCAGCCCCTCTGTTTCAGCCCCTCTGTTTCAGCCCCTTTGTTTCTCGCCCTCTGTTTCAGCCCCTCTGATTCTCGCCCTCTGTTTCAGCCCCTCTGTTTCTCGCCCTCTGCTTTAGCCCCTCTGATTCAGCCCCTCTGTTTCAGCCCCTCTGATTCAGCTTCTCTGATTCAGCCCCTCTGATTCAGCCACTCTGTTTCTCTCCCTCTGTTTCAGCCCCTCTGTTTCAGCCCCTCTGTTTCAGGCCCTCTGTGTCTCACACTCTGTTTCAGCCCCTCTGATTCAGCCCCTCTGATTCAGCCCCTCTGATTCAGCCCCTCTGTTTCCCGCCCCTCTGTTTCAGCCCCTCTGTTTCACGCCCTCTGTTTCAGCCCCTCTGTTTCTCGCCCTCTGTTTCAGCCCCTCTGTTTCAGCCCCTCTGTTTCAGCCCCTCTGTTTCAGCGCCTCTGTTTCTCGCCCTCTGTTTGAGCCCCTCTGTTTCTCGCCCTCTGTTTCAGCCCCTGTGATTCAGCCCCTCTGTTTCAGCCCCTCTGTTTCTCCCCCTCTGTTCCAGCCCCTCTGTTTCAGCCCCTCTGTTTCAGCCACTCTGTTTCAGCCCCTCTCTTTCAGCCCCTCTGTTTCAGCCCCTCTGTTTCTCGCCCTCTGTTTCAGCCCCTCTGTTTCAGCCCCTCTGTTTCTCGCCCTCTGTTTCAGCCCGTCTGTTTCAGCCACTCTGTTTCTCGCCCTCTGTTTCAGCCCCCCTGTTTCTCACCCTCTGTTTCAGCCCCTCTGATTCAGCCCGTCTGTTTCTCGCCCTCTGTTTCAGCCCCTCTGTTTCTCGCTCTCTGTTTCAGCCCCTCTGTTTCAGCCCCTCTGATTCAGCCTCTCTTTTTTTCGCCCTCTGTTTCAGCCCCTCTGTTTCTCACCCTCTGTTTCAGCCCCTCTGTTTCTCGCCCTCTGTTTCAGCCCCTCTATTTCAGCCCGTCTGTTTCAGCCCCTCTGTTTCAGCCCTTCTGTTTCTCAACGTCTGTTACTCGCCCTCTGTTTCAGCCCCTCTGTTTTTCGCCCTCTGTTTCAGCCCCTCTGTTTGTCACCCTCTGTTTCAGGCTCTCTGTTTCAGCCCCTCTGTTTCTCGCCCTTTGTTTCTCGCCCGCTGTCTCAGCCCCTTTGTTTCTCGCCCTCTGTTTCAGCCTCTCTGTTTCAGCCCCTCTGATTTAGGCCCTCTGATTCAGCCCCTCTGTTTCAGCTCCTCTGTTTCAGCCCCTCTGTTTCTCGCCCTCTGTTTCAGCCCCTCTGTTTCTCGCCCTCTGTTTCAGCCCCTCTGTTTCAGCCCCTCTGTTTCAGCCCCTCTGTTTCTCGCCCTCTGTTTCAGCCCCTCTGTTTCTCGCCCTCTGTTTCAGCCCCTCTGTTTCAGCCCCTCTGTTTCTCACCCTCTATTTCAGCCCCTCTGTTTCAGCCCCTCTGTTTTAGCCCCTCTGTTTCTCGCCCTCTGTTTCAGCCCCTCTGTTTCTCGCCCTCTGTTCAGCCCCTATGTTTCTCGCCCTCTGTTTCAGCCCCTCTGTTTCTCGCCCTCTGTTTCAGCCCCTCTGTTTCAGCCCCTCTGTTTCTCGCCCTCTGTTTCTGCCCCTCTGTTTCTCGCCCTCTGTTTCAGCCCCTCTGATTCAGCCCCTCTGTTTCAGCCCCTCTGAATAAGCCCCTCTGATTCAGCCCCTCTGTTTCAGCCCCTCTGTTTCAGCCCCTCTGTTTCTCGCCCTCTGTTTCAGCCCCTTTGTTTCTCGCCCTCTGTTTTAGCCCCTCTGATTCAGCCCCTCAGTTTCAGTCCCTCTGATTCAGCCCCTCTGATTCAGCCCCTCTGATTCAGCCCCTCTGTTTCTCGCCCTCTGTTTCAGCCCCTCTGTTTCAGCCCCTCTGTTTCAGCCCCTCTGTTTCTCACCCTCTGTTTCAGCCCCTCTGATTCAGCCCCTCTGATTCAGCCCCTCTGATTCAGCACCTCTGTTTCCCGCCCCTCTGTTTCAGCCCCTCTGTTTCTCCCCCTTTGTTTCAGCCCCTCTGTTTCTCGCCCTCTGCTTCAGCCCCTCTATTTCAGCCCCTCTGTTTCAGCCCCTCTGTTTCAGCGCCTCTGTTTCTCGCCCTCTGTTTCAGCCCCTCTGTTTCTCGCCCTCTGTTTCAGCCCCTCTGATTCAGCCCCTCTGTTTCAGCCCCTCTGTTTCTCCCCCTCTGTTCCAGCCCCTCAGTTTCAGCCCCTCTGTTTCAGCCACTCTGTTTCAGCACCTTCTTTCAGCCCCTCTGTTTCAGCCCCTCTGTTTCTCACCCTATGTTTCAGCCCCTCTGTTTCTCGCCCTCTGTTTCAGCCCCTCTGTTTCAGCCCGTCTGTTTCACCCACTCTGTTTCTCGCCCTCTGTTTCAGCCCCTCTGTTTCTCACCCTCTGTTTCAGCCCCTCTGATTCAGCCCGTCTGTTTCTCGCCCTCTGTTTCAGCCCCTCTGTTTCTCGCCCTCTGTTTCAGCCCCTCTGTTTCACGCCCTCTGTTTCAGCCCCTCTGTTTCAGCCCCTCTGATTCAGCCTCTCTGTTTCTCGCCCTCTGTTTCAGCCCCTCTGTTTCTCGCCCTCTGTTTCAGCCCCTCTGTTTCTCGCCCTCTGTTTCAGCCCCTCTGTTTCAGCCCGTCTGTTTCAGCCCCTCTGTTTCTCGCCCTCTGTTTCACGCCCTCTGTTTCTCGCCCTCTGTTTCAGCCCTTCTGATTCAGCCCCTCTGTTTCAGCCCCTCTGATTCTGCCCCTCTGTTTCAGCCCGTCTGTTTCAGCCCCTCTGTTTCAGCCCCTCTGTTTCTCGCCCTCTGTTTCTGGCCCGCTGCTTCAGCCCCTTTGTTTCTCGCCCTCTGTTTCAGCCCCTCTGTTTCAGCCCCTCTGATTCAGCCCCTCCGATTCAGCCCCTCTGTTTCTCGCCATCTGTTTCAGCCCCTCTGTTTCAGCCCCTCTGTTTCAGCTCCTCTGTTTCAGCCCCTCTGTTTCTCGCACTCTGTTTCAGCCCCTCTGTTTCTCGCCCTCTGTTTCAGCCCCTCTGTTTCTCGCCCTCTGTTTCAGCCCCTCTGTTTCAGCCCCTCTGTTTCAGCCCCTGTTTCTCGCCCTCTGTTTCAGGCCCTCTGTTTCAGCACGTCTGTTTCTCGCCCTCTGTTTCTGCCCCTCTGTTTCTCGCCCTCTGTTGCAGCCCCTCTGTTTCTCGCCCTCTGTTTCAGCCCCGCTGATTCAGCCCCTCTGTTTCAGCCCCTCTGATTCCGCCCCTCTGATTCAGCCCCTCTGTTTCTCACCCTGTGTTTCAGCCCCTCTGTTTCAGCCTGTCTGTTTCAGCCACTCTGTTTCTCGCCCTCTGTTTCAGCCCCTCTGTTTCTCGCCCTCTGATTCAGCCCCTCTGTTTCAGCCCGTCTGTTTCAGCCACTCTGTTTCTCGCCCTGTGTTTCAGCCCCTCTGTTTCTCACCCTCTGTTTCCGCCCCTCTGATTCAGCCCCTCTGTTTCTCGCCCTCTGTTTCAGCCCCTCTGTTTCTCGCCCTCTGTTTCAGCCCCTCTGTTTCAGCCCCTCTGTTTCAGCCCCTCTGTTTCTCGCCCTCTGTTTCAGCCCCTCTGTTTCTCACCCTCTGTTTCAGGCCCTCTGTTTCTCGCCCTCTGTTTCAGCCCCTCTGATTCAGCCCCGCTGTTTCAGCCCCTCTGATTCAGACCCTCTGTTTCAGCCCCTCTGAATCAGCCCCTTTGATTCAGCCCCTCTGTTTCAGCCCCTCTGTTTCAGCCCCTCTGTTTCTCGCCCTCTGTTTCAGGCCCTCTGATTCTCGCCCTCTGTTTCAGCCCCTCTGTTTCTGGCCCTCTGTTTCAGCCCCTCTGATTCTGACCCTCTGTTTTACCCCCTCTGATTCAGCACCTCTGATTCAGCCCCTCTGATACAGCCCCTCTGTTTCTCGACCTCTGTTTCAGCCCCTCTGTTTCAGCCCCTTTGTTTCAGCCCCTCTGTTTCTCACCCTCTGTTTCAGCCCCTCTGATTCAGCCCCTCTGATTCAGCCCCTCTGATTCAGCCCTCTGTTTCAGCCCCTCTGTTTCAGCGGCACTGTTTCGCCCTCTGTTTCAGCCCCTCTGTTTCTCGCCCTCTGTTTCATCCCCTCTGATTCAGCCCCTCTGTTTCAGCTCCTCTGTTTCTCCCCCTCTGTTCCAGCCCCTCTGTTTCAGCCCCTCTGTTTCAGCCACTCTGTTTCAGCCCCTCTGTTTCAGCCCCTCTGTTTCAGCCCCTCTGTTTCTCGCCCTCTGTTTGAGCCCCTCTGTTTCTCGCCCTCTGTTTCAGCCCCTCTGTTTCAGCCCGTCTGTTTCAGCCACTCTGTTTCTCGCCCTCTGTTTCAGCCCCTCTGATTCAGCCCCTCTGTTTCAGCCCCTCTGTTCTCGCCCTCGGTTTCAGTCCCTCTGTTTCTCGCCCTCTGTTTCAGCCCCTCTGTTTCTCGCCCTCTGTTTCAGGCCCTCTGTTTCTCGCCCTCTGTTTCAGCCCTTCTGATTCAGCCCCTCTGTTTCAGCCCCTCTGATTCAGCCCCTCTGTTTCAGCCCCTCTGTTTCAGCCCCTCTGTTTCAGCACCTCTGTTTCTCGCCCTCTGTTTCTCGCCCGCTGTTTCAGCCCCTTTGTTTCTCGCCCTCTGTTTCAGCCCCACTGTTTCAGCCCCTCTGATTCAGCCCCTCTGATTCAGCCACTCTGTTTCTCGCATTCTGTTTCAGCCCCTCTGTTTCATCCCCTCTGTTTCTCACCCTCTGTTTCAGCCCCTCTGATTCAGCCACTGTGTTTCTCGCCCTCTGTTTCAGCCCCACTGTTTCTCACCCTCTGTTTCAGCCGCTCTGTTTCAGCCCCTCTGTTTCAGCCCCTCTGTTTCTCGCCCTCTGTTTCAGCCCCTCTGTTTCTCGACCTCTGTTTCAGCCCCTCTGTTTCTCGCCCTCTGTTTCAGCCCCTCTGTTTCTCACCCTCTGTTTCAGCCGCACTGTTTCAGCCCCTCTGATTCAGCCCCTCTGATTCAGCCCCTCTGTTTCTCGCCCTCTGTTTCAGCCCCTCTGTTTCAGCCCCTCTGTTTCAGCTCCTCTGTTTCTCGCCCTCTGTTTCAGCCCCTCTGTTTCTCGCCCTCTGTTTCAGCTCCTCTGTTTCAGCCCCTCTGTTTCTCGCCCTCTGTTTCTGCCCCTCTGTTTCTCGCCCTCTGTTTCAGCCCCGCTGTTTCTCGCCCTCTGTTTCATGCCCCACTGATTCAGCACCTCTGTTTCAGCCCCTCTGAATCAGCCCCTCTGATTCAGCCCCTCTGTTTCAGCCACTCTGTTTCAGCCCCTCTGTTTCTCGCCCACTGTTTCAGCCCCTCGGATTCTCGCCGTCTGTTTCAGCCCCTCTGTTTCTCGCCCTCTGTTTTAGCCCCTCTGATTCAGCCCCTCTGTTTCAGCCAGTCTGATTCAGCCCCTCTGATTCAGCCCCTCTGATTCAGCCCCTCTGTTTCTCGCCCTCTGTTTCAGCCCCTCTGTTTCAGCCCCTCTGTTTCAGCTCCTCTGATTCAGCCCCTCGGATTCAGCCCCTCTGTTTCCCGCCCCTCTGTTTCAGCCCCTCTGTTTCTCGCCCTCTGTTTCAGCCCCTCTGTTTCTCGCCCACTGTTTCAGCCCCTCTGTTTCAGCCCCTCTGTTTCAGCCCCTCTGTTTCAGCGCCTCTGTTTCTCGCCCTCTGTTTCAGCCCCTCTGTTTCTCGCCCTCTGTTTCAGCCCCGCTGATTCAGCCCCTCTGTTTCTCGCCCTCTGTTTCAGCCCCTCTGTTTCTCGCCCTCTGTTTCAGCCCCTCTGTTTCAGCCCCTCTGTTTCAGCCCCTCTGTTTCTCGCCCTCTGTTTCAGCCCCTCTGTTTCTCGCATCTGTTTCAGGCCCTCTGTTTCTCGCCCTCTGTTTCAGCCCCTCTGATTCAGCCCCTCTGTTTCAGCCCCTCTGAATCAGCCCCTCTGTTTCAGCCCCTCTGTTTCAGCCCCTCTGTTTCAGCCCCTCTGTTTCTCGCCCTCTGTTTCTCGCCCGCTGTTTCAGCCCCTTTGTTTCTCCCCCTCTGTTTCAGCCCCACTGTTTCAGCCCCTCTGATTCAGCCCCTCTGATTCAGCCCCTCTGTTTCTCGCCCTCTGTTTCAGCCCCTCTGTTTCAGCCCCTCTGTTTCAGCCCCTCTGTTTCTCGCCCTCTGTTTCAGCCCCTCTGTTTCTCGCCCTCTGTTTCAGCCCCTCTGTTTCTCGCCCTCTATGTCTGCCACTCTATTTCTCGCCCTCTGTTTCAGCCACGCTGTTTCTCGCCCTCTGTTTCAGCCCCGCTGATTCAGCCCCTCTGTTTCAGCCCCTCTGATTCAGCCCCTCTGATTCAGCCCCTCTGTTTCAGCCCCTCTGTTTCAGCCCCTCTGTTTCTCGCACTCTGTTTCAGCCCCTCTGATTCAGCCCCTCTGTTTCAGCCCCTCTGATTCAGCCCCTCTGTTTCAGCCCCTCTGTTTCAGCCCCTCTGTTTCAGCACCTCTGTTTCTCGCCCTCTGTTTCTCGCCCGCTGTTTCAGCCCCTTTGTTTCTCGCCCTCTGTTTCAGCCCCACTGTTTCAGCCCCTCTGATTCAGCCCCTCTGATTCAGCCACTCTGTTTCTCGCATTCTGTTTCAGCCCCTTTGTTTCAGCCCCTCTGTTTCTCACCCTCTGTTTCAGCCCCTCTGATTCAGCCACTGTGTTTCTCGACCTCTGTTTCAGCCCCACTGTTTCTCGCCCTCTGTTTCAGCCGCTCTGTTTCAGCCCCTCTGTTTCAGCCCCTCTGTTTCTCGCCCTCTGTTTCAGCCCCTCTGTTTCTCGCCCTCTGTTTCAGCCCCTCTGTTTCTCACCCTCTGTTTCAGCCCCACTGTTTCAGCCCCTCTGATTCAGCCCCTCTGATTCAGCCACTGTGTTTCTCGCATTCTGTTTCAGCCCCTTTGTTTCAGCCCCTCTGTTTCTCACCCTCTGTTTCAGCCCCTCTGATTCAGCCACTGTGTTTCTCGCCCTCTGTTTCAGCCCCACTGTTTCTCGCCCTCTGTTTCAGCCGCTCTGTTTCAGCCCCTCTGTTTCAGCCCCTCTGTTTCTCGCCCTCTGTTTCAACCCCTCTGTTTCTCGACCTCTGTTTCAGCCCCTCTGTTTCTCGCCCTCTGTTTCAGCCCCTCTGTTTCTCACCCTCTGTTTCAGCCGCACTGTTTCAGCCCCTCTGATTCAGCCCCTCTGATTCAGCCCCTCTGTTTCTCGCCCTCTGTTTCAGCCCCTCTGTTTCAGCCCCTCTGTTTCAGCTCCTCTGTTTCTCGCCCTCTGTTACAGCCCCTCTGTTTCTCGCCCTCTGTTTCAGCCCCTCTGTTTCAGCCCCTCTGTTTCTCGCCCTCTGTTTCTGCCCCTCTGTTTCTCGCCCTCTGTTTCAGCCCCGCTGTTTCTCGCCCTCTGTTTCAGCCCCTCTGTTTCAGCCCCTCTGAATCAGCCCCTCTGATTCAGCCCCTCTGTTTCAGCCCCTCTGTTTCAGCCCCTCTGTTTCTCGCCCACTGTTTCAGCCCCTCTGATTCTCGCCGTCTGTTTCAGCCCCTCTGTTTCTCGCCCTCTGTTTTAGCCCCTCTGATTCAGCCCCTCTGATTCAGCCCCACTGATTCAGCCCCTCTGTTTCTCGCCCTCTGTTTCAGCCCCTCTGTTTCAGCTCCTCTGATTCAGCCCCTCTGATTCAGCCCCTCTGTTTCCCGCCCCTCTGTTTCAGCCCCTCTGTTTCTCGCCCTCTGTTTCAGCCCCTCTGTTTCTCGCCCAATGTTTCAGCCCCTCTGTTTCAGCCTCTCTGTTTCAGCCCCTCTGTTTCAGCGCCTCTGTTTCTCGCCCTCTGTTTCAGCCCCTCTGTTTCTCGCCCTCTGTTTCAGCCCCTCTGATTCAGCCCCTCTGTTTCTCGCCCTCTGTTTCAGCCCCTCTGTTTCTCGCCCTCTGTTTCAGCCCCTCTGTTTCAGCCCCTTCTTTCAGCCCCTCTGTTTCAGCCCCTCTGTTTCTCGCATCTGTTTCAGGCCCTCTGTTTCTCGCCCTCTGTTTCAGCCCCTCTGATTCAGCCCCTCTGTTTCAGCCCCTCTGATTCAGCCCCTCTGTTTCAGCCCCTCTGTTTCAGCCCCTCTGTTTCAGCCTCTCTGTTTCTCGCCCTGTGTTTCTCGCCCGCTGTTTCAGCCCCTTTGTTTCTCCCCCTCTGTTTCAGCCCCACTGTTTCAGCCCCTCTGATTCAGCCCCTCTGATTCAGCCCCTCTGTTTCTCGCCCTCTGTTTCAGCCCCTCTGTTTCAGCCCCTCTGTTTCAGCCCCTCTGTTTCTCGCCCTCTGTTTCAGCCCCTCTGTTACTCGCCCTCTGTTTCAGCCCCTCTGTTTCTCGCCCTCTGTGTCTGCCACTCTATTTCTCGCCCTCTGTTTCAGCCACGCTGTTTCTCGCCCTCTGTTTCAGCCCCGCTGATTCAGCCCCTCTGTTTCAGCCCCTCTGTTTCAGCCCCTCTGTTTCTCGCCCTCTGTTTCAGCCCCTCTGATTGTCGCCCTCTGTTTCAGCCCCTCTGTTTCTCGCCCTCTGCTTTAGCCCCTCTGATTCAGCCCCTCTGTTTCAGCTCCTCTGATTCAGCCACTCTGATTCAGCCCCTCTGATTCAGCCCCTCTGTTTTTCGCCCTCTGTTTCAGCTCCTCTGTTTCAGCCCCTCTGTTTCTCGCCCTCTGTTTCAGCCCCTCTGTTTCTCGCCCTCTGTTTCAGCCCCTCTGTTTCAGCCCCTCTGTTTCAGCCCCTCTGTTTCTCGCCCTCTGTTTCAGCCCCTCTGTTTCTCGGCCTCTGTTTCAGGCCCTCTGTTTCTCGCCCTCTGTTTCAGCCGCACTGTTTCTCGCCCTCTGTTTCAGCCCCTCTGTTTCAGCCCGTCTGTTTCAGCCACTCTGTTTCTCGCCCTCTGTTTCAGCCCCTCTGTTTCTCACCCTCTGTTTCAGCCGCTCTGATTCAGTCCATCTGTTTCTCGCCCTCTGTTTCAGCCCCTCTGTTTCTCGCCCTCTGTTTCAGCCCCTCTGTTTCAGCCCCTCTGTTTCAGCCCCTCTGTTTCTCGCCCTCTGTTTCAGCCCCTCTGTTTCTCGCCCTCTGTTTCAGGCCCTCTGTTTCTCGCCCTCTGTTTCAGCCCCTCTGATTCAGCCCCTCTGTTTCAGCCCCTCTGTTTCAGCCCCTCTGTTTCAGCCCCTCTGTTTCAGCCCCTCTGTTTCTCGCCCTCTGTTTCAGCCCCTCTGTTTCTCGCCCTCTGTTTCAGCCCCTCTGTTTCTCACCCTCTGTTTCAGCCCCTCTGATTCAGTCCATCTGTTTCTCGCCCTCTGTTTCAGCCCCTCTGTTTCTCGCCCTCTGTTTCAGCCCCTCTTTTTCAGCCCCTCTGTTTCAGCCCCTCTGTTTCTCGCCCTCTGTTTCAGCCCCTCTGTTTCTCGCCCTCTGTTTCAGGCCCTCTGTTTCTCGCCCTCTGTTTCAGCCCCTCTGATTCAGCCCCTCTGTTTCAGCCCCTCTGTTTCAGCCCCTCTGTTTCAGCCCCTCTGTTTCTCGCCCTCTGTTTCAGCCCCTCTGTTTCAGCCCCTCTGTTTCAGCCCCTCTGTTTCAGCCCCTCTGTTTCTCGCCCTCTGTTTCAGACCCCTCTGTTTCTCGCCCTCTGTTCAGCCCCTATGTTTTTCGCCCTCTGTTTCAGCCCCTCTGTTTCAGCCCCTCTGTTTCTCGTCCTCTGTTTCTGCCCCTCTGTTTCTCGCCCTCTGTTTCAGCCCCTCTGTTTCTCGCCCTCTGTTTCAGCCCCGCTGATTTCGCCCCTCTGTTTCAGCCCCTCTGAATCAGCCCCTCTGATTCAGCCCCTCTGTTTCAGCCCCTCTCTTTCAGCCCCTCTGTTTCTCACCCTCTGTTTCAGCCCATCTGATTCTCGCCCTCTGTTTCAGCCCTTCTGATTCTCGCCCTCTGTTTCAGTCCCCCTGATTCAGCCCCTCTGTTTCAGCCCCTCTGTTTCAGCCACTCTGTTTCAGCCCCTCTGTTTCAGCCCCTCTGTTTCAGCCCCTCTGTTTCTCGCCCTCTGTTTCAGCCCCTCTGTTTCTCGCCCTCTGTTTCAGCCCCTCTGTTTCAGCCCGTCTGTTTCAGGCACTCTGTTTCTCGCCCTCTGTTTCAGCCCCTCTGATTCAGCCCCTCTGTTTCAGCCCCTCTGTTCTCGCCCTCGGTTTCAGTCCCTCTGTTTCTCGCCCTCTGTTTCAGCCCCTCTGTTTCTCGCCCTCTGTTTCAGGCCCTCTGTTTCTCGCCCTCTGTTTCAGCCCTTCTGATTCAGCCCCTCTGTTTCAGCCCCTCTGATTCAGCCCCTCTGTTTCAGCCCCTCTGTTTCAGCCCCTCTGTTTCAGCACCTCTGTTTCTCGCCCTCTGTTTCTCGCCCGCTGTTTCAGCCCCTTTGTTTCTCGCCCTCTGTTTCAGCCCCACTGTTTCAGCCCCTCTGATTCAGCCCCTCTGATTCAGCCACTCTGTTTCTCGCATTCTGTTTCAGCCCCTCTGTTCATCCCCTCTGTTTCTCACCCTCTGTTTCAGCCCCTCTGATTCAGCCACTGTGTTTCTCGCCCTCTGTTTCAGCCCCACTGTTTCTCACCCTCTGTTTCAGCCGCTCTGTTTCAGCCCCTCTGTTTCAGCCCCTCTGTTTCTCGCCCTCTGTTTCAGCCCCTCTGTTTCTCGACCTCTGTTTCAGCCCCTCTGTTTCTCGCCCTCTGTTTCAGCCCCTCTGTTTCTCACCCTCTGTTTCAGCCGCACTGTTTCAGCCCCTCTGATTCAGCCCCTCTGATTCAGCCCCTCTGTTTCTCGCCCTCTGTTTCAGCCCCTCTGTTTCAGCCCCTCTGTTTCAGCTCCTCTGTTTCTCGCCCTCTGTTTCAGCCCCTCTGTTTCTCGCCCTCTGTTTCAGCCCCTCTGTTTCAGCCCCTCTGTTTCTCGCCCTCTGTTTCTGCCCCTCTGTTTCTCGCCCTCTGTTTCAGCCCCGCTGTTTCTCGCCCTCTGTTTCATGCCCCGCTGATTCAGCACCTCTGTTTCAGCCCCTCTGAATCAGCCCCTCTGATTCAGCCCCTCTGTTTCAGCCACTCTGTTTCAGCCCCTCTGTTTCTCGCCCACTGTTTCAGCCCCTCGGATTCTCGCCGTCTGTTTCAGCCCCTCTGTTTCTCGCCCTCTGTTTTAGCCCCTCTGATTCAGCCCCTCTGTTTCAGCCAGTCTGATTCAGCCCCTCTGATTCAGCCCCTCTGATTCAGCCCCTCTGTTTCTCGCCCTCTGTTTCAGCCACTCTGTTTCAGCCCCTCTGTTTCAGCTCCTCTGATTCAGCCCCTCTGATTCAGCCCCTCTGTTTCCCGCCCCTCTGTTTCAGCCCCTCTGTTTCTCGCCCTCTGTTTCAGCCCCTCTGTTTCTCGCCCACTGTTTCAGCCCCTCTGTTTCAGCCCCTCTGTTTCAGCCCCTCTGTTTCAGCGCCTCTGTTTCTCGCCCTCTGTTTCAGCCCCTCTGTTTCTCGCCCTCTGTTTCAGCCCCGCTGATTCAGCCCCTCTGTTTCTCGCCCTCTGTTTCAGCCCCTCTGTTTCTCGCCCTCTGTTTCAGCCCCTCTGTTTCAGCCCCTCTGTTTCAGCCCCTCTGTTTCTCGCCCTCTGTTTCAGCCCCTCTGTTTCTCGCATCTGTATCAGGCCCTCTGTTTCTCGCCCTCTGTTTCAGCCCCTCTGATTCAGCCCCTCTGTTTCAGCCCCTCTGAATCAGCCCCTCTGTTTCAGCCCCTCTGTTTCAGCCCCTCTGTTTCAGCCCCTCTGTTTCTCGCCCTCTGTTTCTCGCCCGCTGTTTCAGCCCCTTTGTTTCTCCCCCTCTGTTTCAGCCCCACTGTTTCAGCCCCTCTGATTCAGCCCCTCTGATTCAGCCCCTCTGTTTCTCGCCCTCTGTTTCAGCCCCTCTGTTTCAGCCCCTCTGTTTCAGCCCCTCTGTTTCTCGCCCTCTGTTTCAGCCCCTCTGTTACTCGCCCTCTGTTTCAGCCCCTCTGTTTCTCGCCCTCTGTGTCTGCCACTCTATTTCTCGCCCTCTGTTTCAGCCACGCTGTTTCTCGCCCTCTGTTTCAGCCCCGCTGATTCAGCCCCTCTGTTTCAGCCCCTCTGAATCAGCCCCTCTGATTCAGCCCCTCTGTTTCAGCCCCTCTGTTTCAGCCCCTCTGTTTCTCGCCCTCTGTTTCAGCCCCTCTGATTCAGCCCCTCTGTTTCAGCCCCTCTGATTCAGCCCCTCTGTTTCAGCCCCTCTGTTTCAGCCCCTCTGTTTCAGCACCTCTGTTTCTCGCCCTCTGTTTCTCGCCCGCTGTTTCAGCCCCTTTGTTTCTCGCCCTCTGTTTCAGCCCCACTGTTTCAGCCCCTCTGATTCAGCCCCTCTGATTCAGCCACTCTGTTTCTCGCATTCTGTTTCAGCCCCTTTGTTTCAGCCCCTCTGTTTCTCACCCTCTGTTTCAGCCCCTCTGATTCAGCCACTGTGTTTCTCGACCTCTGTTTCAGCCCCACTGTTTCTCGCCCTCTGTTTCAGCCGCTCTGTTTCAGCCCCTCTGTTTCAGCCCCTCTGTTTCTCGCCCTCTGTTTCAGCCCCTCTGTTTCTCGCCCTCTGTTTCAGCCCCTCTGTTTCTCACCCTCTGTTTCAGCCCCACTGTTTCAGCCCCTCTGATTCAGCCCCTCTGATTCAGCCACTGTGTTTCTCGCATTCTGTTTCAGCCCCTTTGTTTCAGCCCCTCTGTTTCTCACCCTCTGTTTCAGCCCCTCTGATTCAGCCACTGTGTTTCTCGCCCTCTGTTTCAGCCCCACTGTTTCTCGCCCTCTGTTTCAGCCGCTCTGTTTCAGCCCCTCTGTTTCAGCCCCTCTGTTTCTCGCCCTCTGTTTCAGCCCCTCTGTTTCTCGCCCTCTGTTTCAGCCCCTCTGATTCAGCCCCTCTGATTCAGCCCCTCTGTTTCTCGCCCTCTGTTTCAGCCCCTCTGTTTCAGCCCCTCTGTTTCAGCTCCTCTGTTTCTCGCCCTCTGTTTCAGCCCCTCTGTTTCTCGCCCTCTGTTTCAGCCCCTCTGTTTCAGCCCCTCTGTTTCTCGCCCTCTGTTTCAGCCCCGCTGTTTCTCGCCCTCTGTTTCAGCCCCTCTGTTTCAGCCCCTCTGAATCAGCCCCTCTGATTCAGCCCCTCTGTTTCAGCCCCTCTGTTTCAGCCCCTCTGTTTCTCGCCCACTGTTTCAGCCCCTCTGATTCTCGCCGTCTGTTTCAGCCCCTCTGTTTCTCGCCCTCTGTTTTAGCCCCTCTGATTCAGCCCCTCTGATTCAGCCCCTCTGATTCAGCCCCTCTGTTTCTCGCCCTCTGTTTCAGCCCCTCTGTTTCAGCCCCTCTGTTTCAGCTCCTCTGTTTCTCGCCCTCTGTTTCAGCCCCTCTGTTTCTCGCCCTCTGTTTCAGCCCCTCTGTTTCAGCCCCTCTGTTTCTCGCCCTCTGTTTCAGCCCCGCTGTTTCTCGCCCTCTGTTTCAGCCCCTCTGTTTCAGCCCCTCTGAATCAGCCCCTCTGATTCAGCCCCTCTGTTTCAGCCCCTCTGTTTCAGCCCCTCTGTTTCTCGCCCACTGTTTCAGCCCCTCTGATTCTCGCCGTCTGTTTCAGCCCCTCTGTTTCTCGCCCTCTGTTTCAGCCCCTCTGATTCAGCCCCTCTGATTCAGCCCCTCTGTTTCTCGCCCTCTGTTTCAGCCCCTCTGTTTCAGCCCCTCTGTTTCAGCCACTCTGTTTCTCGCCCTCTGTTTCAGCCCCTCTGTTTCTCACCCTCTGTTTCAGCCCCTCTGATTCAGTCCATCTGTTTCTCGCCCTCTGTTTCAGCCCCTCTGTTTCTCGCCCTCTGTTTCAGCCCCTCTGTTTCAGCCCCTCTGTTTCAGCCCCTCTGTTTCAGCCCCTCTGTTTCAGCCCCTCTGTTTCTCGCCCTCTGTTTCAGCCCCTCTGTTTCTCGCCCTCTGTTTCAGCCCCTCTGTTTCTCACCCTCTGTTTCAGCCCCTCTGATTCAGTCCATCTGTTTCTCGCCCTCTGTTTCAGCCCCTCTGTTTCTCGCCCTCTGTATCAGCCCCTCTGTTTCAGCCCCTCTGTTCCAGCCCCTCTGTTTCTCGCCCTCTGTTTCAGCCCCTCTGTTTCTCGCCCTCTGTTTCAGGCCCTCTGTTTCTCGCCCTCTGTTTCAGCCCCTCTGATTCAGCCCCTCTGTTTCAGCCCCTCTGTTTCAGCCCCTCTGTTTCAGCCCCTCTGTTTCTCGCCCTCTGTTTCAGCCCCGCTGTTTCTCGCCCTCTGTTTCATGCCCCGCTGATTCAGCACCTCTGTTTCATCCCCTCTGAATCAGCCCCTCTGATTCAGCCCCTCTGTTTCAGCCACTCTGTTTCAGCCCCTCTGTTTCTCGCCCACTGTTTCAGCCCCTCGGATTCTCGCCGTCTGTTTCAGCCCCTCTGTTTCTCGCCCTCTGTTTTAGCCCCTCTGATTCAGCCCCTCTGTTTCAGCCAGTCTGTTTCAGCCACTCTGTTTCTCGCCCTCTGTTTCAGCCCCTCTGTTTCTCACCCTCTGTTTCAGCCCCTCTGATTCAGTCCATCTGTTTCTCGCCCTCTGTTTCAGCCGCACTGTTTCTCGCCCTCTGTTTCAGCCCCTCTGTTTCAGCCCGTCTGTTTCAGCCACTCTGTTTCTCGCCCTCTGTTTCAGCCCCTCTGTTTCTCACCCTCTGTTTCAGCCCCTCTGATTCAGTCCATCTGTTTCTCGCCCTCTGTTTCAGCCCCTCTGTTTCTCGCCCTCTGTTTCAGCCCCTCTGTTTCAGCCCCTCTGTTTCAGCCCCTCTGTTTCTCGCCCTCTGTTTCAGCCCCTCTGTTTCTCGCCCTCTGTTTCAGGCCCTCTGTTTCTCGCCCTCTGTTTCAGCCCCTCTGATTCAGCCCCTCTGTTTCAGCCCCTCTGTTTCAGCCCCTCTGTTTCAGCCCCTCTGTTTCAGCCCCTCTGTTTCTCGCCCTCTGTTTCAGCCCCTCTGTTTCTCGCCCTCTGTTTCAGCCCCTCTGTTTCTCACCCTCTGTTTCAGCCCCTCTGATTCAGTCCATCTGTTTCTCGCCCTCTGTTTCAGCCCCTCTGTTTCTCGCCCTCTGTTTCAGCCCCTCTGTTTCAGCCCCTCTGTTTCAGCCCCTCTGTTTCTCGCCCTCTGTTTCAGCCCCTCTGTTTCTCGCCCTCTGTTTCAGGCCCTCTGTTTCTCGCCCTCTGTTTCAGCCCCTCTGATTCAGCCCCTCTGTTTCAGCCCCTCTGTTTCAGCCCCTCTGTTTCAGCCCCTCTGTTTCTCGCCCTCTGTTTCAGCCCCTCTGTTTCAGCCCCTCTGTTTCAGCCCCTCTGTTTCAGCCCCTCTGTTTCTCGCCCTCTGTTTCAGACCCCTCTGTTTCTCGCCCTCTGTTCAGCCCCTATGTTTTTCGCCCTCTGTTTCAGCCCCTCTGTTTCAGCCCCTCTGTTTCTCGCCCTCTGTTTCTGCCCCTCTGTTTCTCGCCCTCTGTTTCAGCCCCTCTGTTTCTCGCCCTCTGTTTCAGCCCCGCTGATTTCGCCCCTCTGTTTCAGCCCCTCTGAATCAGCCCCTCTGATTCAGCCCCTCTGTTCCAGCCCCTCTCTTTCAGCCCCTCTGTTTCTCGCCCTCTGTTTCAGCCCATCTGATTCTCGCCCTCTGTTTCAGCCCTTCTGATTCTCGCCCTCTGTTTCAGCCCCCCTGATTCAGCCCCTCTGTTTCAGCCCCTCTGATTCAGCCCCTCTCATTCAGCCCCTCTGATTCAGCCCCTCTGTTTCTCGCCCTCTGTTTCAGCCCCTCGGTTTAAGCCCCTCTGTTTCAGCGCCTCTGTTTCTCGCCCTCTGTTTCAGCCCCTCTGTTTCACGGCCTCTGTTTCAGCCCCTCTGATTCAGCCCCTCTATTTCAGCCCCTATGTTTCTCCCCCTCTGTGCCAGCCCCTCTGTTTCAGCCCCTCTGTTTAAGCCACTCTGTTTCAGCCCCTCTGTTTCAGCCCCTCTGTTTCTCGCCCTGTGTTTCAGCCGCTCTGTTTCAGCGCCTCTGTTTCAGCCCCTCTGTTTCTCGCCCTCTGTTTCAGCCCCTCTGTTTCTCGCCCTCTGTTTCAGCCCCTCTGTTTCTGCCCGTCTGTTTCAGCCACTCTGTTTCTCGCCCTCTGTTTCAGCCCCTCTGTTTCTCACCCTCTGTTTCAGCCCCTCTGATTCAGTCCATCTGTTTCTCGCCCTCTGTTTCAGCCCCTCTGTTTCTCGCCCTCTGTTTCAGCCCCTCTGTTTCAGCCCCTCTGTTTCAGCCCCTCTGTTTCTCGCCCTCTGTTTCAGCCCCTCTGTTTCTCGCCCTCTGTTTCAGGCCCTCTGTTTCTCGCCCTCTGTTTCAGCCCCTCTGATTCAGCCCCTCTGTTTCAGCCCCTCTGTTTCAGCCCCTCTGTTTCAGCCCCTCTGTTTCTCGCCCTCTGTTTCAGCCCCTCTGTTTCAGCCCCTCTGTTTCAGCCCCTCTGTTTCAGCCCCTCTGTTTCTCGCCCTCTGTTTCAGACCCCTCTGTTTCTCGCCCTCTGTTCAGCCCCTAGGTTTTTCGCCCTCTGTTTCAGCCCCTCTGTTTCAGCCCCTCTGTTTCTCGCCCTCTGTTTCTGCCCCTCTGTTTCTCGCCCTCTGTTTCAGCCCCTCTGTTTCTCGCCCTCTGTTTCAGCCCCGCTGATTTAGCCCCTCTGTTTCAGCCCCTCTGAATCAGCCCCTCTGATTCAGCCCCTCTGTTTCAGCCCCTCTGTTTCAGCCCCTCTGTTTCTCGCCCTCTGTTTCAGCCCCTCTGATTCTCGCCCTCTGTTTCAGCCCTTCTGATTCTCGCCCTCTGTTTCAGCCCCTCTGATTCAGCCCCTCTGTTTCAGCCCCTCTGATTCAGCCCCTCTCATTCAGCCCCTCTGATTCAGCCCCTCTGTTTCTCGCCCTCTGTTTCAGCCCCTCGGTTTAAGCCCCTCTGTTTCAGCGCCTCTGTTTCTCGCCCTCTGTTTCAGCCCCTCTGTTTCACGGCCTCTGTTTCAGCCCCTCTGATTCAGCCCCTCTATTTCAGCCCCTATGTTTCTCCCCCTCTGTGCCAGCCCCTCTGTTTCAGCCCCTCTGTTTAAGCCACTCTGTTTCAGCCCCTCTGTTTCAGCCCCTCTGTTTCTCGCCCTGTGTTTCAGCCGCACTGTTTCTCGCCCTCTGTTTCAGCCCCTCTGTTTCAGCCCGTCTGTTTTAGCCACTCTGTTTCTCGCCCTCTGTTTCAGCCCCTCTGTTTCTCACCCTCTGTTTCAGCCCCTCTGATTCAGTCCATCTGTTTCTCGCCCTCTGTTTCAGCCCCTCTGTTTCAGCCCCTCTGTTTCAGCCCCTCTGTTTCTCGCCCTCTGTTTCAGGCCCTCTGTTTCTCGCCCTCTGTTTCAGCCCCTCTGATTCAGCCCCTCTGTTTCAGCCCCTCTGATTCAGCCCCTCCGTTTCAGCCCCTCTGATTCAGCCCCTCTGTTTCAGCCCATCTGTTTCTCGCCCTCTATTTCTCACCCTCTGTTTCTCGCCCTCTGTTTCAGCCCCTCTGTTTTTCGCCCTCTGTTTCAGCCCCTCTGTTTCTTGCCCTCTGATTCAGGCTCTCTTTTTCAGCCCGTCTGTTTCAGCCCCTCTGTTTCAGCCCCTCTGTTTCTCGCCCTCTGTTTCAGCCCCTCTGATTCTCGCCCTCTGTTTCAGCCCCTCTGTTTCTCGCCCTCTGTTTCAGCCCCTCTGATTCAGCCCCTCTGTTTCAGCCCCTCTGATTCAGCCCCTCTGATTCAGCCCCTCTGATTCAGCCCCTCGGTTTCTCGCACTCTGTTTCAGCCCCTCTGTTTCAGCCCCTCTGTTTCAGCCACTCTGTTTCAGCCCCTCTGTTTCTCGCCCTCTGTTTCAGCCCCTCTGATTCAGCCCCTCTGTTTCAGCCCCTCTGTTTCTCGCCCTCTGTTTCAGCCCCTCTGATTCAGCCCCTCTGTTTCTCGCCCTCTGTTTCAGCCCCTCTGTTTCTCGCCCTCTGTTTCAGCCCCTCTGTTTCAGCCCCTCTGTTTCTCGCCCTCTGTTTCAGCCCCTCTGTTTCTCGCCCTCTGTTTCAGGCCCTCTGTTTCTCGCCCTCTGTTTGAGACCCTCTGATTCAGCCCCTCTGTTTCAGCCCCTCTGATTCAGGCCCTCTGTTTCAGCCCCTCTGTTTCAGCCCCTCTGTTTCAGCCCCTCTGTTTCTCGCCCTCTGTTTCTCGCCCGCTGTTTCAGCCCCTTTGTTTCTCCCCCTCTGTTTCAGCCCCACTGTTTCAGCCCCTCTGATTCAGCCCCTCTGATTCAGCCCCTCTGATTCTCGCCCTCTGTTTCAGCCCCTCTGTTTCAGCCCCTCTGTTTCTCGCCCTCTGTTTCAGCCCCTCTGTTACTCGCCCTCTGTTTCAGCCCCTCTGTTTCTCGCCCTCTGTTTCAGCCCCTCTGTTTCAGCCCCTCTGTTTCTCGCCCTCTGTGTCTGCCACTCTATTTCTCGCCCTCTGTTTAAGCCACGCTGTTTCTCGCCCTCTGTTTCAGCCCCGCTGATTCAGTCCCTCTGTTTCAGCCCCTCTGAATCAGCCCCTCTTATTCAGCCCCTCTGTTTCATCCCCTCTGTTTCAGCCCCTCTGTTTCTCGCCCTCTGTTTCAGCCCCTCTGATTGTCGCCCTCTGTTTCATCCCCTCTGTTTCAGCCCCTCTGTTTCTCGCCCTCTGCTTTAGCCCCTCTGATTCAGCCCCTCTGTTTCAGCCCCTCTGATTCAGCCCCTCTGATTCAGCCCCTCTGATTCAGCCCCTCTGTTTTTCGTCCTCTGTTTCAGCTCCTCTGTTTCAGCCCCTCTGTTTCTCGCCCTCTGTTTCAGCCCCTCTGTTTCTCGCCCTCTGTTTCAGCCCCTCTGTTTCAGCCCCTCTGTTTCAGCCCCTCTGTTTCTCGCCCTCTGTTTCAGCCCCTCTGTTTCTCGCCCTCTGTTTCAGCCCCTCTGTTTAAGCCCCTCTGTTTCAGCCCCTCTGTTTCTCGCCCTCTGTTTCAGCCCCTCTGTTTCAGCCCCTCTGTTTCAGCCCCTCTGTTTCAGCCACTCTGTTTCTCGCCCTCTGTTTCAGACCCCTCTGTTTCTCGCCCTCTGTTCTGCCCCTATGTTTTTCGCCCTCTGTTTCAGCCCCTCTGTTTCTCGCCCTCTGTTTCTGCCCCTCTGTTTCTCGCCCTCTGTTTCAGCCCCTCTGTTTCTCGCCCTCTGTTTCAGACCCCTCTGTTTCTCGCCCTCTGTTCAGCCCCTATGTTTTTCGCCCTCTGTTTCAGCCCCTCTGTTTCTCGCCCTCTGTTTCTGCCCCTCTGTTTCTCGCCCTCTGTTTCAGCCCCGCTGATTTAGCCCCTCTGTTTCAGCCCCTCTGAATCAGCCCCTCTGATTCATCCATACTGTTTCAGCCCCTCTGTTTCAGCCCCTCTGTTTCTCGCCCTCTGTTTCAGCCCATCTGATTCTCGCCCTCTGTTTCAGCCCTTCTGTTTCTCGCCCTCTGTTTCAGCACCTCTGATTCAGCCCCTCTGTTTCAGCACCTCTGATTCAGCCCCTCTGATTCAGCCCCTCTGATTCAGCCCCTCTGTTTCTCGCCCTCTGTTTCAGCCCCTCTGTTTCAGCCCCTCTGTTTCAGCGCCTCTGTTTCTCGCCCTCTGTTTCAGCCCCTCTGTTTCTCGGCCTCTGTTTCAGCCCCTCTGATTCAGCCCCTCTGTTTCAGCCCCTATGTTTCTCCCCCTCTGTTCCAGCCCCTCTGTTTCAGCCCCTCTGTTTCAGCCACTGTGTTTCAGCCCCTCTGTTTCAGCCCCTCTGTTTCAGCCGCTCTGTCTCTCGCCCTCTGTTTCAGCCCCTCTGTTTCAGCCCGTCTGTTTCAGCCACTCTGTTTCCCGCCCTCTGTTTCAGCCCCTCTGTTTCTCACCCTCTGTTTCAGCCCCTCTGATTCAGTCCATCTGTTTCTCGCCCTCTGTTTCAGCCCCTCTGTTTCACGCCCTCTGTTTCAGCCCCTCTGTTTCAGACCCTCTGTTTCAGCCCCTCTGTTTCTGGCCCTCTGTTTCAGACCCTCTGTTTCTCGCCCTCTGTTTCAGGCCCTCTGTTTCTCGCCCTCTGATTCAGCCCCTCTGATTCAGCCCCTCTGTTTCAGCCCCTCTGTTTCAGCCCCTCTGTTTCAGCCCCTCCGTTTCTCGCCCTCTGTTTCAGCCCCTCTGTTTCAGCCCCTCTGTTTCAGCCCCTCTGTTTCTCGCCCTCTGTTTCAGACCACTCTGTTTCTCGCCCTCTGTTCAGCCCCTATGTTTTTCGCCCTCTGTTTCAGCCCCTCTGTTTCAGCCCCTCTGTTTCTCGCCCTCTGTTTCTGCACCTCTGTTTCTCGCCCTCTGTTTCAGCCCCTCTGTTTCTCGCCCTCTGTTTCAGCCCCGCTGATTTAGCCCCTCTGTTTCAGCCCCTCTGAATCAGCCCCTCTGATTCAGCCCCTCTGTTTCAGCCCCTCTGTTTCAGCCCCTCTGTTTCTCGCCCCCTGTTTCAGCCCATCTGATTCTCGCCCTCTGTTTCAGCCCTTCTGATTCTCGCCCTCTGTTTCAGCCCCTCTGATTCAGCCCCTCTGTTTCAGCCCCTCTGATTCAGCCGCTCTGATTCAGCCCCTCTGATTCAGCCCCTCTGTTTCTCGCCCTCTGTTTCAGCCCCTAGGTTTCAGCACCTCTGTTTCAGCGCCTCTGTTTCTAGCCCTCTGTTTCAGCCCCTCTGTTTCTCGGCCTCTGTTTCAGCCCCTCTGATTCAGCCCCTCTGTTTCAGCCCCTATGTTTCTCCCCCTCTGTTCCAGCCCCTCTGTTTCAGCCCCCCTGATTCAGCCCCTCTGTTTCAGCCCCTCTGATTCAGCCCCTCTCATTCAGCCCCTCTGATTCAGCCCCTCTGTTTCTCGCCCTCTGTTTCAGCCCCTCGGTTTCAGCCCCTCTGTTTCAGCGCGTCTGTTTCTCGCCCTCTGTTTCAGCCCCTCTGTTTCTCGGCCTCTGTTTCAGCCCCTCTGATTCAGCCCCTCTGTTTCAGCCCCTATGTTTCTCCCCCTCTGTGCCAGCCCCTCTGTTTCAGCCCCTCTGTTTAAGCCACTCTGTTTCAGCCCCTCTGTTTCAGCCCCTCTGTTTCTCGCCCTGTGTTTCAGCCGCTCTGTTTCTCGCCCTCTGTTTCAGCCCCTCTGTTTCAGCCCGTCTGTTTCAGCCACTCTGTTTCTCGCCCTCTGTTTCATCCCCTCTGTTTCTCACCCTCTGTTTCAGCCCCTCTGATTCAGTCCATCTGTTTCTCGCCCTCTATTTCAGCCCCTCTGTTTTTCGTCCTCTGTTTCAGCTCCTCTGTTTCAGCCCCTCTGTTTCTCGCCCTCTGTTTCAGCCCCTCTGTTTCTCGCCCTCTGTTTCAGCCCCTCTGTTTCAGCCCCTCTGTTTCAGCCCCTCTGTTTCTCGCCCTCTGTTTCAGCCCCTCTGTTTCTCGGCCTCTGTTTCAGCCCCTCTGTTTAAGCCCCTCTGTTTCAGCCCCTCTGTTTCTCGCCCTCTGTTTCAGCCCCTCTGTTTCAGCCCCTCTGTTTCAGCCCCTCTGTTTCAGCCACTCTGTTTCTCGCCCTCTGTTTCAGACCCCTCTGTTTCTCGCCCTCTGTTCTGCCCCTATGTTTTTCGCCCTCTGTTTCAGCCCCTCTGTTTCTCGCCCTCTGTTTCTGCCCCTCTGTTTCTCGCCCTCTGTTTCAGCCCCTCTGTTTCTCGCCCTCTGTTTCAGACCCCTCTGTTTCTCGCCCTCTGTTCAGCCCCTATGTTTTTCGCCCTCTGTTTCAGCCCCTCTGTTTCTCGCCCTCTGTTTCTGCCCCTCTGTTTCTCGCCCTCTGTTTCAGCCCCGCTGATTTAGCCCCTCTGTTTCAGCCCCTCTGAATCAGCCCCTCTGATTCATCCATACTGTTTCAGCCCCTCTGTTTCAGCCCCTCTGTTTCTCGCCCTCTGTTTCAGCCCATCTGATTCTCGCCCTCTGTTTCAGCCCTTCTGTTTCTCGCCCTCTGTTTCAGCACCTCTGATTCAGCCCCTCTGTTTCAGCACCTCTGATTCAGCCCCTCTGATTCAGCCCCTCTGATTCAGCCCCTCTGTTTCTCGCCCTCTGTTTCAGCCCCTCTGTTTCAGCCCCTCTGTTTCAGCGCCTCTGTTTCTCGCCCTCTGTTTCAGCCCCTCTGTTTCTCGGCCTCTGTTTCAGCCCCTCTGATTCAGCCCCTCTGTTTCAGCCCCTATGTTTCTCCCCCTCTGTTCCAGCCCCTCTGTTTCAGCCCCTCTGTTTCAGCCACTGTGTTTCAGCCCCTCTGTTTCAGCCCCTCTGTTTCAGCCGCTCTGTCTCTCGCCCTCTGTTTCAGCCCCTCTGTTTCAGCCCGTCTGTTTCAGCCACTCTGTTTCCCGCCCTCTGTTTCAGCCCCTCTGTTTCTCACCCTCTGTTTCAGCCCCTCTGATTCAGTCCATCTGTTTCTCGCCCTCTGTTTCAGCCCCTCTGTTTCACGCCCTCTGTTTCAGCCCCTCTGTTTCAGACCCTCTGTTTCAGCCCCTCTGTTTCTGGCCCTCTGTTTCAGACCCTCTGTTTCTCGCCCTCTGTTTCAGGCCCTCTGTTTCTCGCCCTCTGATTCAGCCCCTCTGATTCAGCCCCTCTGTTTCAGCCCCTCTGTTTCAGCCCCTCTGTTTCAGCCCCTCCGTTTCTCGCCCTCTGTTTCAGCCCCTCTGTTTCAGCCCCTCTGTTTCAGCCCCTCTGTTTCTCGCCCTCTGTTTCAGACCACTCTGTTTCTCGCCCTCTGTTCAGCCCCTATGTTTTTCGCCCTCTGTTTCAGCCCCTCTGTTTCAGCCCCTCTGTTTCTCGCCCTCTGTTTCTGCACCTCTGTTTCTCGCCCTCTGTTTCAGCCCCTCTGTTTCTCGCCCTCTGTTTCAGCCCCGCTGATTTAGCCCCTCTGTTTCAGCCCCTCTGAATCAGCCCCTCTGATTCAGCCCCTCTGTTTCAGCCCCTCTGTTTCAGCCCCTCTGTTTCTCGCCCCCTGTTTCAGCCCATCTGATTCTCGCCCTCTGTTTCAGCCCTTCTGATTCTCGCCCTCTGTTTCAGCCCCTCTGATTCAGCCCCTCTGTTTCAGCCCCTCTGATTCAGCCGCTCTGATTCAGCCCCTCTGATTCAGCCCCTCTGTTTCTCGCCCTCTGTTTCAGCCCCTAGGTTTCAGCACCTCTGTTTCAGCGCCTCTGTTTCTAGCCCTCTGTTTCAGCCCCTCTGTTTCTCGGCCTCTGTTTCAGCCCCTCTGATTCAGCCCCTCTGTTTCAGCCCCTATGTTTCTCCCCCTCTGTTCCAGCCCCTCTGTTTCAGCCCCCCTGATTCAGCCCCTCTGTTTCAGCCCCTCTGATTCAGCCCCTCTCATTCAGCCCCTCTGATTCAGCCCCTCTGTTTCTCGCCCTCTGTTTCAGCCCCTCGGTTTCAGCCCCTCTGTTTCAGCGCGTCTGTTTCTCGCCCTCTGTTTCAGCCCCTCTGTTTCTCGGCCTCTGTTTCAGCCCCTCTGATTCAGCCCCTCTGTTTCAGCCCCTATGTTTCTCCCCCTCTGTGCCAGCCCCTCTGTTTCAGCCCCTCTGTTTAAGCCACTCTGTTTCAGCCCCTCTGTTTCAGCCCCTCTGTTTCTCGCCCTGTGTTTCAGCCGCTCTGTTTCTCGCCCTCTGTTTCAGCCCCTCTGTTTCAGCCCGTCTGTTTCAGCCACTCTGTTTCTCGCCCTCTGTTTCATCCCCTCTGTTTCTCACCCTCTGTTTCAGCCCCTCTGATTCAGTCCATCTGTTTCTCGCCCTCTATTTCAGCCCCTCTGTTTCTCGCCCTCTGTTTCAGCCACTCTGTTTCAGCCCCTCTGTTTCAGCCCCTCTGTTTCTCGCCCTCTGTTTCAGCCCCTCTGTTACTCGCCCTCTGTTTGAGGCCCTCTGTTTCTCGCCCTCTGTTTCAGCCCCTCTGATTCAGCACATCTGTTTCAGCCCCTCTGATTCAGCCTCTCAGTTTCAGCCCCTCTGATTCAGCCCCTCTGTTTCAGCCCATCTGTTTCTCGCCCTCTATTTCTCACCCTCTGTTTCTCGCCCTCTGTTTCAGCCCCTCTGTTTTTCGCCCTCTGTTTCAGCCCCTCTGTTTCTTGCCCTCTGATTCAGGCTCTCTTTTTCAGCCCGTCTGTTTCAGCCCCTCTGTTTCAGCCCCTCTGTTTCTCGCCCTCTGTTTCAGCCCCTCTGATTCTCGCCCTCTGTTTCAGCCCCTCTGTTTCTCGCCCTCTGTTTCAGCCCCTCTGATTCAGCCCCTCTGTTTCAGCCCCTCTGATTCAGCCCCTCTGATTCAGCCCCTCTGATTCAGCCCCTCTGTTTCTCGCCCTCTGTTTCAGCCCCTCTGTTTCAGCCCCTCTGTTTCTCGCCCTCTGTTTCAGCCCTCTGTTTCTCGCCCTCTGTTTCAGCCCCTCTGTTTCTCGCCCTCTGTTTCAGCCCCTCTGATTCAGCCCCTCTGTTTCAGCCCCTCTGTTTCTCGCCCTCTGTTTCAGCCCCTCTGATTCAGCCCCTCTGTTTCTCGCCCTCTGTTTCAGCCCCTCTGTTTCAGCCCCTCTGTTTCTCGCCCTCTGTTTCAGCCCCTTTGTTTCTCGCCCTCTGTTTCAGGCCCTCTGTTTCTCGCCCTCTGTTTCAGCCCCTCTGATTCAGCCCCTCTGTTTCAGCCCCTCTGATTCAGCCCCTCTGTTTCAGCCCCTCTGTTTCAGCCCCTCTGTTTCAGCCCCTCTGTTTCTCGCCCTCTGTTTCTCGCCCGCTGTTTCAGCCCCTTTGTTTCTCCCCCTCTGTTTCAGCCCCACTGTTTCAGCCCCTCTGATTCAGCCCCTCTGATTCAGCCCCTCTGTTTCTCGCCCTCTGTTTCAGCACCTCTGTTTCTCGCCCTCTGTTTCAGCCCCTCTGTTTCTCGCCCTCTGTTTCAGCCCCTCTGTTACTCGCCCTCTGTTTCAGCCCCTCTGTTTCTCGCCCTCTGTTTCAGCCCCTCTGTTTCAGCCCCTCTGTTTCTCGCCCTCTGTGTCTGCCACTCTATTTCTCACCCTCTGTTTAAGCCACGCTGTTTCTCGCCCTCTGTTTCAGCCCCGCTGATTCAGTCCCTCTGTTTCAGCCCCTCTGTTTCAGCCCCTCTGATTGTCGCCCTCTGTTTCAGCCCCTCTGATTGTCGCCCTCTGTTTCAGCCCCTCTGTTTCTCGCCCTCTGCTTTAGCCCCTCTGATTCAGCCCCTCTGTTTCAGCCCCTCTGATTCAGCCCTTCTGATTCAGCCCCTCTGATTCAGCCCCTCTGTTTTTCGCCCTCTGTTTCAGCTCCTCTGTTTCAGCCCCTCTGTTTCTCGCCCTCTGTTTCAGCCCCTCTGTTTCTCGCCATCTGTTTCAGCCCCTCTGTTTCAGCCCCTCTGTTTCAGCCCCTCTGTTTCTCGCCCTCTGTTTCAGCCCCTCTGTTTCTCGGCCTCTGTTTCAGCCCCTCTGTTTAAGCCCCTCTGTTTCAGCCCCTCTGTTTCTCGCCCTCTGTTTCAGCCCCTCTGTTTCAGCCCCTCTGTTTCAGCCCCTCTGATTCAGCCCCTCTGTTTCAGCCCCTCTGTTTCTCGCCCTCTATTTCTCACCCTCTGTTTCTCGCCCTCTGTTTCAGCCCCTCTGTTTTTCGCCCTCTGTTTCAGCCCCTCTGTTTCTTGCCCTCTGATTCAGGCTCTCTTTTTCAGCCCGTCTGTTTCAGCCCCTCTGTTTCAGCCCCTCTGTTTCTCGCCCTCTGTTTCAGCCCCTCTGATTCTCGCCCTCTGTTTCAGCCCCTCTGTTTCTCGCCCTCTGTTTCAGCCCCTCTGATTCAGCCCCGCTGTTTCAGCCCCTCTGTTTCAGCCCCTCTGATTCTCGCCCTCTGTTTCAGCCCTTCTGATTCTCGCCCTCTGTTTCAGCCCCTCTGATTCAGCCCCTCTGTTTCAGCCCCTCTGATTCAGCCGCTCTGATTCAGCCCCTCTGATTCAGCCCCTCTGTTTCTCGCCCTCTGTTTCAGCCCCTAGGTTTCAGCACCGCTGTTTCAGCGCCTCTGTTTCTAGCCCTCTGTTTCAGCCCCTCTGTTTCTCGGCCTCTGTTTCAGCCCCTCTGATTCAGCCCCTCTGTTTCAGCCCCTATGTTTCTCCCCCTCTGTTCCAGCCCCTCTGTTTCAGCCCCCCTGATTCAGCCCCTCTGTTTCAGCCCCTCTGATTCAGCCCCTCTCATTCAGCCCCTCTGATTCAGCCCCTCTGTTTCTCGCCCTCTGTTTCAGCCCCTCGGTTTCAGCCCCTCTGTTTCAGCGCGTCTGTTTCTCGCCCTCTGTTTCAGCCCCTCTGTTTCTCGGCCTCTGTTTCAGCCCCTCTGATTCAGCCCCTCTGTTTCAGCCCCTATGTTTCTCCCCCTCTGTGCCAGCCCCTCTGTTTCAGCCCCTCTGTTTAAGCCACTCTGTTTCAGCCCCTCTGTTTCAGCCCCTCTGTTTCTCGCCCTGTGTTTCAGCCGCTCTGTTTCTCGCCCTCTGTTTCAGCCCCTCTGTTTCAGCCCGTCTGTTTCAGCCACTCTGTTTCTCGCCCTCTGTTTCAGCCCCTCTGTTTCTCACCCTCTGTTTCAGCCCCTCTGTTTCAGCCCCTCTGTTTCAGCCCCTCTGTTTCTCACCCTCTGTTTCAGCCCCTCTGTTTCTCGCCCTCTGTTTCAGCCCCTCTGTTTCAGCCCCTCTGTTTCAGCCCCTCTGTTTCTCACCCTCTGTTTCAGCCCCTCTGTTACTCGCCCTCTGTTTGAGGCCCTCTGTTTCTCGCCCTCTGTTTCAGCCCCTCTGATTCAGCACATCTGTTTCAGCCCCTCTGATTCAGCCTCTCAGTTTCAGCCCCTCTGATTCAGCCCCTCTGTTTCAGCCCATCTGTTTCTCGCCCTCTATTTCTCACCCTCTGTTTCTCGCCCTCTGTTTCAGCCCCTCTGTTTTTCGCCCTCTGTTTCAGCCCCTCTGTTTCTTGCCCTCTGATTCAGGCTCTCTTTTTCAGCCCGTCTGTTTCAGCCCCTCTGTTTCAGCCCTTCTGTTTCTCGCCCTCTGTTTCAGCCCCTCTGATTCTCGCCCTCTGTTTCAGCCCCTCTGTTTCTCGCCCTCTGTTTCAGCCCCTCTGATTCAGCCCCTCTGTTTCAGCCCCTCTGATTCAGCCCCTCTGATTCAGCCCCTCTGATTCAGCCCCTCTGTTTCTCGCCCTCTGTTTCAGCCCCTCTGTTTCAGCCCCTCTGTTTCAGCCACTCTGTTTCAGCCCCTCTGTTTCTCGCCCTCTGTTTCAGCCCCTCTGTTTCTCGCCCTCTGTTTCTGCCCCTCTGATTCAGCCCCTCTGTTTCAGCCCCTCTGTTTCTCGCCCTCTGTTTCAGCCCCTCTGATTCAGCCCCTCTGTTTCTCGCCCTCTGTTTCAGCCCCTCTGTTTCAGCCCCTCTGTTTCTCGCCCTCTGTTTCAGCCCCTTTGTTTCTCGCCCTCTCTTTCAGGCCCTCTGTTTCTCGCCCTCTGTTTCAGCCCCTCTGATTCAGCCCCTCTGTTTCAGCCCCTCTGATTCAGCACCTCTGTTTCAGCCCCTCTGTTTCAGCCCCTCTGTTTCAGCCCCTCTGTTTCTCGCCCTCTGTTTCTCGCCCGCTGTTTCAGCCCCTTTGTTTCTCCCCCTCTGTTTCAGCCCCACTGTTTCAGCCCCTCTGATTCAGCCCCTCTGATTCAGCCCCTCTGTTTCTCGCCCTCTGTTTCAGCACCTCTGTTTCTCGCCCTCTGTTTCAGCCCCTCTGTTTCTCGCCCTCTGTTTCAGCCCCTCTGTTACTCGCCCTCTGTTTCAGCCCCTCTGTTTCTCGCCCTCTGTTTCAGCCCCTCTGTTTCAGCCCCTCTGTTTCTCGCCCTCTGTGTCTGCCACTCTATTTCTCGCCCTCTGTTTAAGCCACGCTGTTTCTCGCCCTCTGTTTCAGCCCCGCTGATTCAGTCCCTCTGTTTC
The DNA here is from genome assembly GCF_047496795.1 of Chiloscyllium punctatum. Classification (NCBI taxonomy): domain Eukaryota; kingdom Metazoa; phylum Chordata; class Chondrichthyes; order Orectolobiformes; family Hemiscylliidae; genus Chiloscyllium; species Chiloscyllium punctatum. The sequence goes on from NC_092758.1 coordinate 95,297,865, forward strand.
AGCCCCTCTGTTTCAGCCCCTCTGATTGTCGCCCTCTGTTTCAGCCCCTCTGATTGTCGCCCTCTGTTTCAGCCCCTCTGTTTCTCGCCCTTTGCTTTAGCCCCTCTGATTCAGCCCCTCTGTTTCAGCCCCTCTGATTCAGCCCCTCTGATTCAGCCCCTCTGATTCAGCCCCTCTGTTTTTCGCCCTCTGTTTCAGCTCCTCTGTTTCAGCCCCTCTGTTTCTCGCCCTCTGTTTCAGCCCCTCTGTTTCTCGCCATCTGTTTCAGCCCCTCTGTTTCAGCCCATCTGTTTCAGCCCCTCTGTTTCTCGCCCTCTGTTTCAGCCCCTCTGTTTCTCGGCCTCTGTTTCAGCCCCTCTGTTTAAGCCCCTCTGTTTCAGCCCCTCTGTTTCTCGCCCTCTGTTTCAGCCCCTCTGTTTCTCGCCCTCTATTTCTCACCCTCTGTTTCTCGCCCTCTGTTTCAGCCCCTCTGTTTTTCGCCCTCTGTTTCAGCCCCTCTGTTTCTTGCCCTCTGATTCAGGCTCTCTTTTTCAGCCCGTCTGTTTCAGCGCCTCTGTTTCAGCCCCTCTGTTTCTCGCCCTCTGTTTCAGCCCCTCTGATTCTCGCCCTCTGTTTCAGCCCCTCTGTTTCTCGCCCTCTGTTTCAGCCCCTCTGATTCAGCCCGGCTGTTTCAGCCCCTCTGTTTCAGCCCCTCTGATTCTCGCCCTCTGTTTCAGCCCCTCTGTTTCTCGCCCTCTGTTTCAGCCCCTCTGTTTCAGCCCCTCTGTTTCAGCAACTCTGTTTCAGCCCCTCTGTTTCTCGCCCTCTGTTTCAGCCCCTCTGTTTCTCGCCCTCTGTTTCAGCCACTCTGATTCAGCCCCTCTGTTTCAGCCCCTCTGTTTCTCGCCCTCTGTTTCAGCCCCTCTGATTCAGCCCCTCTGTTTCTCGCCCTCTGTTTCAGCCCCTCTGTTTCTCGCCCTCTGTTTCAGCCCCTCTGTTTCAGCCCCTCTGTTTCTCGCACTCTGTGTCTGCCACTCTATTTCTCGCCCTCTGTTTAAGCCACGATGTTTCTCGCCCTCTGTTTCAGCCCCGCTGATTCAGTCCCTCTGTTTCAGCCCCTCTGTTTCAGCCCGTCTGATTGTCGCCCTCTGTTTCAGCCCCTCTGATTGTCGCCCTCTGTTTCAGCCCCTCTGTTTCTCGCCCTCTGCTTTAGCCCCTCTGATTCAGCCCCTCTGTTTCAGCCCCTCTGATTCAGCCCCTCTGATTCAGCCCCTCTGATTCAGCCCCTCTGTTTTTCGCCCTCTGTTTCAGCTCCTCTGTTTCAGCCCCTCTGTTTCTCGCCCTCTGTTTCAGCCCCTCTGTTTCTCGCCATCTGTTTCAGCCCCTCTGTTTCAGCCCCTCTGTTTCAGCCCCTCTGTTTCTCGCCCTCTGTTTCAGCCCCTCTGTTTCTCGGCCTCTGTTTCAGCCCCTCTGTTTAAGCCCCTCTGTTTCAGCCCCTCTGTTTCTCGCCCTCTGTTTCAGCCCCTCTGTTTCAGCCCCTCTGTTTCAGCCCCTCTGATTCAGCCCCTCTGTTTCAGCCCCTCTGTTTCTCGCCCTCTATTTCTCACCCTCTGTTTCTCGCCCTCTGTTTCAGCCCCTCTGTTTTTCGCCCTCTGTTTCAGCCCCTCGGTTTCTCGCGCTCTGTTTCAGCCCCTCTGTTTCTCGGCCTCTGTTTCAGCCCCTCTGTTTAAGCCCCTCTGTTTCAGCCCCTCTGTTTCTCGCCCTCTGTTTCAGCCCCTCTGTTTCTCGCCCTCTATTTCTCACCCTCTGTTTCTCGCCCTCTGTTTCAGCCCCTCTGTATTTCGCCCTCTGTTTCAGCCCCTCTGTTTCTTGCCCTCTGATTCAGGCTCTCTTTTTCAGCCCGTCTGTTTCAGCGCCTCTGTTTCAGCCCCTCTGTTTCTCGCCCTCTGTTTCAGCCCCTCTGATTCTCGCCCTCTGTTTCAGCCCCTCTGTTTCTCGCCCTCTGTTTCAGCCCCTCTGATTCAGCCCCGCTGTTTCAGCCCCTCTGTTTCAGCCCCTCTGATTCTCGCCCTCTGTTTCAGCCCCTCTGTTTCTCGCCCTCTGTTTCAGCCCCTCTGTTTCAGCCCCTCTGTTTCAGCAACTCTGTTTCAGCCCCTCTGTTTCTCGCCCTCTGTTTCAGCCCCTCTGTTTCTCGCCCTCTGTTTCAGCCACTCTGATTCAGCCCCTCTGTTTCAGCCCCTCTGTTTCTCGCCCTCTGTTTCAGCCCCTCTGATTCAGCCCCTCTGTTTCTCGCCCTCTGTTTCAGCCCCTCTGTTTCTCGCCCTCTGTTTCAGCCCCTCTGTTTCAGCCCCTCTGTTTCTCGCACTCTGTGTCTGCCACTCTATTTCTCGCCCTCTGTTTAAGCCACGATATTTCTCGCCCTCTGTTTCAGCCCCGCTGATTCAGTCCCTCTGTTTCAGCCCCTCTGTTTCAGCCCCTCTGATTGTCGCCCTCTGTTTCAGCCCCTCTGATTGTCGCCCTCTGTTTCAGCCCCTCTGTTTCTCGCCCTCTGCTTTAGCCCCTCAGATTCAGCCCCTCTGTTTCAGCCCCTCTGATTCAGCCCCTCTGATTCAGCCCCTCTGATTCAGCCCCTCTGTTTTTCGCCCTCTGTTTCAGCTCCTCTGTTTCAGCCCCTCTGTTTCTCGCCCTCTGTTTCAGCCCCTCTGTTTCTCGCCATCTGTTTCAGCCCCTCTGTTTCAGCCCCTCTGTTTCAGCCCCTCTGTTTCTCGCCCTCTGTTTCAGCCCCTCTGTTTCTCGGCCTCTGTTTCAGCCCCTCTGTTTAAGCCCCTCTGTTTCAGCCCCTCTGTTTCTCGCCCTCTGTTTCAGCCCCTCTGTTTCAGCCCCTCTGTTTCAGCCCCTCTGATTCAGCCCCTCTGTTTCAGCCCCTCTGTTTCTCGCCCTCTATTTCTCACCCTCTGTTTCTCGCCCTCTGTTTCAGCCCCTCTGTTTTTCGCCCTCTGTTTCAGCCCCTCTGTTTCTTGCCCTCTGATTCAGGCTCTCTTTTTCAGCCCGTCTGTTTCAGCCCCTCTGTTTCAGCCCCTCTGTTTCTCGCCCTCTGTTTCAGCCCCTCTGATTCTCGCTCTCTGTTTCAGCCCCTCTGTTTCTCGCCCTCTGTTTCAGCCCCTCTGATTCAGCCCCGCTGTTTCAGCCCCTCTGTTTCAGCCCCTCTCTTTCTCACCCTTTGTTTCAGCCCCTCTGTTTCTCGCCCTCTGTTTCAGCCCCTCTGTCTCAGCCCCTCTGTTTCAGCAACTCTGTTTCAGCCCCTCTGTTTCTCGCCCTCTGTTTCAGCCCCTCTGTTTCTCGCCCTCTGTTTCAGCCACTCTGATTCAGCCCCTCTGTTTCAGCCCCTCTGTTTCTCGCCCTCTGTTTCAGCCCCTCTGATTCAGCCCCTCTGTTTCTCGCCCTCTGTTTCAGCCCCTCTGTTTCTCGCCCTCTGTTTCAGCCCCTCTGTTTCAGCCCCTCTGTTTCAGCCCCTCTGTTTCTCGCCCTCTGTTTCAGCCCCTCTGTTTCTCGCCCTCTGTTTCAGGCCCTCTGTTTCTCGCCTTCTGTTTCAGCCCCTCTGATTCAGCCCCTCTGTTTCAGCCCCTCTGATTCAGCTCCTCTGTTTCAGCCCCTCTGTTTCTCGCCCTCTGTATCTCGCCCGCTGTTTCAGCCCCTTTGTTTCTCCCCCTCTGTTTCAGCCCCACTGTTTCAGCCCCTCTGATTCAGCCCCTCTGATTCAGCCCCTCTGTTTCTCGCCCTCTGTTTCAGCCCCTCTGTTTCTCGCCCTCTGTTTCAGCCCCTCTGTTTCTCGCCCTCTGTTTCAGCCCCTCTGTTTCAGCCCCTCTGTTTCTCGCCCTCTGTGTCTGCCACTCTATTTCTCGCCCTCTGTTTAAGCCATGCTGTTTCTCGCCCTCTGTTTCAGCCCCGCTGATTCAGTCCCTCTGTTTCAGCCCCTCTGAATCAGCCCCTCTGATTCAGCCCCTCTGTTTCAGCCCCTCTGTTTCAGCCCCTCTGTTTCTCGCCCTCTGTTTCAGCCCCTCTGATTGTCGCCCTCTGTTTCAGCCCCTCTGTTTCTCGCCCTCTGCTTTAGCCCCTCTGTTTCAGCCCCTCTGTTTCTCGCCCTCTGTTTCAGCCCCTCTGTTTCAGCCCCTCTGTTTCTCGCCCTCTGTTTCTGCCCCTCTGTTTCTCGCCCTCTGTTTCAGCCCCTATGTTTCTCGCCCTCTGTTGCAGCCCCGCTGATTTAGCACCTCTGTTTCAGCCCCTCTGAATCAGCCCCTCTGATTCAGCCATACTGTTTCAGCCCCTCTGTTTCAGCCCCTCTGTTTCTCGCCCTCTGTTTCAGCCCATCTGATTCTCGCCCTCTGTTTCAGCCCTTCTGTTTCTCGCCCTCTGTTTCAGCACCTCTGATTCAGCCCCTATGCTTCAGCCCCTCTGATTCAGCCCCTCTCATTCAGCCCCTCTGATTCAGCCCCTCTGTTTCTCGCCCCCTGTTTCAGCCCCTCGGTTTCAGCCCCTCTGTTTCAGCGCCTCTGTTTCTCGCTCTCTGTTTCAGCCCCTCTGTTTCTCGCCCTCTGATTCAGCCCCGCTGATTCAGCCCCTCTGTTTCAGCCCCTCTGAATCAGCCCCTCTGATTCAGCCCCTCTGTTTCAGCATCTCTGTTTCAGCCCCTCTGTTTCTCGCCCTCTGTTTCAGCCCATCTGATTCTCGCCCTCTGTTTCAGCCCTTCTGATTCTCGCCCTCTGTTTCAGCCCCTCTGATTCAGCCCCTCTGTTTCAGCCCCTCTGATTCAGCCACTCTGATTCAGCCCCTCTGATTCAGCCCCTCTGTTTCTCCCCCTCTGTTCCAGCCCCTCTGTTTCAGCCCCTCTGTTTAAGCCACTCTGTTTCAGCCCCTCTGTTTCAGCCCCTCTGTTTCTCGCCCTCTGTTTCAGCCCCTCTGTTTCTCGCCCTCTGTTTCAGCCCCTCTGTTTCAGCCCGTCTGTTTCAGCCACTCTGTTTCTTGCCCTCTGTTTCAGCCCCTCTGTTTCTCACCCTCTGTTTCAGCCCCTCTGATTCAGTCCATCTGTTTCTCGCCCTCTGTTTCAGCCCCTCTGTTTCTCGCCCTCTGTTTCAGCCCCTCTGTTTCAGCCCCTCTGTTTCAGCCCCTCTGTTTCTCGCCCTCTGTTTCAGCCCCACTGTTTCTCGCCCACTGTTTCAGGCCCTCTGTTTCTCGCCCTCTGTTTCAGCCCCTCTGATGCAGCCCCTCTGTTTCAGCCCCTCTGATTCAGCCCCTCAGTTTCAGCCCCTCTGATTCAGGCGCCTCTGTATCAGCCCCTCTGTTTCTCGCCCTCTATTTCTCACCCTCTGTTTCTAGCCCTCTGTTTCAGCCCCTCTGTTTTTCGCCCTCTGTTTGAGCCCCTCTGTTTCTTGCCCTCTGATTCAGGCTCTCTTTTTCAGCCCGTCTGCTTCAGCCCCTCTGTTTCAGCCCCTCTGTTTCTCGCCCTCTGTTTCAGCCCCTCTGATTCTCGCCCTCTGTTTCAGCCCCTCTGTTTCTCGCCCTCTGTTTCAGCCCCTCTGATTCAGCCCCTCTGTTTCAGCCCCTCTGATTCAGCCCCTCTGATTCCGCCCCTCTGATTCAGCCCCTCTGTTTCTCGCCCTCTGTTTCAGCCCCTCTGTTTCAGCCCCTCTGTTTCAGCCCCTCTGTTTCTCACCCTCTGTTTGAGCCCCTCTGATTCAGCCCCTCTGATTCAGCCCCTCTGTTTCCCGCCCCTCTGTTTCAGCCCCTCTGTTTCCCGCCCCTCTGTTTCAGCCCCTCTGTTTCTCGCCCTCTGTTTCAGCCCCTCTGATTCAGACCCTCTGTTTCAGCCCCTCTGTTTCTCCGCCTCTTTTCCAGCCCCTCTGTTTCAGCCCCTCTGTTTCAGTCACTCTGTTTCAGCCCCTCTGTTTCAGTCCCTCTGTTTCTCGCCCTCTGTTTCAGCCCCTCTGTTTCAGCCCGTCTGTTTCAGCCACTCTGTTTCTCGCCCTCTGTTTCAGCCCCTCTGTTTCTCACCATCTGTTTCAGCCCCTCTGATTCAGCCACTCTGTTTCTCGCCCTCTGTTTCAGCTCCTCTGTTTCTCGCCCTCTGTTTCAGCCCCTCTGTTTCAGCCCCTCTGTTTCAGCCCCTCTGTTTCTCGCCCTCTGTTTCAGCCCCTCTGTTTCTCGCCCTCTGTTTCAGCCCTTCTGATTCTGCCCCTCTGTTTCAGCACCTCTGTTTCAGCCCCTCTGTTTCAGCCCCTCTGTTTCTCGCCCTCTGTTTCTCGCCCGCTGTTTCAGCCTCTTTGTTTCTCGCCCTCTGTTTCAGCCCCACTGTTTCAGCCCCTCTGATTCAGCCGCTCTGATTCAGCCCCTCTGTTTCTCGCCCTCTGTTTCAGCCCCTCTGTTTCAGCCCCTCTGTTTCTTGCCCTCTGTTTCAGCCCCTCTGTTTCTCGCCCTCTGTTTCAGCCCCACTGTTTCAGCCCCTCTGATTCAGCCTCTCTGATTCAGCCCCTCTGTTTCTCGCCCTCTGTTTCAGCCCCTCTGTTTCAGCCCCTCTGATTCAGCCCCTCAGTTTCAGCCCCTCTGATTCAGCCCCTCTGTTTCAGCCCCTCTGTTTCTCGCCCTCTATTTCTCACCCTCTGTTTCTCGCCCTCTGTTTCAGCCCCTCTGTTTTTCGCCCTCTGTTTCAGCCCCTCTGTTTCTTGCCCTCTGATTCAGGCTCTCTTTTTCAGCCCGTCTGCTTCAGCCCCTCTGTTTCAGCCCCTCTGTTTCTCGCCCTCTGTTTCAGCCCCTCTGATTCTCGCCCTCTGTTTCAGCCCCTCTGTTTCTCGCCCTCTGTTTCAGCCCCTCTGATTCAGCCCCTCTGTTTCAGCCCCTCTGATTCAGGCCCTCTGATTCAGCCCCTCTGTTTCTCGCCCTCTGTTTCAGCCCCTCTGTTTCAGCCCTCTGTTTCAGCCCCTCTGTTTCTCACCCTCTGTTTCAGCCCCTCTGATTCAGCCCCTCTGATTCAGCCCCTCTGATTCAGCCCCTCTGTTTCCCGCCCCTCTGTTTCAGCACCTCTGTTTCTCGCCGTCTGTTTCAGCCCCTCAGTTTCTCGACATCTGTTTCAGCCCCACTGTTTCAGCCCCTCTGTTTCAGCCACTCTGTTTCAGCCCCTCTGTTTCTCGCCCTCTGTTTCAGCCCCTCTGTTTCTCGCCCTCTGTTTCAGCCCCTCTGATTCAGCCCCTCTGTTTCAGCCCCTCTGTTTCTCCGCCTCTTTTCCAGCCCCTCTGTTTCAGCCCCTCTGTTTCAGTCACTCTGTTTCAGCCCCTCTGTTTCAGCCCCTCTGTTTCTCGCCCTCTGTTTCAGTCCCTCTGTTTCTCGCCCTCTGTTTCAGCCCCTCTGTTTCTCACCCTCTGTTTCAGCCCCTCTGATTCAGCCACTCTGTTTCTCGCCCTCTGTTTCAGCCCCTCTGTTTCAGCCCCTCTGTTTCTCGCACTCTGTTTCAGAGCCTCTGTTTCTCGCCCTCTGTTTCAGCCCTTCTGATTCTGCCCCTCTGTTTCAGCACCTCTGTTTCAGCCCCTCTGTTTCAGCCCCCCTGTTTCTCGCCCTCTGTTTCTCGCCCGCTGTTTCAGCCCCTTTGTTTCTCGCCCTCTGTTTCAGCCCCACTGTTTCAGCCCCTCTGATTCAGCCGCTCTGATTCAGCCCCTCTGTTTCTCGCCCTCTGTTTCAGCCCCTCTGTTTCAGCCCCTCTGTTTCTCGCCCTCTGTTTCAGCCCCTCTGTTTCTCGCCCTCTGTTTCAGCCCCACTGTTTCAGCCCCTCTGATTCAGCCCCTCTGATTCAGCCCCTCTGTTTCTCGCCCCCTGTTTCAGCCCCTCTGTTTCAGCCCCTCTGTTTCAGCTCCTCTGTTTCTCGCCCTCTGTTTCAGCTCCTCTGTTTCTCGCCCTCTGTTTCAGCCACTTTGTTTCAGCCCCTTTGTTTCTCGCCCTCTGTTTCTGCCGCTCTGTTTCTCGCCCGCTGTTTCGGCCCCGCTGTTTCTCGCCCTCTGTTTCAGCCTCGCTGATTCAGCCCCTCTGTTTCAGCCCCTCTGAATCAGCCCCTCTGATTCAGCCCCTCTGTTTCAGCCCCTCTGTTTCAGCCCCTCTGTTTCTCGCCCTCTGTTTCAGCCCCTCTGATTCTCGCCCTCTGTTTCAGCCCCTCTGTTTCTCGCCCTCTGTTTTAGCCCCTCTGTTTCAGCCCCTCTGTTTCTCGCCCTCTGTTTTAGCCCCTCTGTTTCAGCCCCTCTGTTTCAGCCCCTCTGTTTCAGCCCCTCTGTTTCTCGCCCTCTGTTTCAGCCCCACTGTTTCTCGCCCACTGTTTCAGGCCCTCTGTTTCTCGCCCTCTGTTTCAGCCCCTCTGATTCAGCCCCTCTGTTTCAGCCCCTCTGATTCAGCCCCTCAGTTTCAGCCCCTCTGATTCAGGCGCCTCTGTATCAGCCCCTCTGTTTCTCGCCCTCTATTTCTCACCCTCTGTTTCTAGCCCTCTGTTTCAGCCCCTCTGTTTTTCGCCCTCTGTTTGAGCCCCTCTGTTTCTTGCCCTCTGATTCAGGCTCTCTTTTTCAGCCCCTCTGCTTCAGCCCCTCTGTTTCAGCCCCTCTGTTTCTCGCCCTCTGTTTCAGCCCCTCTGATTCTCGCCCTCTGTTTCAGCCCCTCTGTTTCTCGCCCTCTGTTTCAGCCCCTCTGATTCAGCCCCTCTGTTTCAGCCCCTCTGATTCAGCCCCTCTGATTCAGCCCCTCTGATTCAGCCCCTCTGTTTCTCGCCCTCTGTTTCAGCCCCTCTGTTTCAGCCCCTCTGTTTCAGCCCCTCTGTTTCTCACCCTCTGTTTCAGCCCCTCTGATTCAGCCCCTTTGATTCAGCCCCTCTGATTCAGCCCCTCTGTTTCCCGCCCCTCTGTTTCAGCCCCTCTGTTTCCCGCCCCTCTGTTTCAGCACCTCTGTTTCTCGCCCTCTGTTTCAGCCCCTCAGTTTCTCGACATCTGTTTCAGCCCCACTCTTTCAGCCCCTCTGCTTCAGCCACTCTGTTTCAGCCCCTCTGTTTCTCGCCCTCTGTTTCAGCCCCTCTGTTTCTCGCCCTCTGTTTCAGCCCCTCTGATTCAGCCCCTCTGTTTCAGCCCCTCTGTTTCTCCGCCTCTTTTCCAGCCCCTCTGTTTCAGCCCCTCTGTTTCAGTCACTCTGTTTCAACCCCTCTGTTTCAGTCCCTCTGTTTCTCGCCCTCTGTTTCAGCCTCTCTGTTTCAGCCCATCTGTTTCAGCCACTCTGTTTCTCGCCCTCTGTTTCAGCCCCTCTGTTTCTCACCATCTGTTTCAGCCCCTCTGATTCAGCCACTCTGTTTCTCGCCCTCTGTTTCAGCCCCTCTGTTTCTCGCCCTCTGTTTCAGCCCCTCTGTTTCAGCCCCTCTGTTTCAGCCCCTATGTTTCTCGCCCTCTGTTTCAGCCCCTCTGTTTCTCGCCCTCTGTTTCAGCCCTTCTGATTCTGCCCCTCTGTTTCAGCACCTCTGTTTCAGCCCCTCTGAATCAGCCCCTCTGATTCAGCCCCTCTGTTTCAGCCCCTCTGTTTCAGCCCCTCTGTTTCTCGCCCTCTGTTTCAGCCCCTCTGATTCTCGCCCTCTGTTTCAGCCCCTCTGTTTCTCGCCCTCTGTTTTAGCCCCTCTGATTCAGCCCCTCTGTTTCAGCCCCTCTGATTCAGCCCCTCTGATTCAGCCCCTCTGATTCAGCTCCTCTGTTACTCGCCCTCTGTTTCAGCCTCTCTGTTTCAGCCCCTCTGTTTCAGCCCCTCTCTTTCTCACCCTCTGTTTCAGCCCCTCTGATTCAGCCCCTCTGATTCTGCCCCTCTGATTCAGCCCCTCTGTTTCCCGCCCCTCTGTTTCAGCCCCTCTGTTTCTCGCCCTCTGTTTCAGCCCCTCTGATTCTCGCCCACTGTTTCAGCCCCTCTGTTTCAGCCCCTCTGTTTCAGCCCCTCTGAATAAGCCCCTCTGATTCAGCCCCTCTGTTTCAGCCCCTCTGTTTCAGCCCCTCTGTTTCTCGCCCTCTGTTTTTGCCCCTCTGATTCAGCCCCTCTGTTTCAGCCCCTCTGAATAAGCCCCTCTGATTCAGCCCCTCTGTTTCAGCCCCTCTGTTTCAGCCACCCTGTTTCTCGCCCTCTGTTTCAGCCCCGCTGATTCAGCCCCACTGTTTCAGCCCCTCTGAATAAGCCCCTCTGATTCAGCCCCTCTGTTTCAGCCCCTCTGTTTCAGCCCCTCTGTTTCTCGCCCTCTGTTTTTGCCCCTCTGATTCAGCCCCTCTGTTTCAGCCCCTCTAATTCAGCCCCTCTGTTTCTCACCCTCTGTTTCAGCCCCTCTGTTTCCCGACCCTCTGTTTCAGCCCCTCTGTTACTCGCCCTCTGTTTCAGCCCCTCTGTTTCTCGCCCTCTGTTTCAGCCCCTCTGTTTCAGCCCCTCTGTTTCTCGCCCTCTGTGTCTGCCACTCTATTTCTCGCCCTCTGTTTAAGCCACGCTGTTTCTCGCCCTCTGTTTCAGCCCCGCTGATTCAGTCCCTCTGTTTCAGCCCCTCTGAATCAGCCCCTCTGATTCAGCCCCTCTGTTTCAGCCCCTCTGTTTCAGCCCCTCTGTTTCTCGCCCTCTGTTTCAGCCCCTCTGATTGTCGCCCTCTGTTTCAGCCCCTCTGTTTCTCGCCCTCTGCTTTAGCCCCTCTGATTCAGCCCCTCTGTTTCAGCCCCTCTGATTCAGCCCCTCTGATTCAGCCCCTCTGATTCAGCCCCTCTGTTTTTCGCCCTCTGTTTCAGCTCCTCTGTTTCAGCCCCTCTGTTTCTCGCCCTCTGTTTCAGCCCCTCTGTTTCTCGCCCTCTGTTTCAGCCCCTCTGTTTCAGCCCCTCTGTTTCAGCCCCTCTGTTTCTCGCCCTCTGTTTCAGCCCCTCTGTTTCTCGGCCTCTGTTTCAGCCCCTCTGTTTAAGCCCCTCTGTTTCAGCCCCTCTGTTTCTCGCCCTCTGTTTCAGCCCCTCTGTTTCAGCCCCTCTGTTTCAGCCCCTCTGATTCAGCCCCTCTGTTTCAGCCCCTCTGTTTCTCGCCCTCTATTTCTCACCCTCTGTTTCTCACCCTCTGTTTCAGCCCCTCTGTTTTTCGCCCTCTGTTTCAGCCCCTCTGTTTCTTGCCCTCTGATTCAGGCTCTCTTTTTCAGCCCGTCTGTTTCAGCCCCTCTGTTTCAGCCCCTCTGTTTCTCGCCCTCTGTTTCAGCCCCTCTGATTCTCGCCCTCTGTTTCAGCCCCTCTGTTTCTCGCCCTCTGTTTCAGCCCCTCTGATTCAGCCCCGCTGTTTCAGCCCCTCTGATTCAGCCCCTCTGATTCAGCCCCTCTGATTCAGCCCCTCTGTTTCTCGCCCTCTGTTTCAGCCCCTCTGTTTCTCGCCCTCTGTTTCAGCCCCTCTGTTTCTCGCCCTCTGTTTCAGCCCCTCTGATTCAGCCCCTCTGTTTCAGCCCCTCTGTTTCAGTCACTCTGTTTCAGCCCCTCTGATTCAGCCCCTCTGTTTCTCGCCCTCTGTTTCAGCCCCTCTGTTTCAGCCCCTCTGTTTCAGCCCCTCTGTTTCTCGCCCTCTGTTTCAGCCCCTCTGTTTCTCGCCCTCTGTTTCAGGCCCTCTGTTTCTCGCCCTCTGTTTCAGCCCCTCTGATTCAGCCCCTCTGTTTCAGCCCCTCTGATTCAGCCCCTCTGTTTCAGCCCCTCTGTTTCAGCCCCTCTGTTTCAGCCCCTCTGTTTCTCGCCCTCTGTTTCTCGCCCGCTGTTTCAGCCCCTTTGTTTCTCCCCCTCTGTTTCAGCCCCACTGTTTCAGCCCCTCTGATTCAGCCCCTCTGATTCAGCCCCTCTGTTTCTCGCCCTCTGTTTCAGCCCCTCTGTTTCTCGCCCTCTGTTTCAGCCCCTCTGTTTCTCGCCCTCTGTTTCAGCCCCTCTGTTTCAGCCCTCTGTTTCTCGCCCTCTGTGTCTGCCACTCTATTTTTCGCCCTCTGTTTAAGCCACGCTGTTTCTCGCCCTCTGGTTCAGCCCCGCTGATTCAGTCCCTCTGTTTCAGCCCCTCTGAATCAGCCCCTCTGATTCAGCCCCTCTGTTTCAGCCCCTCTGTTTCAGCCCTCTGTTTCGCGCCCTCTGTTTCAGCCCCTCTGATTGTCGCCCTCTGTTTCAGCCCCTCTGTTTCTCGCCCTCTGCTTTAGCCCCTCTGATTCAGCCCTCTGTTTCAGCCCTCTGATTCAGCCCCTCAGATTCAGCCCCTCTGATTCAGCCCCTCTGTTTTTCGCCCTCTGTTTCAGCTCCTCTGTTTCAGCCCCTCTGTTTCTCGCCCTCTGTTTCAGCCCCTCTGTTTCTCGCCCTCTGTTTCAGCCCCTCTGTTTCAGCCCTCTGTTTCAGCCCCTCTGTTTCTCGCCCTCTGTTTCAGCCCCTCTGTTTATCGCCCTCTGTTTCAGCCCCTCTGTTTAAGCCCCTCTGTTTCAGCCCCTCTGTTTCTCGCCCTCTGTTTCAGCCCCTCTGTTTCAGCCCCTCTGTTTCAGCCCCACTGTTTCAGCCCCTCTGTTTCTCGCCCTCTGTTTCAGACCCCCTCTGTTTCTCGCCCTCTGTTCAGCCCCTATGTTTTTCGCCCCTCTGTTTCAGCCTCTCTGTTTCTCGCCCTCTGTTTCAGCCCTCTGTTTCAGCCCCTCTGTTATCGCCCTCTGTTTCTGCCCCTCTGTTTCTCGCCCCTCTGTTCAGCCCCTACGTTTCTCGCCCTCTGTTACAGCCCCGCTGATTTATCACCTCTGTTTCAGCCCCTCTGAATCAGCCCCTCTGATTCAGCCATACTGTTTCAGCCCCTCTGTTTCAGCCCCTCTGTTTCTCGCCCTCTGTTTCAGCCCATCTGATTCTCGCCCTCTGTTTCAGCCCTTCTGTTTCTCGCCCTCTGTTTCAGCACCTCTGATTCAGCCCCTCAGCTTCAGCCCCTCTGATTCAGCCCCTCTGATTCAGCACCTCTGATTCAGCCACTCTGTTTCTCGCCCCCTGTTTCAGCCCCTCGGTTTCAGCCCCTCAGTTTCAGTGCCTCTGTTTCTCGCTCTCTGTTTCAGCCCCTCTGTTTCTCGCCCTCTGATTCAGCCCCGCTGATTCAGCCCCTCTGTTTCAGCCCCTCTGAATCAGCCCCTCTGATTCAGCCCCTCTGTTTCAGCATCTCTGTTTCAGCCCCTCTGTTTCTCGCCCTCTGTTTCAGCCCATCTGATTCTCGCCCTCTGTTTCAGCCCTTCTGATTCTCGCCCTCTGTTTCAGCCCCTCTGATTCAGCCCCTCTGTTTCTGCCCCTCTGATTCAGCCCCTCTGATTCAGCCCCTCTGATTCAGCCCCTCTGTTTCTCGCCCTCTGTTTCAGCCCCTAGGTTTCAGCCCCTCTGTTTCAGCGCCTCTGTTTCTCGCCCTCTGTTTCAGCCCCTCTGTTTCTCGGCCTCTGTTTCAGCCCCTCTGATTCAGCCCCTCTGTTTCAGCCCCTATGTTTCTCCCCCTCTGTTCCAGCCCCTCTGTTTCAGTCCCTCTGTTTAAGCCACTCTGTTTCAGCCCCTCTGTTTCAGCCCCTCTGTTTCTCGCCCTCTGTTTCAGCCGCACTGTTTCTCGCCCTCTGTTTCAGCCCCTCTGTTTCAGCCCGTCTGTTTCAGCCACTCTGTTTCTCGCCCTCTGTTTCAGCCCCTCTGTTTCAGCCCCTCTGATTCAGTCCATCTGTTTCTCGCCCTCTGTTTCAGCCCCTCTGTTTCTCGCCCTCTGTTTCAGCCCCTCTGATTCAGCCCCTCTGATTCAGCCCCTCTGTTTCCCGCCCCTCTGTTTCAGCCACTCTGTTTCAGCCCCTCTGTTTCAGCCCCTCTGTTTCTCGCCCTCTGTTTCAGCCGCACTGTTTCTCGCCCTCTGTTTCAGCCCCTCTGTTTCAGCCCGTCTGTTTCAGCCACTCTGTTTCTCGCCCTCTGTTTCAGCCCCTCTGTTTCAGCCCCTCTGATTCAGTCCATCTGTTTCTCGCCCTCTGTTTCAGCCCCTCTGTTTCTCGCCCTCTGTTTCAGCCCCTCTGATTCAGCCCCTCTGATTCAGCCCCTCTGTTTCCCGCCCCTCTGTTTCAGCCACTCTGTTTCTCGCCCTCTGTTTCAGCCCCTCTGTTTTTCGCCCTCTGTTTGAGCCCCTCTGTTTCTCGCCCTCTGTTTCAGCCCCTCTGATTCTCGCCCTCTGTTTCAGCCCCTCTGTTTCTCGCCCTCTGTTTCAGCCCCTCTGATTCTGCCCCTTTGTTTCAGCCCCTCTGATTCAGCCCCTCTGATTCAGCCCCTCTGATTCAGCCCCTCTGTTTCTCGCCCTCTGTTTCAGCCCCTCTGTTTCAGCTCCTCTGTTTCAGCCCCTCTGTTTCTCACCCTCTGTTTCAGCCCCTCTGATTCAGCCCCTCTGATTCAGCCCCTCTGATTCAGCCCCTCTGTTTCCCGCCCCTCTGTTTCAGCCCCTCTGTTTCCCGCCCCTCTGTTTCAGCACCTCTGTTTCTCGCCCTCTGTTTCAGCCCCTCAGTTTCTCGACATCTGTTTCAGCCCCACTGTTTCAGCGCCTCTGTTTCAGCCACTCTGTTTCAGCCCCTCTGTTTCTCGCCCTCTGTTTCAGCCCCTCTGTTTCTCGCCCTCTGTTTCAGCCCCTCTGATTCAGCCCCTCTGTTTCAGCCCCTCTGTTTCTCCGCCTCTTTTCCAGCCCCTCTGTTTCAGCCCCTCTGTTTCAGTCACTCTGTTTCAGCCCCTCTGTTTCAGCCCCTCTGTTTCTCGCCCTCTGTTTCAGCCCCTCTGTTTCTCGCCCTCTGTTTCAGCCCCTCTGTTTCAGCCCGTCTGTTTCAGCCACTCTGTTTCTCGCCCTCTGTTTCAGCCCCTCTGTTTCTCACCATCTGTTTCAGCCCCTCTGATTCAGCCACTCTGTTTCTCGCCCTCTGTTTCAGCCCCTCTGTTTCTCGCCCTCTGTTTCAGCCCCTCTGTTTCAGCCCCTCTGTTTCAGCCCCTCTGTTTCTCGCCCTCTGTTTCAGCCCCTCTGTTTCTCGCCCTCTGTTTCAGCCCTTCTGATTCTGCCCCTCTGTTTCAGCACCTCTGTTTCAGCCCCTCTGTTTCAGCCCCTCTGTTTCTCGCCCTCTGTTTCTCGCCCGCTGTTTCAGCCCCTTTGTTTCTCGCCCTCTGTTTCAAACCCAATGTTTCAGCCCCTCTGATTCAGCCGCTCTGATTCAGCCCCTCTGTTTCTCGCCCTCTGTTTCAGCCCCTCTGTTTCAGCCCCTCTGTTTCTCGCCCTCTGTTTCAGCCCCTCTGTTTCTCGCCCTCTGTTTCAGCCCCACTGTTTCAGCCCCTCTGATTCAGCCCCTCTGATTCAGCCCCTCTGTTTCTTGCCCTCTGTTTCAGACCCTCTGTTTCAGCCCCTCTGATTCAGCCCCTCAGTTTCAGCCCCTCTGATTCAGCCCCTCTGTTTCAGCCCTCTGTTTCTCGCCCTCTATTTCTCACCCTCTGTTTCTCGCCCTCTGTTTCAGCCCCTCTGTTTTTCGCCCTCTGTTTCAGCCCCTCTGTTTCTTGCCCTCTGATTCAGGCTCTCTTTTTCAGCCCGTCTGCTTCAGCCCCTCTGTTTCAGCCCCTCTGTTTCTCGCCCTCTGTTTCAGCCCCTCTGATTCTCGCCCTCTGTTTCAGCCCCTCTGTTTCTCGCCCTCTGTTTCAGCCCCTCTGATTCAGCCCCTCTGTTTCAGCCCCTCTGATTCAGCCCCTCTGATTCAGCCCCTCTGATTCAGCCCCTCTGTTTCTTCCCCTCTGTTTCAGCCCCTCTGTTTCAGCCCCTCTGTTTCAGCCCCTCTGTTTCTCACCCTCTGTTTCAGCCCCTCTGATTCAGCCCCTCTGATTCAGCCCCTCTGATTCAGCCCCTCTGTTTCCCGCCCCTCTGTTTCAGCACCTCTGTTTCTCGCCGTCTGTTTCAGCCCCTCAGTTTCTCGACATCTGTTTCAGCCCCACTGTTTCAGCCCCTCTGTTTCAGCCACTCTGTTTCAGCCCCTCTGTTTCTCGCCCTCTGTTTCAGCCCCTCTGTTTCTCGCCCTCTGTTTCAGCCCCTCTGATTCAGCCCCTCTGTTTCAGCCCCTCTGTTTCTCCGCCTCTTTTCCAGCCCCTCTGTTTCAGCCCCTCTGTTTCAGTCACTCTGTTTCAGCCCCTCTGTTTCAGCCCCTCTGTTTCTCGCCGTCTGTTTCAGTCCTCTGTTTCTCGCCCTCTGTTTCAGCCCCTCTGTTTCAGCCCGTCTGTTTCAGCCACTCTGTTTCTCGCCCTCTGTTTCAGCCCCTCTGTTTCTCGCCCTCTGTTTCAGCCCCTCTGTTTCTCGCCCTCTGTTTCTCGCCCTCTGTTTCAGCCCCTCTGTTTCTCGCCCTCTGTTTCAGCCCCTCTGTTTCAGCCCCTCTGTTTCAGCCCCTCTGTTTCTCGCCCTCTGTTTCAGACCCTCTGTTTCTCGCCCTCTGTTTCAGCCCTTCTGATTCTGCCCCTCTGTTTCAGTACCTCTGTTTCAGCCCCTCTGTTTCAGCCCCTCTGTTTCTCGCCCTCTGTTTCTCGCCCGCTGTTTCAGCCCCTTTGTTTCTCGCCCTCTGTTTCAGCCCCACTGTTTCAGCCCCTCTGATTCAGCCGCTCTGATTCAGCCCCTCTGTTTCTCGCCCTCTGTTTCAGCCCCTCTGTTTCAGCCCCTTTGTTTCTCGCCCTCTGTTTCAGCCCCTCTGTTTCTCGCCCTCTGTTTCAGCCCCACTGTTTCAGCCCCTCTGATTCAGCCCCTCGGATTCAGCCCCTCTGTTTCTCGCCCTCTGTTTCAGCCCCTCTGTTTCAGCCCCTCTGTTTCAGCTCCTCTGTTTCTCGCCCTCTGTTTCAGCCCCTCTGTTTCTCGCCCTCTGTTTCAGCCCCTTTGTTTCAGCCCCTTTGTTTCTCGCCCTCTGTTTCTGCTGCTCTGTTTCTCGCCCGCTGTTTCGGCCCCGCTGATTCAGCCCCTCTGTTTCAGCCCCTCTGAATCAGCCACTCTGATTCAGCCCCTCTGTTTCAGCCCCTCTGTTTCAGCCCCTCTGTTTCTCGCCCTCTGTTTCAGCCCCTCTGATTCTCGCCCTCTGTTTCAGCCCCTCTGTTTCTCCCCCTCTGTTTTAGCCCCTCTGATTCAGCCCCTCTGTTTCAGCCCCTCTGATTCAGCCCCTCTGATTCAGCCCCTCTGATTCAGCTCCTCTGTTTCTCGCCCTCTGTTTCAGCCTCTCTGTTTCAGCCCCTCTGTTTCAGCCCCTCTGTTTCTCACCCTCTGTTTCAGCCCCTCTGATTCAGCCCCTCTGATTCTGCCCCTCTGATTCAGCCCCTCTGTTTCCCGCCCCTCTGTTTCAGCCCCTCTGTTTCTCGCCCTCTGTTTCAGCCCCTCTGTTTCTCGCCCACTGTTTCAGCCCCTCTGTTTCAGCCCCTCTGTTTCAGCCCCTCTGAATAAGCCCCTCTGATTCAGCCCCTCTGTTTCAGCCCCTCTGTTTCAGCCCCTCAGTTTCTCGCCCTCTGTTTTTGCCCCTCTGATTCAGCCCCTCTGTTTCAGCCCCTCTGAATAAGCCCCTCTGATTCAGCCCCTCTGTTTCAGCCCCTCTGTTTCAGCCACCCTGTTTCTCGCCCTCTGTTTCAGCCCCGCTGATTCATCCCCACTGTTTCAGCCCCTCTGAATAAGCCCCTCTGATTCAGCCCCTCTGTTTCAGCCCCTCTGTTTCAGCCCCTCTGTTTCTCGCCCTCTGTTTTTGCCCCTCTGATTCAGCCCCTCTGTTTCAGCCCCTCTGATTCAGCCCCTCTGTTTCTCACCCTCTGTTTCAGCCCCTCTGTTTCCCGACCCTCTGTTTCAGCCCCTCTGTTTCTCACCCTCTGTTTCAGCCCCTCTGTTTCCCGACCCTCTGTTTCAGCCCCTCTGTTTCTCGCCCTCTGTTTCAGCCCTTCTGATTCTGCCCCTCTGTTTCAGCACCTCTGTTTCAGCCCCTCTGTTTCAGCCCCTCTGTTTCTCGCCCTCTGTTTCTCGCCCGCTGTTTCAGCCCCTTTGTTTCTCGCCCTCTGTTTCAGCCCCACTGTTTCAGCCCCTCTGATTCAGCCGCTCTGATTCAGCCCCTCTGTTTCTCGCCCTCTGTTTCAGCCCCTCTGTTTCAGCCCCTCTGTTTCTCGCCCTCTGTTTCAGCCCCTCTGTTTCTCGCCCTCTGTTTCAGCCCCACTGTTTCAGCCCCTCTGATTCAGCCCCTCTGATTCAGCCCCTCTGTTTCTCGCCCTCTGTTTCAGCCCCTCTGTTTCAGCCCCTCTGATTCAGCCCCTCAGTTTCAGCCCCTCTGATTCAGCCCCTCTGTTTCAGCCCCTCTGTTTCTCGCCCACTATTTCTCACCCTCTGTTTCTCGCCCTCTGTTTCAGCCCCTCTGTTTTTCGCTCTCTGTTTCAGCCCCTCTGTTTCTTGCCCTCTGATTCAGGCTCTCTTTTTCAGCCCGTCTGCTTCAGCCCCTCTGTTTCAGCCCCTCTGTTTCTCGCCCTCTGTTTCAGCCCCTCTGATTCTCGCCCTCTGTTTCAGCCCCTCTGTTTCTCGCCCTCTGTTTCAGCCCCTCTGATTCAGCCCCTCTGTTTCAGCCCCTCTGATTCAGCCCCTCTGATTCAGCCCCTCTGATTCAGCCCCTCTGTTTCTCGCCCTCTGTTTCAGCCCCTCTGTTTCAGCCCCTCTGTTTCAGCCCCTCTGTTTCTCACCCTCTGTTTCAGCCCCTCTGATTCAGCCCCTCTGATTCAGCCCCTCTGATTCATCCCCTCTGTTTCCCGCCCCTCTGTTTCAGCACCTCTGTTTCTCGCCGTCTGTTTCAGCCCCTCAGTTTCTCGACATCTGTTTCAGCCCCACTGTTTCAGCCCCTCTGTTTCAGCCACTCTGTTTCAGCCCCTCTGTTTCTCGCCCTCTGTTTCAGCCCCTCTGTTTCTCGCCCTCTGATTCAGCCCCTCTGTTTCAGCCCCTCTGTTTCTCCGCCTCTTTTCCAGCCCCTCTGTTTCAGCCCCTCTGTTTCAGTCACTCTGTTTCAGCCCCTCTGTTTCAGCCCCTCTGTTTCTCGCCCTCTGTTTCAGTCCCTCTGTTTCTCGCCCTCTGTTTCAGCCCCTCTGTTTCAGCCCGTCTGTTTCAGCCACGCTGTTTCTCGCCCTCTGTTTCAGCCCCTCTGTTTCTCACCCTCTGTTTCAGCCCCTCTGATTCAGCCCCTCTGTTTCTCGCCCTCTGTTTCAGCCCCTCTGTTTCTCGCCCTCTGTTTCTCGCCCTCTGTTTCAGCCCCTCTGTTTCTCGCCCTCTGTTTCAGCCCCACTGTTTCAGCCCCTCTGTTTCAGCCCCTCTGTTTCTCGCCCTCTGTTTCAGACCCTCTGTTTCTCGCCCTCTGTTTCAGCCCTTCTGATTCTGCCCCTCTGTTTCAGCACCTCTGTTTCAGCCCCTCTGTTTCAGCCCCTCTGTTTCTCGCCCTCTGTTTCTCGCCCGCTGTTTCAGCCCCTTTGTTTCTCGCCCTCTGTTTCAGCCCCACTGTTTCAGCCCCTCTGATTCAGCCGCTCTGATTCAGCCCCTCTGTTTCTCGCCCTCTGTTTCAGCCCCTCTGTTTCAGCCCCTCTGTTTGTCGCCCTCTGTTTCAGCCCCTCTGTTTCTCGCCCTCTGTTTCAGCCCCACTGTTTCAGCCCCTCTGATTCAGCCCCTCGGATTCAGCCCCTCTGTTTCTCGCCCTCTGTTTCAGCCCCTCTGTTTCAGCCCCTCTGTTTCAGCTCCTCTGTTTCTCGCCCTCTGTTTCAGCCCCTCTGTTTCTCGCCCTCTGTTTCAGCCCCTTTGTTTCAGCCCCTTTGTTTCTCGCCCTCTGTTTCTGCCGCTCTGTTTCTCGCCCGCTGTTTCGGCCCCGCTGTTTCTCGCCCTCTGTTACAGCCTCGCTGATTCAGCCCCTCTGTTTCAGCCCCTCTGAATCAGCCCCTCTGATTCAGCCCCTCTGTTTCAGCCCCTCTGTTTCAGCCCCTCTGTTTCTCGCCCTCTGTTTCAGCCCCTCTGATTCTCGCCCTCTGTTTCAGCCCCTCTGTTTCTCGCCCTCTGTTTTAGCCCCTCTGATTCAGCCCCTCTGTTTCAGCCCCTCTGATTCAGCCCCTCTGATTCAGCCCCTCTGATTCAGCTCCTCTGTTTCTCGCCCTCTGTTTCAGCCTCTCTGTTTCAGCTCTTCTGTTTCAGCCCCTCTGTTTCTCACCCTCTGTTTCAGCCCCTCTGATTCAGCCCCTCTGATTCAGCCCCTCTGATTCAGCCCCTCTGTTTCCCGCCCCTCTGTTTCAGCCCCTCTGTTTCTCGCCCTCTGTTTCAGCCCCTCTGTTTCTCGCCCACTGTTTCAGCCCCTCTGTTTCAGCCCCTCTGTTTCAGCCCCTCTGAATAAGCCCCTCTGATTCAGCCCCTCTGTTTCAGCCCCTCTGTTTCAGCCCCTCAGTTTCTCGCCCTCTGTTTTTGCCCCTCTGATTCAGCCCCTCTGTTTCAGCCCCTCTGAAAAAGCCCCTCTGATTCAGCCCCTCTGTTTCAGCCCCTCTGAATAAGCCCCTCTGAATCAGCCCCTCTGTTTCAGCCCCTCTGTTTCAGCCACCCTGTTTCTCGCCCTCTGTTTCAGCCCCGCTGATTCAGCCCCACTGTTTCAGCCCCTCTGAATAAGCCCCTCTGATTCAACCCCTCTGTTTCAGCCCCTCTGTTTCAGCCCCTCTGTTTCTCGCCCTCTGTTTTAGCCCCTCTGATTCAGCCCCTCTGTTTCAGCCCCTCTGATTCAGCCCCTCTGTTTCTCACCCTCTGTTTCAGTCCCTCTGTTTCCCGACCCTCTGTTTCAGCCCCTCTGTTTCTCACCCTCTGTTTCAGCCCCTCTGTTTCCCGACCCTCTGTTTCAGCCCCTCTGTTTCAGCCCCTCTGTTTCAGCCCCTCTGTTTCTCACCCTCTGTTTCAGCCCCTCTGTTTCCCGACCCTCTGTTTCAGCCCCTCTGTTTCTCACCCTCTGTTTCAGCCACTCTGATTCAGCCCCTCTGATTCAGCCTCTCTGATTCTGCCCCTCTGTTTTACCCCCTCTGATTCAGCCCCTCTGTTTCAGCCCCTCTGATTCAGACCCTCTCTTTCAGCCCCTCTGAATCAGCCCCTCTGATTCAGCCCTTCTGTATCAGCCCCTCTGTTTCAGCCACTCTGTTTCTCGCACTCTGTTTCAGCCCCTCTGATTATCGCCCTCTGTTTCAGCCCCTCTGTTTCTCGCCCTCTGTTTCAGCCCCTCTGATTCTGCCCCACTGTTTTACCCCCTCTGATTCTTCACCTCTGATTCAGCCCCTCTGATACAGCCCCTCTGTTTCTCGACCACTGTTCCAGCCCTTCTGTTTCAGCCCCTCTGTTTCAGCCCCTCTGTTTCTCACCCTCTGTTTCAGCCCCTCTGATTCAGCCCCTCTGATTCAGCCCCTCTGTTTCAGCCCCTCTGTTTCAGCGGCTCTGTTTCGCCCTCTGTTTCAGCCCCTCTGTTTCTCGCCCTCTGTTTCAGCCCCTCTGATTCAGCCCCTGTGTATCAGCTCCTCTGTTTCTCGCCCTCTGTTCCAGCCCCTCTGTTTCAGCCCCTCTGTTTCAGCCACTCTGTTTCAGCCCCTCTGTTTCAGCCCCTCTGTTTCAGCCCCTCTGTTTCTCGCCCTCTGTTTCAGCCCCTCTGATTCTGCCCCTCTGTTTTACCCCCTCTGATTCAGCACCTCTGATTCAGCCCCTCTGATACAGCCCCTCTATTTCTCGACCACTGTTTCAGCCCCTCTGTTTCAGCCCCTCTGTTACAGCCCCTCTGTTTCTCACCCTCTGTTTCAGCCCCTCTGATTCACCCCCTCTGATTCAGCCCCTCTGATTCAGCCCCTCTGTTTCAGCCCCTCTGTTTCAGCGGCTCTGTTTCGCCCTCTGTTTCAGCCCCTCTGTTTCTCGCCCTCTGTTTCAGCCCCTCTGATTCAGCCCCTCTGTTTCAGCTCCTCTGTTTCTCCCCCTCTGTTCCAGCCCCTCTGTTTCAGCCCCTCTGTTTCAGCCACTCTGTTTCAGCCCCTCTGTTTCAGCCCCTCAGTTTCAGCCCCTCTGTTTCTCGCCCTCTGTTTCAGCCCCTCTGTTTCTCGCCCTCTGTTTCAGCCCCTCTGTTTCAGCCCGTCTGTTTCAGCCACTCTGTTTCTCGCCCTCTGTTTCAGCCCCTCTGATTCAGCCCCTCTGTTTCAGCCCCTCTGTCTCAGCCCCTCTGTTTCTCACCCTCTGTTTCAGCCCCTCTGATTCAGCCCCTCTGATTCAGCCCCTCTGATTCCACCCCTCTGTTTCCCGCCCCTCTGTTTCAGCCCCTCTGTTTCTCGCCCTCTGTTTCAGCCCCTCTGTTTCTCGCCCTCTGTTTCAGCCCCTCTGTTTAAGCCCCTCTGTTTCAGCCCCTCTGTTTCTCCCCCTCTGTTCCAGCCCATCTGTTTCAGCCCCTCTGTTTCAGCCACTCTGTTTAAGCCCCTCTGTTTCAGCCCCTCTGTTTCAGCCCCTCTGTTTCTCGCCCTCTGTTTCAGCCCCTCTGATTCTCGCCCTCTGTTTCAGCCCCTCTGTTTCTCGCCCTCTGTTTCAGCCCCTCTGATTCAGCCCCTCTGTTTCAGCCCCTCTGATTCAGCACCACTGATTCAGCCCCTCTGATTCAGCCCCTCTGTTTCTCACCCTCTGTTTCAGCCCCTCTGATTCAGCCCCTCAGATTCAGCCCCTCTGTTTCCCGCCCCTCTGTTTCAGCCCCTCTGTTTCTCGCCCTCTGTTTCAGTCCCTCTGTTTCTCGCCCTCTGTTTCAGCCCCTCTGTTTCAGCCCCTCTGTTTCAGCCCCTCTGTTTCAGCGCCTCTGTTTCGCCCTCTGTTTCAGCCCCTCTGTTTCTCGCCCTCTGTTTCAGCCCCTCTGATTCAGCCCCTCTGTTTCAGCTCCTCTGTTTCTCCCCCTCTGTTCCAGCCCCTCTGCTTCAGCCCCTCTGTTTCAGCCCCTCTGTTTCAGCCCCTCTGTTTCAGCCCTCTCTGTTTCAGCCCCTCTGTTTCTCGCCCTCTGTTTCAGCCCCTCTGTTTCAGCCCCTCTGATTCAGCCCCTCTGTTTCAGCTCCTCTGTTTCTCCCCCTCTGTTCCAGCCCCTCTGCTTCAGCCCCTCTGTTTCAGCCACTCTGTTTCAGCCCCTCTGTTTCAGCCCTCTCTGTTTCAGCCCCTCTGTTTCTCGCCCTCTGTTTCAGCCCTTCTGATTCTCGCCCTCTGTTTCTGCCCCTCTGATTCAGCCCCTCTGATTCAGCCCCTCTGATTCAGCCCCTCTGTTTCTCGGCCTCTGTTTCAGCCCCTCTGTTTCAGCCCCTCTGTTTCAGCGCCTCTGTTTCTCGCACTCTGTTTCAGCCCCTCTGTTTCTCGCCCTCTGTTTCAGCCCCTCTGATTCAGCCCCTCTGTTTCAGCCCCTATGTTTCTCCCCCTCTGTTCCAGCCCCTCTGTTTCAGCCCCTCTGTTTCAGCCACTCTGTTTCAGCCCCTCTGTTTCAGCCCGTCTGTTTCTCATCCTCTGTTTCAGCCCCTCTGTTTCAGCCCGTCTGTTTCAGCCACTCTGTTTCTCGCCCTCTGTTTCAGCCCCTCTGTTTCTCGCCCTCTGTTTCAGCCCCTCTGTTTCAGCCCGTCTGTTTCAGCCACTCTGTTTCTCGCCTTCTGTTTCAGCCCCTCTGTTTCTCACCCTCTGTTTCCGCCCCTCTGATTCAGCCCCTCTGTTTCTCGCCCTCTGTTTCAGCCCCTCTGTTTCAGCCCCTCTGTTTCAGCCCCTCTGTTTCTCGCCCACTGTTTCAGCCCCTCTGATTCTGCCCCTATGTTTTACCCCCTCTGATTCAGCCCCTCTGTTTCAGCCTCTCTGATTCAGACCCTCTGTTTCAGCCCCTCTGAATCAGCCCCTCTGATTCAGCCCCTCTGTTTCAGCCCCTCTGTTTCAGCCCCTCTGTTTCTCGCACTCTGTTTCAGCCCCTCTGATTATCGCCCTCTGTTTCAGCCCCTCTGATTCTGCCCCTCTGTTTTACCCCCTCTGATTCAGCACCTCTGATTCAGCCCCTCTGATACAGCCCCTCTGTTTCTCGACCACTGTTTCAGCCCCTCTGTTTCAGCCCCTCTGTTTCAGCCCCTCTGTTTCTCACCCTCTGTTTCAGCCCCTCTGATTCAGCCCCTCTGATTCAGCCCCTCTGTTTCAGCCCCATTGTTTCAGCGGCTCTGTTTCGCCCTCTGTTTCAGCCCCTCTGTTTCAGCCCATCTGATTCAGCCCCTGTGTATCAGCTCCTCTGTTTCTCCCCCTCTGTTCCAGCCCCTCTGTTTCAGCCCCTCTGTTTCAGCCACTCTGTTTCAGCCCCTCTGTTTCAGCCCCTCTGTTTCAGCCCCTCTGTTTCTCGCCCTCTGTTTCAGCCCCTCTGATTCTGCCCCTCTGTTTTACCCCCTCTGATTCAGCACCTCTGATTCAGCCCCTCTGATACAGCCCCTCTGTTTCTCGACCACTGTTTCAGCCCCTCTGTTTCAGCCCCTCTGTTTCAGCCCCTCTGTTTCTCACCCTCTGTTTCAGCCCCTCTGATTCACCCCCTCTGATTCAGCCCCTCTGATTCAGCCCCTCTGTTTCAGCCCCTCTGTTTCAGCGGCTCTGTTTCGCCCTCTGTTTCAGCCCCTCTGTTTCTCGCCCTCTGTTTCAGCCCCTCTGATTCAGCCCCTCTGTTTCAGCTCCTCTGTTTCTCCCCCTCTGTTCCAGCCCCTCTGTTTCAGCCCCTCTGTTTCAGCCACTCTGTTTCAGCCCCTCTGTTTCAGCCCCTCAGTTTCAGCCCCTCTGTTTCTCGCCCTCTGTTTCAGCCCCTCTGTTTCTCGCCCTCTGTTTCAGCCCCTCTGTTTCAGCCCGTCTGTTTCAGCCACTCTGTTTCTCGCCCTCTGTTTCAGCCCCTCTGATTCAGCCCCTCTGTTTCAGCCCCTCTGTCTCAGCCCCTCTGTTTCTCACCCTCTGTTTCAGCCCCTCTGATTCAGCCCCTCTGATTCAGCCCCTCTGATTCCACCCCTCTGTTTCCCGCCCCTCTGTTTCAGCCCCTCTGTTTCTCGCCCTCTGTTTCAGCCCCTCTGTTTCTCGCCCTCTGTTTCAGCCCCTCTGTTTAAGCCCCTCTGTTTCAGCCCCTCTGTTTCTCCCCCTCTGTTCCAGCCCATCTGTTTCAGCCCCTCTGTTTCAGCCACTCTGTTTAAGCCCCTCTGTTTCAGCCCCTCTGTTTCAGCCCCTCTGTTTCTCGCCCTCTGTTTCAGCCCCTCTGATTCTCGCCCTCTGTTTCAGCCCCTCTGTTTCTCGCCCTCTGTTTCAGCCCCTCTGATTCAGCCCCTCTGTTTCAGCCCCTCTGATTCAGCACCTCTGATTCAGCCCCTCTGATTCAGCCCCTCTGTTTCTCACCCTCTGTTTCAGCCCCTCTGATTCAGCCCCTCAGATTCAGCCCCTCTGTTTCCCGCCCCTCTGTTTCAGCCCCTCTGTTTCTCGCCCTCTGTTTCAGTCCCTCTGTTTCTCGCCCTCTGTTTCAGCCCCTCTGTTTCAGCCCCTCTGTTTCAGCCCCTCTGTTTCAGCGCCTCTGTTTCGCCCTCTGTTTCAGCCCCTCTGTTTCTCGCCCTCTGTTTCAGCCCCTCTGATTCAGCCCCTCTGTTTCAGCTCCTCTGTTTCTCCCCCTCTGTTCCAGCCCCTCTGCTTCAGCCCCTCTGTTTCAGCCCCTCTGTTTCAGCCCCTCTGTTTCAGCCCTCTCTGTTTCAGCCCCTCTGTTTCTCGCCCTCTGTTTCAGCCCCTCTGTTTCAGCCCCTCTGATTCAGCCCCTCTGTTTCAGCTCCTCTGTTTCTCCCCCTCTGTTCCAGCCCCTCTGCTTCAGCCCCTCTGTTTCAGCCACTCTGTTTCAGCCCCTCTGTTTCAGCCCTCTCTGTTTCAGCCCCTCTGTTTCTCGCCCTCTGTTTCAGCCCTTCTGATTCTCGCCCTCTGTTTCTGCCCCTCTGATTCAGCCCCTCTGATTCAGCCCCTCTGATTCAGCCCCTCTGTTTCTCAGCCTCTGTTTCAGCCCCTCTGTTTCAGCCCCTCTGTTTCAGCGCCTCTGTTTCTCGCACTCTGTTTCAGCCCCTCTGTTTCTCGCCCTCTGTTTCAGCCCCTCTGATTCAGCCCCTCTGTTTCAGCCCCTATGTTTCTCCCCCTCTGTTCCAGCCCCTCTGTTTCAGCCCCTCTGTTTCAGCCACTCTGTTTCAGCCCCTCTGTTTCAGCCCGTCTGTTTCTCATCCTCTGTTTCAGCCCCTCTGTTTCAGCCCGTCTGTTTCAGCCACTCTGTTTCTCGCCCTCTGTTTCAGCCCCTCTGTTTCTCGCCCTCTGTTTCAGCCCCTCTGTTTCAGCCCGTCTGTTTCAGCCACTCTGTTTCTCGCCTTCTGTTTCAGCCCCTCTGTTTCTCACCCTCTGTTTCCGCCCCTCTGATTCAGCCCCTCTGTTTCTCGCCCTCTGTTTCAGCCCCTCTGTTTCAGCCCCTCTGTTTCAGCCCCTCTGTTTCTCGCCCACTGTTTCAGCCCCTCTGTTTCACACCCTCTGTTTCAGTCCCTCTGATTCAGCCCCTCTGTTTCAGCCTCTCTGATTCAGACCCTCTGTTTCAGCCCCTCTGAATCAGCCCCTCTGATTCAGCCCCTCTGTTTCAGCCCCTCTGTTTCAGCCCCTCTGTTTCTCGCACTCTGTTTCAGCCCCTCTGATTATCGCCCTCTGTTTCAGCCCCTCTGATTCTGCCCCTCTGTTTTACCCCCTCTGATTCTGCACCTCTGATTCAGCCCCTCTGATACAGCCCCTCTGTTTCTCGACCACTGTTTCAGCCCCTCTGTTTCAGCCCCTCTGTTTCAGCCCCTCTGTTTCTCACCCTCTGTTTCAGCCCCTCTGATTCAGCCCCTCTGATTCAGCCCCTCTGTTTCAGCCCCATTGTTTCAGCGGCTCTGTTTCGCCCTCTGTTTCAGCCCCTCTGTTTCAGCCCATCTGATTCAGCCCCTGTGTATCAGCTCCTCTGTTTCTCCCCCTCTGTTCCAGCCCCTCTGTTTCAGCCCCTCTGTTTCAGCCACTCTGTTTCAGCCCCTCTGTTTCAGCCCCTCTGTTTCAGCCCCTCTGTTTCTCGCCCTCTGTTTCAGCCCCTCTGATTCTGCCCCTCTGTTTTACCCCCTCTGATTCAGCACCTCTGATTCAGCCCCTCTGATACAGCCCCTCTGTTTCTCGACCACTGTTTCAGCCCCTCAGTTTCAGCCCCTCTGTTTCAGGCCCTCTGTTTCTCACCCTCTGTTTTAGCCCCTCTGATTCAGCCCCTCTGATTCAGCCCCTCTGATTCAGCCCCTCTGTTTCAGCCCCTCTGTTTCAGCGGCTCTGTTTCGCCCTCTGATTCAGCCCCTCTGTTTCAGCTCCTCTGTTTCTCCACCTCTATTCCAGCCCCTCTGTTTCAGCCCCTCTGTTTCAGCCACTCTGTTTCAGCCCCTCTGTTTCAGCCCCTCAGTTTCAGCCCCTCAGTTTCTCGCCCTCTGTTTCAGCCCCTCTGTTTCTCGCCCTCTGTTTCAGCCCCTCTGTTTCAGCCCGTCTGTTTCAGCCACTCTGTTTCTCGCCCTCTGTTTCAGCCCCTCTGATTCAGCCCCTCTGTTTCAGCCCCTCTGTCTCAGCCCCTCTGTGTCTCACCCTCTGTTTCAGCCCCTCTGATTCAGCCCCTCTGATTCAGCCCCTCTGATTCAGCCCCTCTGTTTCCCGCCCCTCTGTTTCAGCCCCTCTGTTTCTCGCCCTCTGTTTCAGACCCTCTGTTTCTCGCCCTCTGTTTCAGCCCCTCTGTTTAAGCCCCTCTGTTTCAGCCCCTCTGTTTCAGCGCCTCTGTTTCGCCCTCTGTTTCTGCCCCTCTGTCTCTCGCCCTCTGTTTCAGCCCCTCTGATTCAGTCCCTCTGTTTCAGCTCCTCTGTTTCTCCCCCTCTGTTCCAGCCCATCTGTTTCAGCCCCTCTGTTTCAGCCCCTCTGTTTAAGCCCCTCTGTTTCAGCCCCTCTGTTTCAGCCCCTCTGTTTCTCGCCCTCTGTTTCAGCCCCTCTGTTTCTCGCCCTCTGTTTCAGCCCCTCTGATTCTCGCCCTCTGTTTCAGCCCCTCTGTTTCTCGCCCTCTGTTTCAGCCCCTCTGATTCAGCCCCTCTGTTTCAGCCCCTCTGATTCAGCACCTCTGATTCAGCCCCTCTGATTCAGCCCCTCTGTTTCTCACCCTCTGTTTCAGCCCCTCTGATTCAGCCCCTCTGATTCAGCCCCTCTCTTTCCCGCCCCTCTGTTTCAGCCCCTCTGTTTCTCGCCCTCTGTTTCAGTCCCTCTGTTTCTCGCCCTCTGTTTCAGCCCCTCTGTTTCAGCCCCTCTGTTTCAGCCCCTCTGTTTCAGCGCCTCTGTTTCGCCCTCTGTTTCAGCCCTTCTGTTTCTCGCCCTCTGTTTCAGCCCCTCTGATTCAGCCCCTCTGTTTCAGCCACTCTGTTTCAGCCCCTCTGTTTCAGCCCTCTCTGTTTCAGCCCATCTGTTTTTGGACCTCTGTTTCAGCCCCTCTGTTTCTCACCCTATGTTTCAGCCCCTCTGAATCAGCCCCTCTGTTTCTCGCCCTCTGTTTCAGCCCCTCTGTTTCTCGCCCTCTGTTTCAGCCCCTCTGTTTCTTGACCTCTGTTTCAGCCCCTCTCTTTCAGCCCCACTGTTTCAGCCCCTCTGTTTCTCGCCCTCTGTTTCAGCCCCTCTGTTTCTCGCCTTCTGTGTCAGCCCCTCTGTTTCAGCCCCTCTGTTTCTCACCCTCTGTTTCAGCCCCTCTGATTCAGCCCCTCTGATTCAGCCCCTCTGTTTCCCGCCCCTCTGTTTCAGCCCCTCTGTTTCTCGCCCTCTGTTTCAGCCCCTCTGTTTCTCGCCCTCTGTTTCAGCCCCACTGTTTCTCGCCCTCTGTTTCAGCCCCTCTGTTTCAGCGACGCTGTTTCTCGCCCTCTGTTTCAGCCCCTCTGTTTCTCGCCCTCTGTTTCTGCCCCTCTGTTTCTGGCCCTCTGTTTCAGCCCCTATGTTTCTCCCCCTCTGTTCCAGCCCCTCTGTTTCAGCCCCTCTGTTTCAGCCACTCTTTTTCAGCCCCTCTGTTTCAGCCCCTCTTTTTCAGCCCCTCTGTTTCTCGCCCTCTGTTTCAGCCCCTCTGTTTCTCGCCCTCTGTTTCAGCCCCTCTGTTTCAGTCCGTCTGTTTCAGCCACTCTGTTTCTCGCCCTCTGTTTCAGCCCCTCTGTTTCACACCCTCTGTTTCAGTCCCTCTGATTCAGCCCCTCTGTTTCTCGCCCTCTGTTTCAGCCCCTCTGTTTCTCGCCCTCTGTTTCAGCCCCTCTGTTTCAGCCCCTCTGTTTCAGCCCCTCTGTTTCTTGCCCTCTGTTTCAGCCCCTCTGTTTCTCGCCCTCTGTTTCAGCCCCTCTGTTTCAGCCCCTCTGATTCTGCCCCTCTGTTTTACCCCCTCTGATTCAGCACCTCTGATTCAGCCCCTCTGATACAGCCCCTCTGTTTCTCGACCACTGTTTCAGCCCCTCTGTTTCAGCCCCTCTGTTTCAGCCCCTCTGTTTCTCACCCTCTGTTTCAGCCCCTCTGATTCAGCCCCTCTGATTCAGCCCCTCTGTTTCAGCCCCATTGTTTCAGCGGCTCTGTTTCGCCCTCTGTTTCAGCCCCTCTGTTTCAGCCCATCTGATTCAGCCCCTGTGTATCAGCTCCTCTGTTTCTCCCCCTCTGTTCCAGCCCCTCTGTTTCAGCCCCTCTGTTTCAGCCACTCTGTTTCAGCCCCTCTGTTTCAGCCCCTCTGTTTCAGCCCCTCTGTTTCTCGCCCTCTGTTTCAGCCCCTCTGATTCTGCCCCTCTGTTTTACCCCCTCTGATTCAGCACCTCTGATTCAGCCCCTCTGATACAGCCCCTCTGTTTCTCGACCACTGTTTCAGCCCCTCAGTTTCAGCCCCTCTGTTTCAGGCCCTCTGTTTCTCACCCTCTGTTTTAGCCCCTCTGATTCAGCCCCTCTGATTCAGCCCCTCTGATTCAGCCCCTCTGTTTCAGCCCCTCTGTTTCAGCGGCTCTGTTTCGCCCTCTGATTCAGCCCCTCTGTTTCAGCTCCTCTGTTTCTCCACCTCTATTCCAGCCCCTCTGTTTCAGCCCCTCTGTTTCAGCCACTCTGTTTCAGCCCCTCTGTTTCAGCCCCTCAGTTTCAGCCCCTCAGTTTCTCGCCCTCTGTTTCAGCCCCTCTGTTTCTCGCCCTCTGTTTCAGCCCCTCTGTTTCAGCCCGTCTGTTTCAGCCACTCTGTTTCTCGCCCTCTGTTTCAGCCCCTCTGATTCAGCCCCTCTGTTTCAGCCCCTCTGTCTCAGCCCCTCTGTGTCTCACCCTCTGTTTCAGCCCCTCTGATTCAGCCCCTCTGATTCAGCCCCTCTGATTCAGCCCCTCTGTTTCCCGCCCCTCTGTTTCAGCCCCTCTGTTTCTCGCCCTCTGTTTCAGACCCTCTGTTTCTCGCCCTCTGTTTCAGCCCCTCTGTTTAAGCCCCTCTGTTTCAGCCCCTCTGTTTCAGCGCCTCTGTTTCGCCCTCTGTTTCTGCCCCTCTGTCTCTCGCCCTCTGTTTCAGCCCCTCTGATTCAGTCCCTCTGTTTCAGCTCCTCTGTTTCTCCCCCTCTGTTCCAGCCCATCTGTTTCAGCCCCTCTGTTTCAGCCCCTCTGTTTAAGCCCCTCTGTTTCAGCCCCTCTGTTTCAGCCCCTCTGTTTCTCGCCCTCTGTTTCAGCCCCTCTGTTTCTCGCCCTCTGTTTCAGCCCCTCTGATTCTCGCCCTCTGTTTCAGCCCCTCTGTTTCTCGCCCTCTGTTTCAGCCCCTCTGATTCAGCCCCTCTGTTTCAGCCCCTCTGATTCAGCACCTCTGATTCAGCCCCTCTGATTCAGCCCCTCTGTTTCTCACCCTCTGTTTCAGCCCCTCTGATTCAGCCCCTCTGATTCAGCCCCTCTCTTTCCCGCCCCTCTGTTTCAGCCCCTCTGTTTCTCGCCCTCTGTTTCAGTCCCTCTGTTTCTCGCCCTCTGTTTCAGCCCCTCTGTTTCAGCCCCTCTGTTTCAGCCCCTCTGTTTCAGCGCCTCTGTTTCGCCCTCTGTTTCAGCCCTTCTGTTTCTCGCCCTCTGTTTCAGCCCCTCTGATTCAGCCCCTCTGTTTCAGCCACTCTGTTTCAGCCCCTCTGTTTCAGCCCTCTCTGTTTCAGCCCATCTGTTTTTGGACCTCTGTTTCAGCCCCTCTGTTTCTCACCCTATGTTTCAGCCCCTCTGAATCAGCCCCTCTGTTTCTCGCCCTCTGTTTCAGCCCCTCTGTTTCTCGCCCTCTGTTTCAGCCCCTCTGTTTCTTGACCTCTGTTTCAGCCCCTCTCTTTCAGCCCCACTGTTTCAGCCCCTCTGTTTCTCGCCCTCTGTTTCAGCCCCTCTGTTTCTCGCCTTCTGTGTCAGCCCCTCTGTTTCAGCCCCTCTGTTTCTCACCCTCTGTTTCAGCCCCTCTGATTCAGCCCCTCTGATTCAGCCCCTCTGTTTCCCGCCCCTCTGTTTCAGCCCCTCTGTTTCTCGCCCTCTGTTTCAGCCCCTCTGTTTCTCGCCCTCTGTTTCAGCCCCACTGTTTCTCGCCCTCTGTTTCAGCCCCTCTGCTTCAGCGACGCTGTTTCTCGCCCTCTGTTTCAGCCCCTCTGTTTCTCGCCCTCTGTTTCTGCCCCTCTGTTTCTGGCCCTCTGTTTCAGCCCCTATGTTTCTCCCCCTCTGTTCCAGCCCCTCTGTTTCAGCCCCTCTGTTTCAGCCACTCTTTTTCAGCCCCTCTGTTTCAGCCCCTCTTTTTCAGCCCCTCTGTTTCTCGCCCTCTGTTTCAGCCCCTCTGTTTCTCGCCCTCTGTTTCAGCCCTTCTGTTTCAGTCCGTCTGTTTCAGCCACTCTGTTTCTCGCCCTCTGTTTCAGCCCCTCTGTTTCACACCCTCTGTTTCAGTCCCTCTGATTCAGCCCCTCTGTTTCTCGCCCTCTGTTTCAGCCCCTCTGTTTCTCGCCCTCTGTTTCAGCCCCTCTGTTTCAGCCCCTCTGTTTCAGCCCCTCTGTTTCTTGCCCTCTGTTTCAGCCCCTCTGTTTCTCGCCCTCTGTTTCAGGCCCTCTGTTTCTCGACCTCTGTTTCAGCCCCTCTGATTCAGCCCCTCTGTTTCAGCCCCTCTGATTCAGCCACTCTGTTTCAGCCCCTCTGTTTCAGCCCCTCTGTTTCAGCCCCTGTGTTTCTCGCCCTCTATTTCTCACCCTCTGTTTCTCGCCCTCTGTTTCAGCCCATCTGTTTTTGGCCCTCTGTTTCAGCCCCTCTGTTTCTTGCCCTCTGTTTCAGGCTCTCTGTTTCAGCCCGTCTGTTTCAGCCCCTCTGTTTCAGCCCCTCTGTTTCTCGCCCTCTGTTTCAGCCCCTCTGATTCTCACCCTCTGTTTCAGCCCCTCTGTTTCTCGCCCTCTGTTCCAGCCCCTCTGATTCAGCCCCTCTGTTTCAGCCCCTCCGATTCAGCCCCTCTGATTCAGCCCCTCTGATTCAGCCCCTCTGTTTCTCGCCCTCTGTTTCAGCCAAACTGTTTCAGCCCCTCTGTTTCTCACCCTCTGTTTCAGCCCCTCTGATTCAGCCCCTCTGTTTCAGCCCCTCTGTTTCTCGCCCTCTGTTTCAGCCCCTCTGATTCTCACCCTCTGTTTCAGCCCCTCTGTTTCTCGCCCTCTGTTCCAGCCCCTCTGATTCAGCCCCTCTGTTTCAGCCCCTCTGATTCAGCCCCTCTGATTCAGCCCCTCTGATTCAGCCCCTCTGATTCAACCCCTCTGTTTCCCGCCCCTCTGTTTCAGCCCCTCTGTTTCTCGCCCTCTGTTTCAGACCCTCTGTTTCTCGCCCTCTGTTTCAGCCCCTCTGTTTAAGCCCCTCTGTTTCAGCCCCTCTGTTTCAGCGCCTCTGTTTCGCCCTCTGTTTCTGCCCCTCTGTGTCTCGCCCTCTGTTTCAGCCCCTCTGATTCAGTCCCTCTGTTTCAGCTCCTCTGTTTCTCCCCCTCTGTTCCAGCCCATCTGTTTCAGCCCCTCTGTTTCAGCCCCTCTGTTTAAGCCCCTCTGTTTCAGCCCCTCTGTTTCAGCCCCTCTGTTTCTCGCCCTCTGTTTCAGCCCCTCTGTTTCTCGCCCTCTGTTTCAGCCCCTCTGATTCTCGCCCTCTGTTTCAGCCCCTCTGTTTCTCGCCCTCTGTTTCAGCCCCTCTGATTCAGCCCCTCTGTTTCAGCCCCTCTGATTCAGCACCTCTGATTCAGCCCCTCTGATTCAGCCCCTCTGTTTCTCACCCTCTGTTTCAGCCCCTCTGATTCAGCCCCTCTGATTCAGCCCCTCTCTTTCCCGCCCCTCTGTTTCAGCCCCTCTGTTTCTCGCCCTCTGTTTCAGTCCCTCTGTTTCTCGCCCTCTGTTTCAGCCCCTCTGTTTCAGCCCCTCTGTTTCAGCCCCTCTGTTTCAGCGCCTCTGTTTCGCCCTCTGTTTCAGCCCTTCTGTTTCTCGCCCTCTGTTTCAGCCCCTCTGATTCAGCCCCTCTGTTTCAGCCACTCTGTTTCAGCCCCTCTGTTTCAGCCCTCTCTGTTTCAGCCCATCTGTTTTTGGACCTCTGTTTCAGCCCCTCTGTTTCTCACCCTATGTTTCAGCCCCTCTGAATCAGCCCCTCTGTTTCTCGCCCTCTGTTTCAGCCCCTCTGTTTCTCGCCCTCTGTTTCAGCCCCTCTGTTTCTTGACCTCTGTTTCAGCCCCTCTCTTTCAGCCCCACTGTTTCAGCCCCTCTGTTTCTCGCCCTCTGTTTCAGCCCCTCTGTTTCTCGCCTTCTGTTTCAGCCCCTCTGTTTCAGCCCCTCTGTTTCTCACCCTCTGTTTCAGCCCCTCTGATTCAGCCCCTCTGATTCAGCCCCTCTGTTTCCCGCCCCTCTGTTTCAGCCCCTCTGTTTCTCGCCCTCTGTTTCAGCCCCTCTGTTTCTCGCCCTCTGTTTCAGCCCCACTGTTTCTCGCCCTCTGTTTCAGCCCCTCTGTTTCAGCGACGCTGTTTCTCACCCTCTGTTTCAGCCCCTCTGTTTCTCGCCCTCTGTTTCTGCCCCTCTGTTTCTGGCCCTCTGTTTCAGCCCCTATGTTTCTCCCCCTCTGTTCCAGCCCCTCTGTTTCAGCCCCTCTGTTTCAGCCACTCTTTTTCAGCCCCTCTGTTTCAGCCCCTCTTTTTCAGCCCCTCTGTTTCTCGCCCTCTGTTTCAGCCCCTCTGTTTCTCGCCCTCTGTTTCAGCCCCTCTGTTTCAGTCCGTCTGTTTCAGCCACTCTGTTTCTCGCCCTCTGTTTCAGCCCCTCTGTTTCACACCCTCTGTTTCAGTCCCTCTGATTCAGCCCCTCTGTTTCTCGCCCTCTGTTTCAGCCCCTCTGTTTCTCGCCCTCTGTTTCAGCCCCTCTGTTTCAGCCCCTCTGTTTCAGCCCCTCTGTTTCTTGCCCTCTGTTTCAGCCCCTCTGTTTCTCGCCCTCTGTTTCAGGCCCTCTGTTTCTCGACCTCTGTTTCAGCCCCTCTGATTCAGCCCCTCTGTTTCAGCCCCTCTGATTCAGCCACTCTGTTTCAGCCCCTCTGTTTCAGCCCCTCTGTTTCAGCCCCTGTGTTTCTCGCCCTCTATTTCTCACCCTCTGTTTCTCGCCCTCTGTTTCAGCCCATCTGTTTTTGGCCCTCTGTTTCAGCCCCTCTGTTTCTTGCCCTCTGTTTCAGGCTCTCTGTTTCAGCCCGTCTGTTTCAGCCCCTCTGTTTCAGCCCCTCTGTTTCTCGCCCTCTGTTTCAGCCCCTCTGATTCTCACCCTCTGTTTCAGCCCCTCTGTTTCTCGCCCTCTGTTCCAGCCCCTCTGATTCAGCCCCTCTGTTTCAGCCCCTCTGATTCAGCCCCTCTGATTCAGCCCCTCTGATTCAGCCCCTCTGTTTCTCGCCCTCTGTTTCAGCCAAACTGTTTCAGCCCCTCTGTTTCTCACCCTCTGTTTCAGCTCCTCTGATTCAGCCCCTCTGTTTCAGCCCCTCTGTTTCTCGCCCTCTGTTTCAGCCCCTCTGATTCTCACCCTCTGTTTCAGCCCCTCTGTTTCTCGCCCTCTGTTCCAGCCCCTCTGATTCAGCCCATCTGTTTCAGCCCCTCTGATTCAGCCCCTCTGATTCAGCCCCTCTGATTCAGCCCCTCTGATTCAGCCCCTCTGTTTCCCGCCCCTCTGTTTCAGCCCCTCTGTTTCTCGCCCTCTGTTTCAGACCCTCTGTTTCTCGCCCTCTGTTTCAGCCCCACTGATTAAGCCCCTCTGTTTCAGCCCCTCTGTTTCAGCGCCTCTGTTTAAGCCCCTCTGTTTCTCCGCCTCTCTTCCAGCCCCTCTGTTTCAGCACTTCTGTTTCAGCCACTCTGTTTCAGCCCCTCTTTTTCAGCCCCTCTGTTTCAGCCCCTCTGTTTCTCGCCCTCTGTTTCAGCCCCTCTGATTCAGCCCCTCTGTTTCTCGCCCTCTGTTTCAGCCCCTCAGTTTCTCGCCCTCTGTTTCAGCCCCTCTGTTTCAGCCCCTCTGTTTCAGCCCCTCTGTTTCTCGCCCTCTGTTTCACCCCCTCTGTTTCTCGCCCTCTGTTTCAGGCCCTCTGTTTCTCGCCCTCTGTTTCAGCCCCTCTGATTCAGCCCCTCTGTTTCAGCCCCTCTGATTCAGCCCCTCTGTTTCAGCCCCTCTGTTTTAGCCCCTCTGTTACTCGCCCTCTGTTTCAGCCCCTCTGATTCAGCCCCTCTGTTTCAGCACCTCTGATTCAGCCACTCTGTTTCAGCCCCTCTGTTTCAGCCCCTCTGTTTCTCGCCCTCTGTTTCAGCCCCTCTGTTTTTCGCCCTCTGTTTCTGCCCCTCTGTTTCTCGCCCTCTGTTTCAGGCTCTCTTTTTCAGCCCCTCTGTTTCTCGCCCTCTGTTTCTGCCCCTCTGTTTCTCGCCCTCTGTTTCAGCCCCGCTGTTTCTCGCCCTCTGTTTCAGCCCCGCTGATTCAGCCCCTCTGTTTCAGCCCCTCTGAATCAGCCCCTCTGATTCAGCCCCTCTGTTTCAGCCCCTCTGTTTCAGCCCCTCTGTTTCTCGCCCTCTGTTTCAGCCCCTCTGATTCTCGCCCTCTGTTTCAGCCCCTCTGTTTCTCGCCCTCTGTTTCAGCCCCTCTGATTCAGCCCCTCTGTTTCAGCCCCTCTGATTCAGCCCCTCTGATTCAGCCCCTCTGTTTCTTGCCCTCTGTTTCAGCCCCTCTGTTTCAGCCCCTCTGTTTCAGCCCCTCTGTTTCTCGCCCTCTGTTTCAGCCCCTCTGATTCTCTCCCCCTGTTGCAGCCCCTCTGTTTCAGCCCCTCTGTTTCTCGCACTGAGTTTCTGCCCCTCTGTTTCTCGCCCTCTGTTTCAGCCCCGCTGTTTCTCGCCCTCTGTTTCAGCCCCGCTGATTCAGCCCCTCTGTTTCAGCCCCTCTGAATCAGCCCCTCTGATTCAGCCCCTCTGTTTCAGCCCCTCTGTTTCAGCCCCTCTGTTTCTCGCCCTCTGTTTCAGCCCCTCTGATTCTCGCCCTCTGTTTCAGCCCCTCTGTTTCTTGCCCTCTGTTTCAGCCCCTCTGATTCAGCCCCTTTGTTTCAGCCCCTCTGTTTCAGCCCCTCTGATTCAGCCCCTCTGTTTCAGCCCCTCTGTTTCAGCCCCTCTGTTACTCGCCCTCTGTTTCAGCCCCTCTGATTCAGCCCCTCTGTTTCAGCACCTCTGATTCAGCCCCTCTGTTTCAGCCCCTCTGTTTCAGCCCCTCTGTTTTTCGCCCTCTGTTTCAGCCCCTCTGTTTTTCGCCCTCTGTTTCTGCCCCTCTGTTTCTCCCCCTCTGTTTCAGGCTCTCTGTTTCAGCCCCTCTGATTCAGCCCCTCTGATTCAGCCCCTCTGTTTCTCGCCCTCTGTTTCAGCCCCACTGTTTCAGCCCCTCTGTTTCAGCCCCTCTGTTTCTCGCCCTCTGTTTCAGCCCCTCTGTTTCTCGCCCTCTGTTTCAGCCCCTCTGTTTCTGCCCCTCTGTTTCTCGCCCTCTGTTTCAGCCCCGCTGTTTCTCGCCCTCTGTTTCAGCCCCGCTGATTCAGCCCCTCTGTTTCAGCCCCTCTGAATCAGCCCCTCTGATTCAGCCCCTCTGTTTCAGCCCCTCTGTTTCAGCCCCTCTGTTTCTCGCCCTCTGTTTCAGCCCCTCTGATTCTCGCCATCTGTTTCAGCTCCTCTGTTACTCGCCCTCTGTTTCAGCCCCTCTGATTCAGCCCCTCTGTTTCAGCCGCTCTGATTCAGCCCCTCTGATTCAGCCCCTCTGATTCAACCCCTCTGTTTCTCGCCCTCTGTTTCAGCCCCTCTGTTTCAGCCCCTCTGTTTCTCACCCTCTGTTTCAGCCCCTCTGATTCAGCCCCTCTGATTCAGCCCCTCTGATTCAGCCCCTCTGTTTCCCGCCACTCTGTTTCAGCCCCTCTGTTTCTCGCCCTCTGTTTCAGACCCGCTGTTTCATCCCCTCTGTTTCAGCCCCTCTGTTTCAGCGCCTCTGTTTCTCGCCCTCTGTTTCAGCCCCTCTGTTTCTCGCCCTCTGTTTCAGCCCCTCTGATTCAGACCCTCTGTTTCAGTCCCTCTGTTTCTCCCCCTCTGTTCCAGCCCCTCTGTTTCAGCCCCTCTGTTTAAGCCACTCTGTTTCTTCCCCTCTCTTTCAGCCCCTCTTTTTCAGCCCCTCTGTTTCTCGCCCTCTGTTTCAGCCCCTCTGTTTCTCGCCCTCTGTTTCAGCCCCTCTGTTTCAGCCCGTCTGTTTCAGCCACTCTGTTTCTCGCCGTCTGTTTCAGCCCCTCTGTTTCTCACCCTCTGTTTCAGCCCCTCTGATTCAGCCCCTCTGTTTCTCGCCCTCTGTTTCAGCCCCTCTGTTTCTTGCCCTCTGTTTCAGCCCCTCTGTTTCTCGCCCTCTGATTCAGCCCCTCTGTTTCAGCC
This sequence comes from Chiloscyllium punctatum, assembly GCF_047496795.1. Taxonomy (NCBI): domain Eukaryota; kingdom Metazoa; phylum Chordata; class Chondrichthyes; order Orectolobiformes; family Hemiscylliidae; genus Chiloscyllium; species Chiloscyllium punctatum. Next base: position 95,335,897 of record NC_092758.1, read on the forward strand.
CCTCTGATTCAGCCCCTCTGTTTCTCGCCCTCTGTTTCAGCCCCTCTGTTTCTCGCCCTCTGTTTCAGCCCCTCTGTTTCTCGCCCTCTGTTTCAGCACCTCTGATTCAGCCCCTCTGTTTCTCGCCCTCTGTTTCAGGCTCTCTTTTTCAGCCCCTCTGTTTCTCGCCCTCTGCTTCTGCCCCTCTGTTTCTCGCCCTCTGTTTCAGCCCCGCTGTGTCTCGCCCTCTGTTTCAGCCCCGCTGATTCAGCCCCTCTGTTTCAGCCCCTCTGAATCAGCCCCTCTGATTCAGCCCCTCTGTTTCAGCCCCTCTGTTTCAGCCCCTCTGTTTCTCGCCCTCTGTTTCAGCCCCTCTGATTCTCGCCCTCTGTTTCAGCCCCTCTGTTTCTCGCCCTCTGTTTCAGCCCCTCTGATTCAGCCCCTCTGTTTCAGCCCCTCTGATTCAGCCCCTCTGATTCAGCCCCTCTGTTTCTTGCCCTCTGTTTCAGCCCCTCTGTTTCAGCCCCTCTGTTTCAGCCCCTCTGTTTCTCGCCCTCTGTTTCAGCCCCTCTGATTCTCTCCCCCTGTTGCAGCCCCTCTGTTTCAGCCCCTCTGTTTCTCGCACTGAGTTTCTGCCCCTCTGTTTCTCGCCCTCTGTTTCAGCCCCGCTGTTTCTCGCCCTCTGTTTCAGCCCCGCTGATTCAGCCCCTCTGTTTCAGCCCCTCTGAATCAGCCCCTCTGATTCAGCCCCTCTGTTTCAGCCCCTCTGTTTCAGCCCCTCTGTTTCTCGCCCTCTGTTTCAGCCCCTCTGATTCTCGCCCTCTGTTTCAGCCCCTCTGTTTCTTGCCCTCTGTTTCAGCCCCTCTGATTCAGCCCCTTTGTTTCAGCCCCTCTGATTCAGCCCCTCTGATTCAGCCCCTCTGCTCAGCCCCTCTGTTTCTCGCCCTCTGTTTCAGCCCCTCTGTTTCAGCCCGTCTGTTTCAGCCCCTCTGTTTCTCACCCTCTGATTCAGCCCCTCTGATTCAGCCCATCTGATTCAGCCCCTCTGATTTAGCCCCTCTGTTTCCCGCCGCTCTGTTTCAGCCCCTCTGTTTCTCGCCCTCTGTTTGAGCCCCTCTGTTTCTCGCCCTCTGTTTCAGCCCCACTGTTTCAGCCCCTCTGTTTCAGCCCCTCTGTTTCAGCCCCTCTGTTTCTCGCGCTCTATTTCTCACCCTCTGTTTCTCGCCCTCTGTTTCAGCCCCTCTGTTTTTCGCCCTCTGTTTCAGCCCCTCTGTTTCTTGCCCTCTGTATCAGGCTCTCTGTTTCAGCGCCTCTGTTTCTCGCCCTCTGTTTTAGCCCCTCTGTTTCTCGCCCTCTGTTTCATCCCCTCTGATTCAGCCCCTCTGTTTCAGCCCCTATGTTTCTCCCGCTCTGTTCCAGCCCCTCTGTTTCAGCCACTCTGTTTCAGCCACTCTGTTTCAGCCCCTCTGTTTCAGCCCCTCGGTTTCAGCCCCTCTGTTTCTCGCCCTCTGTTTCAGCCCCTCTGTTTCTCGCCCACTGTTTCAGCCCCTCTGTTTCAGCCCCTCTGTTTCAGCCACTCTGTTTCTCGCCCTCTGTTTCAGCCCCTCTGTTTCTCACCCTCTGTTTCAGCCCCTCTGATTCAGCCCCTCTGTTTCTCGCCCTCTGTTTCAGCCCCTCTGTTTCTCGCCCTCTGTTTCAGCCCCTCTGTTTCAGCCCCTCTGTTTCTCGCCCTCTGTTTCAGGCCCTCTGTTTCTCGCCCTCTGTTTCAGCCCCTCTGATTCAGCCCCTCTGTTTCAGCCGCTCTGATTCAGCCCCTCTGTTTCAGACCCTCTATTACAGCTCCTCTGTTTCAGCCCCTCTGTTTCT